>NW_005054428.1:908714-928795 GCF_000277835.1 Geospiza fortis | reverse complement strand
TGTTACTGGGGTTTATTATTGGTGCCATCACTGGGGAACAGGGCTCTGGCTCCCGCTGTGCTGGGAATGTTAACCCTTAACCTGGGACAGTTGTTCCCAATCCCAGCTGATTGCTGAGTCTTGTGCCTGGTTCTGGTCCCATTCTCATTAACTGATCCCCGTGGGGATTGGTTATCCAGGCCTGAGGTGCACCAATTCCTTTCCAGACTTTTTTTGGATGCAGAAATGCAGCTTGAGTTTCAGTCCAGAGCTTTATCCCTCCTTCCCTTCCTTCTTCCCTCCCTCCTTCCCTCAGTGCTGCCATTGAACAACTTCCTTCCTTCCTTGCTTCCTTGCTTCCTTGCTTCCTTGCTTCCTTGCTTCCTTGCTTCCTTGCTTCCTTGCTTCCTTGCTTCCTTGCTTCCTTGCTTCCTTGCTTCCTTGCTTCCTTGCTTCCTTGCTTCCTTGCTTCCTTGCTTCCTTGCTTCCTTGCTTCCTTGCTTCCTTGCTTCCTTGCTTCCTTGCTTCCTTGCTTCCTTGCTTCCTTGCTTCCTTGCTTCCTTGCTTCCTTGCTTCCTTGCTTCCTTGCTTCCTTGCTTCCTTGCTTCCTTGCTTCCTTGCTTCCTTGCTTCCTTGCTTCCTTCCTTCCTTCCTTCCTTCCTTCCTTCCTTCCTTCCTTCCTTCCTTCCTTCCTTCCTTCCTTCCTTCCTTCCTTCCTTCCTTCCTTCCTTCCTTCCTTCCTTCCTTCCTTCCTTCCTTCCTTCCTTCCTTCCTTCCTTCCTTCCTTCCTTCCTTCCTTCCTTCCTTCCTTCCTTCCTTCCTTCCTTCCTTCCTTCCTTCCTTCCTTCCTTCCTTCCTTCCTTCCTTCCTTCCTTCCTTCCTTCCTTCCTTCCTTCCTTCCTTCCTTCCTTCCTTCCTTCCTTCCTTCCTTCCTTCCTTCCTCCCTCCCTCCCCCCTCCATGCTGTCATTCCACACATTTATCCCTCCCTCCTTCAATGAGATTTCCTCAGAGACAGCCCGAGGTGACAAGGGACACCCTGCCCATCACAAGTCCATGTCACCCCCCAGGAACTCTGCTTTCCTAAAGGTGCTTCCCTAGAAAAGAATAAAGAACATTTAAAATATTCAGTTGAAGCTGTAAAACAGAGAAAGGACCAAAACCTGCCGCTCCTTTCCGCCCAGTGCTGCTTTACCAGCATCTATCTCTCCCTCCCAGGACACTTTTCCTTTGACACTTCCCTTTCTTTCCCTTTGATTTCCCCTCTGTCCCTGCCACCCCCAGGCACCCTGTGCAGGACCAAGCCCACAGACCTGGTGTTCATCATCGACAGCTCGCGCAGCGTGCGGCCGCACGAGTTCGAGAAGATCAAGGTGTTCGTGTCGCGCGTCATCGAGGCGCTGGACGTGGGCCCCAACGCCACCCGCGTGGGCGTCATCAACTACGCCAGCGCCGTGCGCAGCGAGCTGTCCCTGCAGGGCCCCCAGAGCAAGGCAGCCCTGCTGCAGGCCGTGCGCAGGATCCAGCCCCTCTCCACGGGCACCATGACCGGCCTGGCCATCCAGTTTGCCATCAGCCGCGCCTTCAGCGCCACCGAGGGCGCCAGGGGCAGCGCGCCCAACTTCAAAAAGGTAAAGAGGGGCTGGTTCCTCCAGCTCCTCGCTTGGGACTCGTCATGGAGTGGTTGGGAAAAGCAGAAAGGTGGTTTTTTCTGGGTTTTGGTTGTGCGTGACACCTGGGGGTTGATTGTTGCAGGTGGAAAACCTCTGGGAGGTGCAAACAGGAGGTTTGAAAACATCCAGGAAGTTCACGTCTCTCAATTCTTCCTGGAAACTTCTGGGACGTGCAAACGGGAGGTTTAAAAATCTCCAGGAAGTTCACATCTCTCAATTCTTCTTGGAAACCTCTGGGAGGTGCAAATCCCTCAATACTTGGAAACATCTGGGCGGTGCAAATGGGAGGTTTGAAAACCTCCAGGAAGTTCACGCCCCTCAATTCTTCCTGGAAACTTCTGGGACGTGCAAATGGGAGGTTTGAAAACCTCCAGGAAGGTTTGAAAACGTCTCAATTCTTCTTGGAAACCTCTGGGATGTGCAAATCCATCAATTCTTGGAAATCTCTGAGAGGTTCAAACCTCTCTATTCTTGAAGATCTCTGGGAGGTTCGAGCATCTCAACTCTTCTTGGAAATATCTGGGAGGCTCAGACCTCTCAATTCTTCTTGCCTCTGGGAGGCTGAAACCTCTCAATTCTTGGAAGCCTCTGCGAAGTTCAAGCCTCTCAACTCTTTTTGGGAACCTCTGGGAGGTTCAAACTTCTCAATTCTTGAAGACCTCTCTGGGAGGTTCCAATCTCTCAATCCTTGGAAACCTCCAAGAGGTTCAAACCTCTCAATTATGCTTGGAATCCACTGGGAAGTTCAAACTTCTAAATTCTTGAAAACTTCTGGGAGCTCCAAATCTCTCAGTTACTGAAAAATCTCTGTGAGGTTCAAACTTCTCAATTCTTCTTGAAAAAGAAGCTCATCTTTGGGGCTTAGTGAAAGAAAATACAAAACTCCTTATAACATAGTCAGTCTTAGTTTTTGTTCTAAATGCAGTCTGACAATTGCACACAGCATTGGCTGCTCCTGCAGATTGGAGAGACATTTCCACTGAGCTGTCCATGAACGTGCTGGGTCCTCATCTCTGGAATCTCTTCCACACCGTTCAACATCCCTCTCCTCGTGCAATCTTTTCCTGCTGCCAGACAGCTCCCCAAGCCCTGCTGTTCCCTGTCACCTCTGGCTGTGTGGAACAAACTCTCCTGGATTTCCAGGGTCTCCCTGCCACCTTCCTTGGACAGCTGGAAGAGCTGGGAGCAGTGAGCTTTGGAATGATTTATCCGAGGCATTAAAAAAAGGGGGGGAAAAAGGAAATCACTCCTTGTTTTCCCTCTTCCCTTCCACTCCAGAGCTGATCCAAGAGGCAGAATCACAGAAGGAGGTGGGGAGGGGTCTCTGGAGCTGACCCTGAGCTCCAGTGGGGCTGCCCGGGACCATGCCCGGGTGGCTTTTCAATGTCGGCAAGGTGGAAAACTCCACAACCCTTCGCGTTCTTGGTTCCCTGGTTATTTTTTCATTTTTTCACTCCAGCCAGCTTTTCTCTTCTGCTCAGGTGACCCCATCCCCTGCCTGGGAGGAGGAACAAACAGGTCATACAGGGATTTAGGGAGGCGAAGCTTCCAGAAACATCGGACATGGTCCTTGCTCCTTCCCACAGCAGAAATCCAACAAATCCTCGTGCAAATCTGCTTGTCAACATCCCAAAACATCACACGGTGCTTTGCTCTTGCTTTGTGCAGCAAATGTCACCCTGGGGCAGGGAAAAGCACAATTTGTTTCTGGAGGAGCTCCGAGAAAAGCCTGCTCCCACCTTCCTCAAAACCCGCAGGAAGCCCAATTACTTCCACCTTATTTTTTAGGGAAGAACAACAAATAAATTGGCAAATTGCTGAGCAAATCCAGGGTTTTATGCAGCTTCCTGCCTGATTCTCCTTGGAGTGCTGCTGGAACGTCACGTTCCCAGGGCATAATGAGCCATCACTCCCTCATTAGCTGGGAAATGCCAGCCCGGGCTGGGGATAGCTGGGAATGCTCAGGAATGCTCAGGAATGCTCGGGTGTCTGAGATAACCAGGAATAAATTGTATCAGGCCACGTGGGATTTCTGTCTGACAGAAGGATGAGGGATCCAGAATGTCAGGAATTCACAGGGAAAGCTGCTGTTTAAACGAGCAAAAGATTTGACCTTGAAAAGCAAAATTTCTGAGTTTTCCCAGGGTAAAACTGAGGATCAGGGCAAAACCCAGCTGTTGGAGGCAGGAGAAGCTTCACCTTTTCATAATTCCACTCACATGGCTGAGCAGTGCCAGCCTCCCCAGGATCCAGAGGCTGCTCCTTCCCTCCAAGCCTTTCCCAAACCAGGCACACACCAGGACTCAGATTTTTCAATGATAGGGAATTACAGAGACACTCAGACTGCAAATAATTTGGAGGTAGGTTTGAAAATAATAATAGTCAAAATGGACATTTTTTCACTTTGACTCAGGCTGGATGCAGGGAAAATATCTATGGTAGGAATCCTAGGGAAAAAAAACAGGAATTCCTGATGATTGGGTTAACCAAATGTGATATTAAGAGATATTTTTACACCCTTTCTGTCAGGCTGTCACAGACAGGTGCCCTGGCTTCCTCTCACTGTTACATTCATTTTCCCCGTGGGTTCTGTGATTAATTCCCAATCCCGACTCTGTATCCAGAAGTTTTGTTTTCTTCAACAGCAGAGCAGAAAGCAACGTGAATTTTGAGTCCTTTATGGCAGATTTCCACACAGAGGCATTTTGAGGATCTTCCCCATCACATCCAGGGGTGGATGCTGCAGCCCTACCCTGTCTGGGGTTTATCTGGGCTCGGGCTTATCTGGGCTTGGGTTTAGCTGGACTCGGGCTTAGCTGAAGATGGAGAGGAGCAGATAAAACCTGGAGATTTTCTTGATTTAGGAAGAAAATTGCAGGAGGACACACGGCTGCTGACAGGACCTGCTGGCAGGGTTTGGTCCTTGATTTGATAACGCATCTGATCCCTGATTTGATAATGCCTCTGATCCCTGATTTGATGAGTCCTCTGATTCCTGATTTGATAACTCCCCTCATTCCCTGATTTGATGACTCCTCTCATTCCCTGTTTTGATAACGCCTCTGATCCCTGATTTGATGACTCCTGTGATCCCTGATTTGATAGCTCCTCATTCCCTGATTTGATATCTCCTGTGATCCCTGATTCGATAATTCCTCGTTTTGTGATTTGATAACGCCTCTGATCCTTGATTTGTTAACCCCTTTGATCCCTGATTTGATAACTCCTCCTTCCCTGATTTGATGACCCCTCTGATCCCTGATTTGATAACTCCTCCTAACCTGATTTGCTATCTCCTGTGATCCCTGATTTGATAACTCCGCATTCCCTGACGTGATATCTCCTGTGATCCCTGATTTAATAACTCCTGTAATCCCTGATTTGCTATCTCCTGTGATCCCTAATTTGATATCTCCTGTGATCCCTGATGTGATATCTCCTGTGATCCCTGATTTAATAACTCCTGTAATCCCTGATTTGCTATCTCCTGTGATCCCTAATTTGATATCTCCTGTGATCCCTGATGTGATATCTCCTGTGATCCCTGATTTGATAACTCCGCATTCCCTGACGTGATATCTCCTGTGATCCCTGATTTAATAACTCCTGTAATCCCTGATTTGCTATCTCCTGTGATCCCTAATTTGATATCTCCTGTGATCCCTGATGTGATATCTCCTGTGATCCCTCAGGAAAACCCCGGAGCTCCTTGGGCACATCCATCCCCCCACACCTGCCACAGGTGCTGCTTTGCCTTATTTTTTTTTTTTTTTTTTTTTTGCCACGCTGGAACAGCAAGGCTTGAATTTGTTTATTTTTTTCCCCCGTGGAAGCACCAGTTGCAGAATTATGATGCTCCTGGGAATTTTTAATTGTGCAGCCCTTAGGTAGTGCAGATAAACGGCTGGAATGAGATTGCCCCACATTTTTCCTGTTTCTCCTGGTTTTTACAGAGGGAAAGCTCTTTCCCCATTCTGCATTCCAGCCCAAGCCATTCCTTTGGAGTCGGCAGTGGTGTCACAATAAATCAGTTGTAAGGAAAAGTGGCAGGGGCAGAAGAATTGGCAAAGAGCAAGAATTCAGGTCTTGTGACAAAGTCTCTTTCAGAAGAAAAATAAAGAGGAAAAGGGACAAACCAGGAGCAGGACTCTGGGAGGTTTTTAGCTGTTCAGGGCACCATTTAATCCAAGCTGAAATCCAGTTCCTACTTAAACCAGCTGCCACTTTAATGCTGGGGCTAGCAGGGGTGGGGTTTAATCCCTGCTGTTTATTTGGAACAGAGAATCACAAATCCTGGCAGGCCCTGACACACAGCATGACCTCAGGCCTCTTCCCTCTCTCCCCATGGAGATGGTTCCAGCTCCATCCTTCAGCTCCTCCACCTATAAAGGGGATGAAGCCTTCATCTCGCGTTTCCATGGCATTTCCTGGGATGCTGTGAAGCCCCAGACTCAGCTGGGCTTGTCCTGAGTGTCCCTGAAGATCTTCAGTTTGACTTGAGCTCAAGTTTGGCTATGAACAACATAAATTTTAATTTAGTCTCCTTAGAGGGGGATGCACCAGTTGTCCCTTGGTGAAACCACCAATCCCTGGCACTTGTCCCTTGGTGAAGCTATTAATCCCTGGCATTGTCCCTTGGTGAAACCATTCAATCCTTGGCAGTCGTCCCTTGGTGAAGTCGTCAATCCCTGGCAGCTGTTCCTTGGTGAAACCACCAATCCCTGGCAGTTGTCACTTGGTGAAGTCATCAATCCCTGGCAGTTGTCACTTGGTGAACCCATTCGATCCCTGGCAGTTTAACTTTTCAAGCTCGGAAAGAAACGAATTCCACCTCAAAAAACCATGGTTGTTGTGATCTCCAAAGAATGGGAAAACCTGGTGGGATTCCCTTTCCCTTTAATTGTAGAAATGCAAACCCTTCCCTCCTACCCCGGCCTGTCCCACCAGCATTCTGGGAATGTGGATGAGGATCCCAGTGCCCAGGCAGGCCGTCCCATCCCTCCCCCTGCAGGTGGCCATCGTGGTGACGGACGGGCGGCCCCAGGACGGGGTGCAGGACGTGTCTGCCCGGGCCAGGGCCGCGGGCATCGAGATCTTCGCCATCGGCGTGGGCAGGGTGGACATGGGCACGCTGAGGCAGATGGCCAGCGAGCCCCTGGACGAGCACGTGGACTACGTGGAGAGCTACAGCGTCATCGAGAAGCTGACCCACAAGTTCCAGGAGGCTTTCTGCGGTGAGTGCTGCTGTGCCCAGCCTGGGGCTGTGGGTCTGCCAGCCAGGAACTGGGAATGGTTTGGGTGGGAATGACCTTAAAGCTCTGCAGAGAATCCTGGAATGCTTTGGGTGGGAACGGATTGGAAAGCTCATCCCACCCCACCCCCTGCCATGGCAGGGACACCTCCCCCTGTGCCAGGTGCTCCAGCCTGGCCTTGGGCACTGCCAGGGCTCCCGGGGCAGGCATGGGCACCCTGGCACAGCCCAAACCTCTCGAACCAGGCCTTGCCAGGCTACAAACCCCCTGTGGCAAATGGCACTGGGGGCACCTGGAACCAGCCAGGAAATCATTCTTTCCTTTCCTTTCTCCATTTGCTGCAATGGGCTTTGGTGCTGGTTTCCATCCTTGATTCAGGAATGGGAATGCCAGAGTGCTTTGGGTGGGAAGGGATCTTCAATGGCAGCTCATTGCAGCCCAGGGCCAGCTCCCACTGTGCCAGGTGCTGCCAGCCCCAATGCCCAGCCTGGCCTTGGGCACTGCCAGGGCTCCAGGGGCAGCCACAGCTGCTCTGGCAATTCCAGCCCAGCCCCTGCCCACCCTGCCAGGGAACAATTCCCAATTGCCAAGATCCCATCCAGCCCTGCCCTCTGGCACTGGAAGCCATTCCCTGGCTCCTGTTTCTCCAAACCCTTTTCCAAAGTTCTCCTCCAGCCTTTCCCATGGAGTTGTACCTGTGACCACCCTTCACCCCTCTGCTTCCTTGCTCCAAGCCCTGCAGGATCAGAGCCCTGTGGGAATCAGGGGCTCTTTGAAGTTGCCTTTCCAGAACTGCAGGGTTTTGTTCAGGGGATTTCAGGTTTTGGTTAAAGAAATCTCCAGATTTCACTGGCACTGGAGAGTTTGTAAACACAATCCACACACTCCTGGAGGCACTGGAAAACAACCTGGAAAAGAGGGTTTAGCACACTGAAATCACACCCCTTTTGGGGCAGTGGAGAGAATTTGTTCTGCATCCCCCCCACCGGCATTGCCCCCAGAATTCCCAGTTCAGCTGGGATGGTCCCAGCTCCTGGCAGAGGCTGAGCTGCCTTTGACCAATGCTGCTTTTGGGGTTGGGAGCCTTGCGGGGCAGGAATCTCTCCTGGCTGGAGCAGGATTTAATTCCTGTCTGCACAGCACATCAAAGGAGCCTGAGCATCCTAAAAACACCATCCTAAAACTCCCATCCTATAAAAACAGCATCCTAAAAGCACCATACTATAAAAACAGCATCCTCCAAACAGCACCCCACAAACATCACCATACAAACAGCATCCTATAAAACCACCATCCTATAAAATCACCATCCTCCAAACCCAATCCTCCAAACTCCACCCTACAAAAACAGTATCCTACAAAACAGTATCCTCCAAACACCATCCCACAAACACCACCCTACAAACACCACCCTACAAACACCACCCTACAAATGCAGCTTTGCTCCTACGGGAGCTGCTGAAGGACTGGGAATGTTTTATTGCTTCCAAATGTGCCCCAAGGCAGCAGGAAGGGGCCATAACTCCCCATTTGCTGTCAGCAGGAGAGGCCCAGGGGCCATTCCCTGGAAGGAAAAATGTGTGGCAACACTTCCTGAAAAGTGTGATCCACCTGGAACCCCAAACACACACGGCTGGGCCTGGAGAACTCCCAGTTTCTGACAGGTGTAAAATCTCCTGGTCCGGCTCCCAGGCTGAAAGTGATGAAGGGGAGCAGCTTTTTGTCATGGAAATTTGGCTCCTCTGTGGAAAGGAAGGAAATTTCAGCTACAGAGTGAGCCGTGGGTTATCCTCAGGTGATAGCAGAGAATGAGTCAGGCATTATCAGGTGTCACTGCAGCAGCAGCTCCTGGCAGAGGCAACAAACGACTCAGACAAAGGGAGGGAGAGAGACAGAATCTGAGGAGTGGAATCCAGGCCATGAGTATTTGTGGAGTTTGTATGGGCTGCCCCGGGATCAGGAGGCAGCAGCGGTGCCGAGGCCTCACCGTGTGGTTTGAAGTTTTGGGGGAAATCCTTTCAGTGCCTCCCTGTGCAGATGGCAAAGCTCTTCCCACAGGAAAGCCCTGGGAGTGAGGGAAGCGCTGGGGGCTGCTGCAGGGAGCAGAGCACAGCCCTGGGGAATGCCCGAGTCCCTGTTACCCCGCTCTGCACCTGCAGCTGCCCTAAACCACCCCAGGGATTGACCCAGACCCCCTGCTCGGGCACAGCACAGGATCTGTGGGACTGACAGCAGGGGAAAGGGCTTCCCACAGTGCTCAGCAAACTCATGGGGACACGGGAAACCCTTGGTGCTCCAGCCTGGTGAGATTAACCAGAGCACTGAACCACAGGCAGCTCCAGGGGCACCGAAATTCCCAATGATCTGGGCTGGAAGAATCTACCAGTGCTGGCACAGCCACAGGAAGTGGAAAGGCCAAAAAATGTACAAAATATGAGTAGAGCAGAACACAAATGGCTCAAAGTAACAAACCTGAACTCAGAAAGACTCTGCTCCACCTCCCATCCATTCACTCCAACCCAGTGCCTGGATTTCTGCACATTTTCCCTGGCATTTGTAGCTGAATTTGCCTCCCCAGCCCTGTTTGTCTGGAGTTTGTTTGCCATTCTCACTGTGACAGCGCTGTCACCCCCCAGCTCCCGGCGCTGCCACTCAGCTGCTGCTTCTCAGCATCCCAGGAGCCACAGCCAGGGCAGCAGGGGCAGCAGGAGGGTTTGGAGAGCAGGGATCTGAGAGCTGCACAAGCAGGGAGAGCTCTGAGGTGAATCCCAGGTGTGCTCACACATGAACGCTGTCCAGGAAGGGCAGCTGAGCTCCCTGCTCAGGACTGCACTGCAGAGCTGCAAAAATTGGGTACTGACCAGCCTGGGGGGCAGCTGGGACCCAAACTTCACCCAGGAGCTTTGCAGAGTGAGGTGTGCTGTGATCTGCCCCACACCCAGCAGGGTTTGCCCTCAGGGAGGATTCACAGTCCTGGCTGTGCCTTGGAGCATCAAGACTCATGGGAATTTCTTCCTTGTCTTTGTGCCTGTCTTGGTTTGAACAGCCAGGTGTCTGCTGAGGAAGGCAGGAGCCTCCCCTGAAATGGAAAATGTAACCTGCCTCCCTTCAAAATATTATAATTTTGAAATTAAAAAGCTCTCAGGCAAAGATATGGGAGTAGGAATGACAGTTCTTTATTAGGGAAATTAAAAACACAAATGCAATAGTGCAAACAAAGCCTGCCAGAGTGAGAGCAGGCCCTGGCACGCTGTGGCTCAGGGGGTGGCACAGCCCCATCCCATGGGGGCTCAGCCCTCCTGCAGTGCCAGCTGTGCTGCTGCTGGAGCAGGGATCCTGCACAAGGGGGGAGTTTTCCTCTGCAGCTCCAGGGCTGCTGCAGATGGGCCTGGGCTCCCTCTGGCAATGCAGGGCAGCAGAAAGCTGCTCCTCTGGCAATGCAGGGGGCAAAGGCTGCTGTGCTGCTCCAGGCTCAGATTGGATCCAGGTAGGAATGCTTGGCTCCTCCCCTGGGCGCAGCATCTCCCCGTGGGATGCTGGAATTGGATCAGCCCTGCAGGGACACTCAGTGGCCATGGACAGCAGAGATCTCCTGGAGGGAGGATTGGCTGTGGGAGAGATCAAGGAAACTGCCCCAAGAACAGCAGAGAGCTGCCCCAGCTCTGACAGATTGCAAACAGAACACACAGCCCCGTTTCCAGCCTCAGACTCTGCCTCAGCACTGTCCAGGCCCAATGAGCTGTGTCCCACTGCAAAGCAGATTTAGTTATGGGGCCAGTGTGGGGCTGTGCAGCGCTGGGTGTGGGTGGGGGGCCTCGGGCTGGCCCCTGCTTGAAGCCACCCCCTCCTGTCCTTGCAGTGGTGTCTGACCTGTGTGCCACGGGGGACCATGACTGCGAGCAGGTGTGTGTCAGCACCCCGGGGGCCTACAGGTGCGCCTGCAGGGACGGCTTCAGCCTCAACAGCGACGGCAAGACCTGCACTGGTATGTGAGGGGTCCCTGAGGCAATGGTGGTGACAGCACTGGGATGTTCTGCTCAGGGAAGGCAGCAAGGGAAACCCTTTTCTTACAAGCCAGAATCACTTTCAAAATATTTCTGTGCTCTCCTGTTGGGTTTTCACTGATTAACCCCATTTCCTCAGCAATAAATGGCGTTAGGGTTTTATTTTCCTACATCATTTATTGAAGTCTTTGCTGCTGTTTTCTTCTGCCCTCTCTCGTCTTTTCCCTCAGCTTGCAATGGTGGCTTGGGGTCTGCTCTGGATCTTGTGTTCCTCATCGATGGCTCCAAGAGTGTGAGGCCTGAGAACTTTGAGCTGGTGAAGAAATTCATCAACCAAATCGTGGATTCGCTGGAGGTATCGGACAAACAGGCGCAGGTGGGGCTGGTGCAGTACTCCAGCTCCGTCCGGCAGGAGTTCCCCCTGGGCCAGTTCAAGAGCAAGAAGGACATCAAAGCAGCAGTGAAGAAAATGTCCTACATGGAGAAGGGCACCATGACAGGCCAGGCTCTCAAGTACCTCGTTGACAGCTCCTTCTCCGTCATCAACGGAGCCCGGCCTGGCGTCCCCAAGGTGGGGATTGTCTTCACTGATGGGCGCTCACAGGATTACATCTCAGATGCTGCCAAGAAAGCCAAGGACTCAGGTAGGGCTCCTCAACTCTCTGGGGCTTCTTTCTCCCTTGGCCCAGACAGGACTTTTCCCCTGGATCTGTCTCTTGGGATATGCACAGGTTATACTGAGTAATTCTGGGGAGATATTCCCTGACTATCCTTGCTCACAGAGAGCCCGGAACACCTCAGTCTGGGCATCAGGTGCACCGTGGTTCGCCAAGAGCTGGTTTTAGTTCCCCTCTGTGTCTTTGGAGGAGTTTCTGCTGGACAGGGTGGAGTTTGGGAGGGACAGGATGGACAGGATGGACAGGATAGACATCCCCTTGGGATGGGATGGACAGGGTGGAGTTCCATCTCTTGGGATGGGATGGGATGGGATGGGATGGGATGGGATGGGATGCACAGGGTGAAATTCCACTCCCAAGAATGGGATGGACAGGGCAGAGTTCCATCCCCTGAAATGGGATGTACAGGGTGAAGTTTTACCCTGTGGAATGGGATGGACAGGGGGGAGTTGCAGTCCCTGGAATGGGATGGACAGGGGGGAGTTGCAGTCCCTGGAATGGGATGGACAGGGGGGAGTTGCAGTCCCTGGAATGGGATGGACAGGGGGGAGTTGCAGTCCCTGGAATGGGATGGACAGGGGGGAGTTGCAGCCCCTGGAATGGGATGGACATGGTGGGGTTTTAGCCTGTGGAATGGGATGGACCCAGGTCTAATTGCTCCACACAAACTTGGAAGGAAGCTGCAGGGGGAGTTTGGAATTAGGAGGTTTCAGCACCTTTAGGGTTGGACAGGGCTTGGAGCAACCTGGGATGGCGGAAGGTGGTGGAGCAAGAGGAGCTCTAAAGTCCCTCCTAACCCAGTCCTTATCCACTCTGGGATTTGCCTGGGGCTGGCCAGGAAGCCCAGCCCAGCACCAGAGGCACACAATGAACCCCAAAGCAAAGACAACCAACCCCAGGATTTGTAGGGCCAAGCGTGGCTTGGCTGCATCCGCATCAAGGGCTGGAAAAGGCAAAGAAAAAGCAATAAAACAATAAACAAAGCCCAGACATGGGTTAAGGAGGAACCCCAGGCACATTAATAAGGAACTTTGCTCAGCTGCTGTTGTAGGAAAAACACTCAGTAACCACACACGGATGGATTCCTGTGCCTGAGCCCCATGAAATATTAATGCCCTGAGAGCTGCCCCTCTGCTGACCCTCTGAGCACATTCCCAGGCTCTGACACCCCGTGTTAACTGGATCCAGCCCCTGGGAATTCAGTCAGGAATTGCTGAATCCTTCCCTTCCTTTTAACTTCGCTCTCCACCACTAGATGGGACTCGGGGCCAGCACATAACCAGAAAGGTCAGGGAGCTCGTGAAAAACCAATGTTTACAAAGCACTCTGACACCTTATGGGGCCGTTCAGCTCTTATAAAACAAAAGGTTCTTATAAAGTGTATTTATAGAATTTATTCCTCCCTGGTGATAAAACTTTGTGCCTTGTCTCTCTCTCCTCTGTTGTCCCTGCAAGGAAATCTCTTATCTGTCCGTGAGTTATTGCTGTGGGATAAACAAGTGCTTAAAATGAGACTGCAAAATTGTTCAGTGAGCTGAGCCTCGGAAAAACAACACATATTGGATATATCCAGAGAAAGAAAGGCACAAAGGGGAGCAGGGAAACATTCCCAGTGCCTGGGCATGGACAAGTAGAGACAAGTATTTCAAATCAGGGCTAATTAATACCACCCAAAATGGGAAAATTGCATTTCAGTTCAATAGAAACAGGTTTAATGCAGATCAATCTCCTGACAGAGCAGAACTCTGTCAGTTGTGAACTCCCAGTGGGGGCTGCAATTTTGGACAGAGACTCAGCTCAGTTCTGCTCCACTGCAGGGGGACTTTGCCACTCAGGGACTCGTTAACAGGGGTTGATTAACAGTGGCTGAGCTGTTCTGGAAACTCCCACAGGCCCCTTTTGCTACATTATCACTTCCACATCAGTGGGATGGTGTTACCATCACCTGCCCTTTCTTGCATCTCCAAAACCTTGCTCTTGTTGTCATTGGCTGGGAAATTCTACTTAAACTCTGTCTGCAAAAATATTTTGGCCCCTGTTTGACCTGGCTGAAAGAAGCATCTCCAAAACCTTGTTCTTATAGCCACTATGCCCATGGCCTGGTAAATTTTAATAAAATTTCTGCCTGTAAAATTATTTTTGGCCTGTTTGACCTGGCTGAAAGGAGTCTGGAATAGTGGGGGTAGAGGGGGTGTCACAATCAGTCCTTACAAACGGGCTTCATGATGGTTCATGGATTTGATCTCAGGGTGCAAAAAACCGACACCGCACAGGGGATTTGCAGTGATAATCGAAACAAATGCACCTTTATTGAATGACCACAGCAAAATGCGATAGAGGGATTAAGGGAGAGAAAAGATAGAGAGAGAGAGAAAAATAGAGAGAGAGAGAAAGAGGGGGATAGAGCTACCAAACATAGACACGAAGTCCTTTGGTCCAGTCCAGTCGAGGATCTGCCTGTTACATTGGGGAGATCTCAAAATCTCCAGCTAACTCAGAGGTTTTTATTATGATAACTCTATTGGAAATTGCAAGGGGAGGGGAAACAGATACAATAAGGAATAGATGTAACAGGTAGTCCATGTTCTCAGCAGTGAACGAGAGCCATTGTCTTCTTGGTGCAGCGGTCACAACCTGCAGGCAAACATCTCGCTTTGGTCAGCTTGCCTCCCCCACACACCTGTCCCGGGCTGGGGGTTTCAATCCCAGTCCTTGGAAGGAGCAGAGGGGCCTTTTCACATGGGGGTTTCATGTCTCAGTCCTTGATGGAGAGGCTCCTTCCATCTCAGTCTGTCTGTCACGGTGGTTGTAAAACAGGTGAGGGTCTTCTGTGGGGGGACCACCCAGAACTCAGAAGTCCAGCCAGGCCGAGAGGTGGGACAGCTCCCAAGGCTGTTGTTGCAAACAGGGCACGGTGCTCCCTTCTTCTTCTCATTGGGCTCAGTGTACAGCAAACAACACCTGTGAAAACAATGGCTTAGCAACGCTCTCAGGTCTCAGGGCCTTGTGGCACGTGTGACTTTCTCCTACAGAGAAGACGGGGGCGTCTTCTCTTCAGTGGTCCTCAGATGACGATTGTGAGGCAGATGAGGGAAAATTCGGACAGACTCTCACAGGGGGCAATCCTCAGCGAGGATCTGGAGCTGTGTGGGGCCTGGGGGCTCAGGGGATGCCCAGCTTGGCAGGGTGGCCCCATGCCAGCTCCGTGGCACTGACAGGACCCTGTTCCTGGCAGGATTTCGGATGTTTGCCGTGGGAGTGGGCAACGCTGTGGAGGATGAGCTGAGGGAGATCGCCTCAGAACCCGTGGCTGAGCATTATTTCTACACTGCCGACTTCAGGACCATCAGCAAGATCGGGAAGAAGCTGCAGATGAAGATCTGTGTTGGTGAGAGGGGACTGGGGTTCAGCCACAGCATCTGAAGGGTGGAGCAGAGGGGGGAAATGCCCCTCCAGAAACCACCAGGTGAAGATCTGTGTGGTGAGAGGGGACTGGGATGGAGGGCGTTTGTCCCAGTGTTTGAAGGCTGGAGTGGAGAGGTGAAAACGCCCTTGCAGAAGCTGCAGATCGTCAGTCTGTGCTGGTGAGAGGGGATTGGGATGGAGTAGAGGGATGTAAATGCCCTTGGAGAAACCGTAGATGGAGATCTGTGCTGGTGAGAGGGATTGGGAATGGAGGGGTTCAGTCAAGGCTGGAGTGGAGGGATGGAAATGGCCTTGGAGAAGCTGCAGATCCTCGATCTGTGCTGGTGAGAGAGGACTGGTGTGAGAAATGATGCTCGCTTCCAAAAATGTAAAAGGTTTATTAAAACCTTATCAAAAACACAACAGAAGATTGAATAGAGAAAACATCACAGCTCCAGGAGCAGAGGATTTCCCCACCATGTGCTCACCCACACCATGCAGGTTTCACCTTTTAACCTTTTGCCCCCCCAAAGTTCTGTCCATGACTCCTCCTTCCCTGCCCAGGGGTGCAGATCACTGCCTGACACCTTGAGTGGGGAGCAGCTGTTGCCATGGTAACGAGTGACCCTCCCAAATGTCCCAAACCCAGGGCACCCCTGAGAACAACACAAGGGGGTAAAACACAACTATAAATCTATAAAACTTCTCTTAACATATTCATAATATTTGCCTTTTAATTGTGAGAGTCAGCCATGGCATTGCTCATCTGTCCCAGCTGGGATGGAGGGGTTCAGTCAGTGCTCAAAGGCTGGACTGGAGGGGTGGAAATGCCCCTGGAGAAGCTGCAGCTGAAGGTCTGTGCTGGTGGGAGGGGGATTGGGGATGGAGGGGTTCAGTGACAGCATTTGCAGCCTGGAGTAGAGGGATGAGAACGCCCTTTTAGGTGGATGTGATAAAAATCCCCAGTTCCCAGTGCGTGGAGAACACACTGGGAACTGGCAGAACACACAGGAGCATCAGGAGACATCGATATTTTGGGTGGTCACCTGAGGCAAAGCAACCCCCACACCTCAGCCATGTCCCCTCTCCCAAATCCTCTTCTCCTTCCTTTTCCCTCCATTGTTCTGCCCTTCTTTTTATTCAGAAATGATGAATTTGTCTCCAGGGTCCTTAAGATGGGATTTCCTCTCCTCCTGGAGAAGTTGGAGGGGGATAATCCCTGTGTCTGCAGAGCCAGGATTGCAAGGCAGAGACTCTTTGACAAGTCTCATTAAAAAATTAGGATCACTCCAAGAAAAAAGGATGGGATCTATATGAAACCCTGAACAAATTGTGCTTTAAAATAATTCAAATATATTTAAGCTTCAGCCTTCAAAAGAAAAGTAAATGTCAGAAAAACTGTTTGTTTGTAAAATATTAATTTGGATAAATATGTTTACATTTAAGTATTAAAATAAAAAGGAAGGCAAGGAGATATTTGCATTTTTTTTCATTCCCAGTGCCAGCTTGTATTTCTCAACAGCTGCCTTGAAATCTTCTGTTAATCTCCAGCTTTAGGTTACACCTGGCTGGTTTAAACCCGTTGAGTTTTGGTGTAAGTGATTCATTTCCTTTAAAAATTCTGTCTTTCATTTACTCCTCCTTTGCTCAGCTCAGAGTGGCCTTGTAACCCCTCCCTTTCTTTCCCTTTCTCCTGTTCCAGTCTGAGTTAATTTTCCTTGAAGAACAGATGTAAATTAGTGACATAAATTAGCAAAGTGATTAACGCTCATGGTTCCGCCCGCTCAAGGAGTGGAGTTACTGAAGCAAAGCTCAAACCAGTCCTGATGGCAGCAGTGCCTCCAGTTTTTACTGGCTCTTGTTGGGGAGACAGAGGTTGGTTTTATTTGGTCAAACTCCAATTTTAGGACAAACTTGAAGCATCAGGAGCAGAGCTCAGCTCTCTGGAAACCCAGGAAAGACTTCCCATGGCTGGAATAACAGAAAAATGTGACATTCTCTGTTCATCTGAGGTTAAAGCCAGAAGAGATCAATCAGATAATTAGAAATAATTATATTCTGATTTCCTTCCCGTTTCTGACATAGAAAATAAGAATTGTGCTGTTTCACTGGGCTCGGGGATTTTGATTAAATCCATTTTTTTGTGCCACTCATCCTCTTGCTGTTGTGACCCACAGAGGAAGATCCGTGCGAGTGCAAATCCATCGTGAAGTTCCAGACCAAAGTGGAAGAGCTCATCAATTCCTTGCAGCAGAAACATATCCTTTGGAAGTGTGGCAGGATGGGGTGGGTTGGGCTGGGAATCCAGAGGGACCTTCCATGGGGAAGGTCTGTTCCTCGGGGAGGGAGTGGGAATGAGGCACCTGGGGGTCAAATGCGGCACTCAGAGCTCTGGGCTGGTGACAAGGTGGGCGTTGGTTGAAAGTTGGATTTGATGGCCCTGGGATCAAGGGCTTTTCCAAGCTTTTCCAAGCTCTGGGATTGTGGGGAGATGGGTCCTGAGGCAGCTGGAATGGGAGGCAGGGAGTTCCTCCAGAGCCATCATCCAACACTGCCCGAATTCTTCATGGACTGCAGGGACAGAGGGACGTCAGAACACCTCAGGCTGTAGGAGGGTGGTGTGGAGAATCCAGATGGACACATCCATCCACCCCAGGTTCTCCCAGCTGGCCAAAACTCAGTGCTGGGAGATAAATCCTGATGGGACTGTTCCTGGAAACATCTCCAGCCAGGGGAGTTGGATCCCATCAGAACCCACCTGAGTCCTGCCATGCTGGGCCTTTCCCTAAGTGGCAGAAAGAGAAAAAAATCCACCAAAAAATTGTGAGTAGGATTAAAACTTTTGAAAAACAGAATTCATGGAGCCTCAGGGTCGCTCGCAAGGGCAGGGGAGATGTCTCACCACTGAGGATCAGGAGAGGATCTAATTTTAAAAGGAACATTCTGATTTCTTCACACCCTGCTGTGGCACAGCTCTGTTCCTCCTCCCAGGAGTGAGATCCGGGTGAGATCCGGGACCTGTGTGGTGCAGAGGTCACGGGAAGTCACAGCTCCCACCTGGTTTCAACAGGAATCAGTGAGAAGAGCAGAAAATTGCCCTGGCACGCCAGGAAAAGCTCTTGCTCCTCTCCTCAGGGTCAGGGGCTCTGTCAGCCCCTCCTTTCCCTCCCGCTCTGGGAGTGATCCCGGGCAGTGGGAGGATGTGTGAGCACAGGCAGCTCCTTCCTGCAGGGAGCTCCACCAGCCTGAGAGCTCTGGGAGCGCCAGAGGGGATGGGCTCAGATCCCCTCTGCTGCTGCTCCCATCCTTGCCTGTGCTGCCAGCCTGGGACTGGGCAATTCTTGAGTGGTTTGGGTGGAAGGGGCCTTAAAATTCCTCCCATCCCATCCCTGACACCTCCCACTGTGCCAGGTGCTGCAGCCTGGCCTTGGGCACTGCCAGGGCTCCAGGGGCAGCCACAGCTGCTCTGGCAATTCCAGCCCAGCCCCTGCCCACCCTGCCAGGGAATAATTCCTTCCCCAAATCCCATCTAAATCTCTCCTCTTTTAGTTAAAACCTTGGCCCATCACTCTGTGCCCACAAAAAAGTCTCCCTCCCAACATTCCCAGAAGAATTGTAGTTTTTCCTCCTTAACTCCTCCTCACTGGAAGCTGTGGCCAAAAGAATCGAAGCCCTGGAGAACAAGATCATCTAAAACCCCACTCCAGCAGTTTTTCACCTCCTTCCCGAAGTAACAGAACAAGAACTGCTCCATTTTTCAGGGAGGGCAGCTCAGCCCCAGGGCTCTGGGCAGCTTTTATTAAGGTCTAGGCTACCTGCATTTGTTTAAAAGGAAGAATTATTACAGTAGAGCAGACTTTGTATAAAGGGCAGAGCACAGGGTGTGACTGAGAGTTAGACCAGGCTCGAGTTTGCTGCATCCTATAGAGTGCATATATTCAAAAAAAAAACCTTGAAAGATTTTTATTTAAAGCTTAATATATATACAGTGTGTTACTGAGTACTTGATGATGAGTTCTGTGAATCCTCTGCTGCAGCTTTTGTTTCTATGCATGAGATAATTTAATTTAAAAGTCAGAGTGACTTAGACTCACCCTCAGCTGCCGGGTGTAAAGGCCAAGGCTGAGCTCCTGGTGGCTGTCAGTGATGAAGGTGAGGTTTAGTCCTGATCCTGAGCGTGCTCTGCAGGCAGGCTGGGCCAGGCTGCTCCTGCCTGGGCTCCTCCTGAGCTCTGGAATTATAATGGGAAAAGCTTTCCCAGCAGGGAAAGGCTGCAGTGTCCCAGTGCCTGGGCTGAGCCTGCTCTGGGTGATGTGCAGGGACATTGTGTGGTTCTGAGTGACACCAGCCAGGAGACTCCCTCTGCTCTGGGTGACCCTGACCAGGCTCAGGGACCCCCTGTGGCCCTGAGTGACACCAGCCAGATGTGTCCTGCTCTGGGTGACCCTGACATTGTGCCAGGTCTGTGGCCCCGAGTGCCACCAGCCAGGAGATGTCCCCTGCTCTGGGTGACCCTGCCCAGGCTCAGGGACCCTGTGTGCCTCTGCCACCAGCCAGATGTGCCCTGCTGTGTCCCCGCGCCCTCAGCTGGAGCTCCAATCCATCCCCCAGCCCGGGAATGCTGCTGGAGCTGCCCTGGAATCAGAGCCTCGGTGCCTGCCCCCTCCCAGGCTCAGCCCAGACCCTGCAGACTCTGCTGCTCCCGGGTTCCCGGGCAATGGGGGCTGGGAGCACCTCAGGCTGCCTGTCCCTGCAGCTGTACCTGGCCATGGATCCCCACCCACGCCTTGGGGGAGGTTTATGGGGTTTATGGGCTTCTTTATGGGGTTTTATTTTTTGTATCAAAATATTTATACTTGAGACTATGTGAGAAAAGCTTCACCAAGGGGTGACTTGGCCTGTTCAGAAGCGTCACCAGTGCAGATGTGTTTTGGTTTTGGGAGAATATTAAAAGTTTGCTGGAAAGTTGGGAAGCCAGTGTCATCCTTTGTGTGAGTGCTGAGTGCTGAGGAGGTTGCCTGACAACAGCACCTCCCCAAAGGCTCATCAGTATTGATAATTTTACCAGTATTGCTGATGGGACGTGCCTTGG
>NW_005054428.1:898117-908194 GCF_000277835.1 Geospiza fortis | reverse complement strand
CTGCTCCTTTGAACCCCGGGGAGAGGGGCAGGGAAGGGGCAGGGAGCCACCAAGCAGGGACAGGAGGGGAGGGACAAAGGGACAAAGGACACCTGGGTGGCCCAATGCCCCCCAGGGGTAGAGGGCATCCTTTGGATCTGCCAATCACTCGAGCCCTTCTGGAATTCCAGGAGTGACAGACAGTGCTGGGAGGGGAAAGGAGAGGGGACTGACACACCTGGGAGGGAATCTTCAGGGGAGGGACCCGGGGTTCTGAGGTAAACCCTGGAATCACACTGCAACACATTAGCAGGAGGGAATCATCTCATGTCACATCCTCTTATCTCTGTGAAAGGGGAGAAATGAGTCCAGAGAGACGGGCAGACCCTTCTGTCGCAATACGACACAAAATGAACATCAGGAAATGTCTGAGGCAAAAAAGGAGCAGTTTATTTCTGAATCTCCATATTTATAGAATTCCAAAAGTGACCATGGATTGGAGGATGAAATTGCCACCTCTCCAACCACACTGGTCAAACCAACAGTCCATCAATTCTCTCCTCCTCCAGAAAGGAATGCAAAACAATCATTATTTACATGAAAAGTGCGTGAGAAACTCATTACAAAAATATAAACATCAGAAGGCTTAGAAGAACAGACCAACACCCTTCTCTCCAAACAGAGCCTCTTTTACAATAAAAATCATTTCTTTCACTCCTGGAGATGTGGGTATGAGTTGGGCCCTGAGTCAAGGGCTGCAGGCAGCTCCTGATGGCCAAACCTCACCCTGGCAGGCAAATCCTGAATAGCCCAGATCCAGGGTAACCCCTCCAGCTCCTGAACTTCTTGAGATGAGTTCTTGTCTATTTTTACATGTAAATTGCAGATGTTTCACATTTGTGTCTCGACAGGAGCAGATCCTGTTGTGATCATTTGTGGAGTTATTCCAAGTGCACCTTTGGGAGCCCCTGAGCCACTTCTCTTGGTAAATTAGAACAAACTCAGATATGCAGGTGCCTCCTGAACCCCTCTCCCAGGGGAGCAAGTCACCCCTGCTGCCACCCAAGGAATCCTTTTCCTCATGTGGAATCATTTTCCATCTTAAATATATTTAAAATGGGAACAGAAAAACCCCTGCAGGACAGTAGGAGTTGTCTCTGCATGTTCTGGCTCTCAGCTTTTTTCTCATCCTTCACTCTGTTTTTCTCCTCTTCCACTTTCCTCTCTCTTCAATCAGCTGATCAGAATTCATCCCCAGCTGATAAGGCTAATAATTGATTAATTTTCTTTTATTTCCAGCTATAATCCCTTTGCCCATCATGGAAATGAGCTCCTGTGGGTAATTTCCTTATGCGCTTATTTATTTATTCTTTAAATGCCCTAGAAGTAAAGATTTAATGGCCTCAGGATCTGGAAGATGGATTTGGTTTTAGTTCTTGCCTTGGCACCATGGAAGTGCCCACATTGGAGGGTTTCACTGCTGCCATCCTGCAGCTGAAGCCTGTTCCCTGATTTTTCAGGAAATGGGAAAAATTCCTGGCTGGATCTTTGCCTCCAGCACTCAGCCCACTTTGAACACGTCAGCTTCCATAAAACTCACTTTTTGGGGAAAGAAAACAATTTCCAGCCCTTTCTGGGGAGGCTGAGCCAGGCAGGGCCATTCCTGGGGACAGGGGTTGCAATTCCAATTCTCAGGCTGATCCTGAGCTTTGTTCCTTCAAGGCACCTGGGGGATTGGATCCTCCCTAAATCCTGCAGTTCCTCATTTCAGGAGCACAGACACAGCAGATCTGCTTCCCTGTGTTTTTTTGAATGGAGAGAAAACCATTCTATCCATATTTTGCTCGGCATTTTCCCCAGAGTTTCTCTGCCCATCCATCCCCTCCATCAATCAAGGAGCAATCTCCGGATTTCCCTGGTTGTTACTCATTAAAACCCCAATCCCAGCTAAACTCTGGATCACCCCTCACCCAGGAAAATCCCCTTCCAGGAGCCCAACCTCAGAACTGGCCATAAATAATAAAAACTAAACAAATTTTCCTCCCAGTGCTCCAGGGCCAAGATCATTGTCAGGCCCAGAACAGTTTCTGTGAGGAATATTGTGGTTCAGATAAAGCAGAACTAAACTAATTAACAATCCTTCTTCCTGCCTTCTCCCATCCCCTTAAAACAACCAAAGCCAGCCTAGAAGTCAATTAGTCACCGGGTTCTGATGTCCTAATTAGCGTCATTAATGGATTGCCCAGGGCAGCGGGATGGAGCTGGCAGAGGAGAATCCTCAGCTCAGTGTGGCTGATCTGGGAAACAAAGGATCCTGCACAGCCAAACACAGCCTCATGTCCCTGTGAAAATTTACAAAGTTTAACCTTTAAATGTTTTAAAAGTTTTTAAGTTAAAACTAAAGTAAGTAAAAGAAAGTTTAAAAGTTTAATAAAGTACAATAGGAGACAAAGACAATAAAGCAAAGATTATGGCCGGGTGCATCTTGGCACTCAGCCAGGAGCCCCCCTGCTATTTTGGAAACCCTTTATTTACCATTTCTATTGCATCAGCCTGTTCCATATTCATAAACAATTATATAAATAGTCAACTTTTCCCCAAACTAGTTTCCATGTTCCAAGAACTGCTTAGCCTGGCTCCTCCTCGGATCTGCCTTTTTAGAGCGTGTGAATTCCTTGGCTGTGGTTTCAGTCCATTCCCATCCCCTCCAGTTCTGGGCCCTGGCCCTCACTGCCTTCAGCCGGTGAGTGCTGATGGTGGCAGATGTGTCCAGGTGTGCTCATCCTGTGTGCATTGGCTGTTACCCCATCCCAGCAGGCATTTAACACAGCACACTGAGATCAGCTATTGCACTGAGCTTCATGAGCAACAGAAATAAAATCTGTGTCTTTAGAGCAGAGTTATTTAACACCACACAGATAAATCCATTTTAATATTTGTGAAAAGCCAGTATTATAGTGTGTATCTGTAACATCCCAAATCCACAGGGATGGGCTGGGAGAGGTCTGGGTGCAGCAGGGTGAGATGATCCCGCTGAACACAGGGAGCTCCTTTCCCTTCCCTTTGCTGCCTCATCCTTAAAGGAGATTTTCCAGAGAGGTGCTGATGCCACGTTCCTGGAAATATTGCAGGCTGGTTTGGATGGGGTTGGAAGTAAACTGCTCTCCTTGAGGATGTCCCTGCTCGCTGAGCAGATGACCTTTAAAGGCCCTTTCCAATCCAAACCATTCCATAATTTCATGATCTTATACATGCCCCACTCCTTCTTTTCACTTTTCCACCATGTCCAACTTCCTTTAGATTTTCAAGCAAAATAATTATAAAATATTGTCCCCAAAATCCCAAGTTCCTTTAGATATTCAGGCAAAATGATATCTAAAATGTTGTTCCCAAAATCCTAAGTTCCTTTAGATTTCCTGGCAAAATGATTTATAAAATGTTGTTCCCAAAATCCCAAGTTCCTTTAGATGTCCTGGCCAAATGATCTATAAAACGTTGTCCCACCAAAAGTCCCAAGTTCCTTTCGGGCTTCAGGAAAAATAATTTATCAATTATTGGGTTTTGGGCGTGGGGAAAAAGTCCTTGGCCACTTTTCCCTTGCCTCCCATTGGTGCTGAAGCCTGAAGCTCCCCAAGGCACAGGGAAGCTCTTTTCCCTCTGGAGAAGCCATTTCCTCCTGCAGGGCACTGATATCATAACACAGGGCCATTAGTAATCAAATTAAAAAGTGCTTTCAATTAAACCCAGCGCTGGGAGCTCGCTGACATCTTTCAGCAGCAATTTGTAACACTCACACCCTGTAATTGCTGCTAATGAACGGGCAGGGAGCACCAGGCACTGTTGTGGCTTTCCCCCAGGCCCTGGAATCAGGCTGGGATCCCAATAAATGGAGCAGTTCCCTGTCCCAGGAGGTTCCTGGGGAGAATCCTGGTTGGTTTGTCCCTTTCCTGGGGAAAATGAACCCCAAGAATTCAGAGCATCAGGAAGTGCTGGGAGCATCCAGGTTTTTCTCCAGGGCCTGGAATCTGTCTGGGCTGGAGGAGTTTCCTGTTCTTTGGGAACAGCAGTGAAGCTCCTCTCCTCTCTCCTGTAAGGGAATTCAGCGATCAGACAGCAGAAGGTGCCGCTGGATTTATGTTGTGCTGTCTTGGTTTGAACAGCCAGGTGTCTGCTGAGGAAGGCAGGAGCCTCCCCTGAAATGGAAAATGCAAACCCCCTCCCTCTGAATTATTGTAATTCTGAAAATAAAAGCCTCTCAGGCAAAGATATGGGAGCAGGAATAACAGTTCTTTATTAGGAAATTAAAAATACCAATGCAATAGTGCAAACAAAGCCTGCCAGAGTGAGAGCAGGCCCTGGCACGCTGTGGCTCAGGGGTGGCACAGCCCCATCCCATGGGGGCTCAGCCCTCCTGCAGTGCCAGCTGTGCTGCTGCTGGAGCAGGGATCCTGCACAAGGGGGGAGTTTTCCTCTGCAGCTCCAGGGCTGCTGCAGATGGGCCTGGGCTCCCTCTGGCAATGCAGGGCAGCAGAAAGCTGCTCCTCTGGCAATGCAGGGGGCAAAGGCTGCTGTGCTGCTCCAGGCTCAGATTGGATCCAGGGAGGAATGCTTGGCTCCTCCCCTGGGCGCAGCATCTCCCCATGGGATGCTGGAATTGGATCAGCCCTGCAGGGACACTCAGTGGCCATGGCCAGCAGAGATCTCCTGGAGGGAGGATTGGCTGTGGGAGAGATCAAGAAAACTGCCCCAAGAACAGCAGAGAACTGCCCCAGCTCTGACAGCTGGGGACAGAACACACACCCAGCCACACCCAGACACACCTTGCATTTCCAGTCCGAGCCATGTGAAATTATTATTTCTCACTTAGACTCAGGGAGAAGCTTCACCAGGGCTGAGAACACTCCCTGGAATTCCTGCAGTGAGGAACCTCCCGAGGATCAGAGCTCTGGCCAGAAATTGGAAGTGGCTCTGAACTGCAAGCAGTCTCTGGCATTTACTGATGTTTCAGTCACTGCTCAGGGCAGGAGCTGTTCTGTGGGGTTTGCAGTGGTTGTGGTGTTTGCCTGTTCCCACCATCCTGAACAGATCAGTCTGGATCCCAATAAACAGGACCAGTTCCCTGCCCTCAGGGCTTCCTGGGGAGGATCAGGTTGGTTTCCCCTGTCCTGGCTGGAGGAAGTGAACCCCAGCAATTCAGAGCGTGTGGAGAAATGCTGGGAGCATCCTCGAAGGGCTCTAGGGATGGGCAGCAAGGAGGAATTCCTGCGCTGGGCACCAAGGGCTGTCCTGAGGCAGCTCCTGAGCACCCTCATCCCCTCTGGTTCTCCACCCTGCCTGCTGGGACCTGAGATGACCCCAGCAGCAGCTCTTGGCACAGCCTGAGGTGGCAGGGATGGCCCTGGGGTCACAGGGTGTCCCTGGAGTCGTAGCTGGGATGTCCCTGAGATGGCAGGGTGTCCCTGAGGTCGCCAGGGTGTCCCTGGGGTCACAGCAGGGATGTCCCTGTGGGGGCAGGGATGTCCCTTTGGTGGCAGGGTGTCCCTGAGGTCACCACGATGTCCCTGGGGTCACAGCAGAGATGTCCCTGAGGTGACAGGAATGGCTCTGGGGTCACAGCAGGAATGTCCCTGAGGTGGCAGGAATGTCCCTTTGGTGGCAGGAATGTCCCTGAGGTGACAGCAGGGATATCCCTGAGGTGGCAGGGATGGCCCTGGGGTCACAGGGTGTCCCTGGGGTCACAGCAGGGATGTCCCCCTCCCTGTGCCCCCTGGTGTGACCTAACCCTGGTGAAGCAGCTCCCACTCTGGAGAGAGGCAAAAGCAGGGTAAAAGCTGCTCCTGCCTTCCAGACCCAGCTGGTGTCAGGGCTGGAAACTGGGAACTCCGCACTCCTCGTGAGCTGGGAACAGGGGATTTGGCACCTCAGCAGAGCCTGGCGGGGCTCAGGTGGCACAGGGAGCTCCTGGCCCAGGGCTCTGGGGAATCCCAGAGGTTCCCCCAGGATCCTGGGCCAGGGCTCCCTGGAGTCTCGGGGTTTCTGTTGTTGGACCTTCCAGAACAGCACACAATTAATAATTCCCATGGGAAAATCACTCCCTGCCCTTTCCTGCACCTCCAGTGCAATCACCTGGATTTGGGATTTTATCACCGTGCCCATAAATTAGCCACTGTGTCTTAGCAGCTAATTGGAAAAAAGTTAATTACTGATAGCAAGGTCTGCTTTGGGAAATAAAGGATTAATTTCAGACCTGCGTGGGGGAGATCTTGATTGCAGCAGGTGGAAGGGAAAAATTTAAGGTGGATGTAAATTGGGGGAGGGAGATAAAGTGGTAAAGGTGGAAGTGGTTTTGGAGCTCAGTGCAGCCCTTAGGGCAGAGATGGAAAATGCTCAGCCCACAGAGCCTTTCCTGCTGGAAATGGGGGAGTGAAGAGAGAGCTCCCAGAGGGCAGGGACAGTGACAGGGACATGGGTTTGTCACGGCCCCAGGTGCTGCTCCAAGTGCGCACTGGGGCTTGGAGAGCAGCTCTGGTCCCGCCTCTTGCCCTGTGGGGTCATGGGAGGCACGTTCATTTCACCAAACCCTCCAGTCTGTCCATACACCAAACTGCTCTGGAAAGAGCCATAAACTCATTTCTTGTTAGGGATAAGAGTTTTTTACCCTGGCACACTTTGTCCTGTTTCTCTGGACCCTGGCACGGATTCCCAGAGCAGCTGTGGCTGCCCCTGGAGCCCTGGTGATGCCAAGGCCAGGCTGGGCATTGGGGCTGGGAGCCCCTGGCACAGTGGGAGCTGTCCCTGCCATGGCAGGGGGGGCACTGGGGGGGGGTTAAGGCCCTTCCCACCCAAATCATTCTGGGATAACAGCAGATGCCCAGCACAGGGAGCTGGGCTGTGACAGGGACAGTGACAGATCCAGGGGGGAAAAGCTCCAGGCCTGGAGCAGCAAAAAGTGAAACAAGAGCTGGGTTTGTGCTCTGCAGGTGAGGCTGTGTGAGCAGGGGACATTTGGGACAGCGGGGACAGGGGGAGCCCCCCAGCAGCAGCTGCAGGGTCAGAGGTGCCGACACCTGAGGTGGCAGGGATTCAGGGTGGTGCAGGTGACACCCAGGTCCAGGTGACACTTTGCTCCTGGTGACACCTGGCTTCTGGTGACATCCTGCTCCAGGGGACACAGCTCCAGGTGACACCACAGCCCAGGCCACACACAGGAGGAGGCTCAGCCCTGAGGGAGCCCACAGGAGCAGGGCTCAGGCTGACTCTGCTGCTGGGGTTGGGATTCATCCAGAGCTGAGGGGCACTGGGACCTGCACGAGTTGAACAGGGAGCACTGGGACCCTCCTGTTACCCAGTGTCACCCCCGGTGTGGTCAGTGGGGGCTCAGGGCTGTCCCTGTCCCTGTGGCTGCCCCTGGGCGCCAGAGGAGCCCAGAGCTGGGCCAGGCTCATCCCTGCCCCCATCCCATCCCGCTGGATGGAGCCTGGCAGGGATCCCAGCCTTGGGGGTGCCCTGCGCCATGGCGAGACACTCATGGTGTGCTGCTTAATCTTACTACAACTAACATGGAAGGCCTTGCTGGAGATAAAAAGGTTGGGGGCAGCCTTGGCTGCAGTGACCATGAGATTGTGGAGTTCAGTACTAGGCAAGAAGGAGGACGGTAATTAATGACGGCAGCAATTAGCCGCTCCTCATCGGCACCGCAGCGGAGAGCTTTGGTTCGTTTAACCCGCCGCCAACAAAGTGGAACGGACAGGTAAATAAATAAATAAATAAATAAATAAATAAATAAATGATGAAATAAGCAGCTCGGCGGGGTGTGCGGCGCCAGGAGGCTGCGGGAGGCTGGGGTCTCTCCCCGTCCATCCCGGGCACTGCCGGGAGCCCTGCCCTGAGCTGCCGCCTCAGCCCTGCCCGGGGAGCTGGGAAACGGTGCTGGATCCTCCCGGAACGAGCCAAAATGGGCTGGATTGGGATGGGAACACTGGGAACACTGGGAACTGGGAACACTGGGAACACTGGGTATTGGAATGGGAACACTGGGAACACTGGGAACTGGGAACACTGGAAACACTGGGAACACTGGGTATTGGAATGGGAACACTGGGAACACTGGGAACATTGGGAACACTGGGTATTGGAATGGGAACATTGGGCATTGGAATGGGAACACTGGGAACACTGGGAACACTGGGAACTGGAATGGCAACACTGGGCACGGGAATGGGAATGTTGGACATTGGATTGGGGAGCACTGGGCCGTGGGATGAGAACACTGGGAACAATGGAATGGAAGCACTGGGCAGTGGAGTGGGAATACCGGGCACTGGAATGGGAACATCAGGAACATTAGAATGGGAACATTGGGCATTGGATTGGGGAGCATTGGGCATTGGGATGGGAACACTGGGAACTGGAATGGGAGCACTGGGCAGTGGAGTGGGAACACTGGGCACAGGAATGGGAACGTTGGACACTGGAATGGCAACACTGGGCATTGGAATGGGAATGTTGGGCATTGGATTAGGGAGCATTGGACATTGGGATGGGAATACTGGGAACATTGGAATGGGAGCACTGGGTTTTGGGATGGGAACACTGGGCACTGGAATAGGCGCACTGGGCATTGGGATGGGAACGTTGGGCATTGGAATGGGAGCATTGGGAACATTGGAATGGGAATACTGGCCACTAGAATGGGAACATTGGGCATTGGAATGGGAACACTGGGCATTGGAATGGGAGCACTGGGCATTGGGATGGGAACATTGGGCATTGGAATGGGAGCATTGGGAACATTGGAATGGGAATATTGGCCACTGGAATGGGAACACTGGGCACTGGAATGAGAACACTGGGAGCTGGAATGGGAGCATTGGGCACTGGGATGGAAGGTGTGGAGTCCCCATGCCTGGAGGTGTTTGAGGAAAGCCTGCATGTGGCACTCAATGCCGTGGGCTGGTGACGAGGGGGTGTTGGGTCTCAAGTGGGACTCGATGATCCCAAAGATCTTTCCCAGCCCAGCTGATTCCATGATCCTGTGATAACCACGGCTCCCAGAGCCCTGCCTGTGCCTGGAGCATTCAGGAACCCCAACGTGATCAGAGCAGGCCAGGGAAGGAAGGGATGTGAATTCCCAGGGTTAGGGGACTGCCCTGGGGGCAGGGAAATGAGGATGGGCAGAGTGACAGGCTGGGAGGGAGGGAGAGGGACCCAACTGCATGAACTGGGCACAGGTGAGGGCGGGATGTGGTAATTCCAGGGCTCAAGGGATTTGTTTTGGCTGGATGTGACAATTCCAGGGCTCAAGGGTCCAGCTTTGCCTGGATGTCACAATTCCAGGGCTCAGGGAATCCGTTTTGTCTGGATGGAGATTTCCCCTGCTCAGGGTCCAGCAGCGGGATATTAATATTGGGATATTAATATTAATTCCCAGCTCATTAAAGCTGCTTTATTTCCTTGAGGAGAGGACAGCAGAGACTGTGACTGGAGCTGATCAATCCTCGGGCTTTGCACTCCCCATTTCTCCGCTGGGGCTGCTGCGCTCATTTCTCCAGGCTGGGAGCTCAGTTTTCCTGGGAAATTGAGGATGATGCCATGGGAGATACTCCTCCTGCTCCTGCCCTCCCTGGAGTTCCTGCTCTTTAGGGTTGCTCATCCTTAGGGTGGCTGGTCTTTAGGGTTGCTGGTCTTCGGGCTCAGGGTTTATTCCCTCTCCACTGCCTGATTTTGTCACACTCGATGTCCCCAGGGCGCATTTTGCTTCTTCCTCCCTCCAAAGAGAGCTCACAGAGGTGCTTGGGCTGTGTGACAAGGCTGACCCCATAAAATGTCTGGGAACTGCATGCCATGGTTTCCCACATCACAGGAAAATGGCCCACAGCCATCAGAGGGGAAAATATAAAAATTAAAATCCAAGCTGCTGTAACAGCAGCCCCTTATCTGCTGCCAACGGTTCTGGTAACCCCCAGACCCTTCTGATCTGCCCAGAAATCCCAGACTCGAGCCCAAGGTGCCAAGGGGAGCTCAGTGCTTCTGTCCAAATGGAGAATTGGGAAGTGGGACTGGTCCTGCAGGCTCAGAGGAAAGGATTGAAAAATGCAT
>NW_005054428.1:890706-898107 GCF_000277835.1 Geospiza fortis | reverse complement strand
TGCAGGTGGGCTCATCTGGGATTCCAGGCAGGCTGGGCAGGATTTCACTTGCCAATCAACATCTAATTTATTTCCTGGGAATGCGAGATCTTCATTCCGTGGCTGCCTCTGCTCCGACATCTCTAGAGATTGCCAAATGAAGCTGTGTGCTCTTTTTTGTTTTGGTTTGGATTTTGTTGTGTCCAGAACAGCAGGAGAAAGAGGAAAACAGGGATCCAAGGAGAGCTCCTGGGCAGGGTGGGATGAGAGCAGAGTCTGGGTCACCTCTGTGCCTGCTGGAACACTGGGATCACCAGGGTGAGGCTGGAGCGCAGATCCCAGGGATCACCTGCTTGATCCTGGCTGGAAGTCTCCACCCAGGAGGAGAAAAAAGGCTGGGAAAGCAAATCCACTTTTCCTGCCTTCCATTCTCTGCCCACATCAAGGGATCCCAGGTGGTCCATCCTGGTGGCCGCTGTGACAGGAGCGACCCAGGGCTCCTGCAGGGAGCTGCTCTGGAAAAATCAGGAAAAATCCCTTGGGAAGGGTTGGGGCTGTGCAGCCAGAGCTTGGGGGCTGTTTAAAGCCCAGCCTCTGCCCAGTGAGAAGTGTGGTATCCAAGGAAACACAATATCCAAGGAAATGCGCTTTCCAAGGGGTCATGACATCCAAGGAAACACAAAATCCAAGCAATTGTGGCGTCCACGGCATGGTGGCACCCAAGGGAACCCAAAATCCAAGGGAATGTGGTGTCCAAGAGATCAAGGTATCCAAGGGAACCCAATATCCAAGGGAATGTGGTGTCCAAGGGATGGGGGCACGCAAAGGATGCCCCCATCCAACCCCTGGAGCTGGAATAGCTGTATTCCTTCAGGACCACTTGGATATCTTCATGGAGCATTCCAAGGCCTTCCTGGATGCCTGGAGCTCCCAAAAGTCAGAGCCAGCCCTGGTGTGCTGCAAAGGCGAGGGTGGGATGAGGGGAACAGGCTCAGGTTGTGCCAGGGAGGTTTGGGCTGGACATGAGCAGGAATTTCCTCGTGGAAAGAGGAGTTAATCACAGGAAGGGACTGCCCAGAGCAGTGCAGGAGCCACATCCCTGGAAGTGCCCAAAAATGGGTGGATGTGGCACTTGGAGATTTGGTTCAGTGGGATTCAGTCAAAGTTTGGCCTTGATGCTCTTGGAGGCTTTTCCAGCCATAACTGCTCTCTAATTCCGTGATTTCCCCAGCAGTCTGGGCATCCAGAGGCTGGGGATTGTTTCAGGGAAGAACAAAACAAACCATTTCTAACAGAAACAACTGTTTGAGGTCGTCTCTTCTTTTTGTTTTGTTTTATTTTGGTTTTGTGTTTTTTAAAGCTCCTCTGCCAGTCCCAGTGTGGGAGAGAGCATTCAGATGCTCATTTTCATTCTGCTCAAGACAGAAACCTTTTCCTGCAGTTGTTTCATCAGAAAAGAATCGGATTTTTTTTCCCCCCACTCACCCTCCCTGAATCAAATAAAGAAAAAAGGTCATTTAAATGAAAGCCAGTGCTCAGAAGGTTTAATACATTAAATTAGATGCAGGGAAATAAAACCACACCGGAGCTGTTTCCTCAATGAAGGATTTGGATAAAAGAGCTCCCTATTAAAAATGTTTAGCCACTGTTTTGCTCTGAAAATATTTGAACTCCGGTACAAAAGAGACAAAAAAAAAAAAACACTTTCCAGAAAGAACCATCAGACAATAACTCAGAATTCAAATTAATGTAGCATGTTTTGGTTGGGATTTGGGGACTAAAAAATGTTATTTGGGAAAAAGAAGCTGGGTTTGCAGACAATAGGGAAGAAGGGCACAGACAGAGACATTTGAAAAACGCTTTTTGCTTAAAAAATCAAAATGCACAGATTTGGGTGAAAACAAACAACCAGCACCATTCAAGATGTTGGAAGAGTCAAGGGAGTTCCTTGTGTTTGGTTTTCCAAAGCTCCCTGTTTCTCACCCTTAAAAAGGTGCTGTAGGTTAACAAAATAGTCCCCTCACCTGGAACTCGCTCAGCCAGAGGTTTTCCTGCCTCATTTCCTTGGGAAGCTCTGGGATGGGCTCTGGGGCTCTGCCTTCCACAGCTCCAGACCTTCCACACCCCTACAGACACCAGCACAAGGAATGGGAATTTCTACTCCCTTGAGGTCTCTGTGGCAGGACTTGGGAATTGCTGATTTCCTTCTGTTCTCCTCATCCCATCCATCACCATTCCCCACATTCCAGCACCGCTCCAGTGCAGCTCCATCCCCACTGCACCAGCTCTGCCTCCAGCCCTGCTCTGCTGCAGGTCCCAAAATGCTGGAGGTGCCACCCCAGGGCACCGTCCTTTTCATGGGATCGCGGAATCCTGGGATCACTGAGGCTGGAAAAGATCTCTGAGACCATCAAATCCCAGCTGTGCCCGATCCCCACCTTGTCCCCAGCGCAGAGCACTCAGTGCCACCTCCAGGAATTGCTGGGGCACCTCCAGGGATTGGCACTGCAAACCTCCCTGGGCAGCCCCTGCCAAGGCCTGAGCACCCTTTCCATGCAGAAATTTCCCCCCAATATGCAAAAATGGGATTTTAAGGACGTTCAGGGCTCCTTTTCTGTTGTTGGTGTGAGGGGTTTGGAGCTGTGGGGAACAGGAAATGTTCCCTGCCAGAAGGGGCTGGGGCAGGGACACCTCTGCTGCTGGGGCTGCCATTGGATGGATATTCCCTTGTGGGAAAAGCCTTTGGGATTCTGGTGCTCAGGATCCCAGAGATGAGGTGGGAAAAGAGCTCCAAGGACATCGAGTCCCAGCTGATCCCCACCTTGTCCCCAGCCCAGAGCTCTGAGTGCCACCTCCAGGAATTGCTGGGGCACCTCCAGGGATGGGCACTGCAAACCTCCCTGGGCAGCCCCTGCCAAGGCCTGAGCCCCCTTTCCATGGGGAAATTACTGCTGTGCCCACCCTGAGCCTGCCCTGGCCCAGCCTGAGGCCGTTCCCTCTGCTCCTGTCCCTGTTCCTGGAGCATTGGCAGGGGCTGCCCAGGGAGGTTTGCAGTGCCCATCCCTGGAGCTGTCCCAGGAATTCCTGGATGTGGCACTTAGAGCTCTGGGCTGGGGACAAGGAGGGGATCAGGCACAGCTTGGACTCGACGATCCCAGAGGTTTTTTCCAACCTCAGCAATCCTGGGATTCTCAAGGCTACTCTCAGCTTGGGGGAGCAATGAAAACCAACTCACAGGAAGTTCTGAAGGGAAAAAACGCTCTGTCCTTTTATTGGGAGCACAAAATCCAGCCCAGACCCACCCCAGCTCCATCTGAGCTCCAGAAGCTGCCTGGCAAACCTTCAGTGGAGCCGGTGTGACCCAGAATTCCCATTCAGCGGGAGCCGGTCCCACCCAGAGCGGCTGCTTTCCCTTTCTTCCCTTTCACTCCTTCCTTTCATCCTTCTGGGAAGGAACCCAAGATGAAATCTCAGCCCCTTTAGAGCGCGGGGCAGGAGGGAAGGAGCCTCAATGCGGATCGCGAGTGCTGATGAGGAGGAAGCACATCTGCAGAGGAGACTTCCAATGGAGCATTGTCTGCGGGGTGTCGCCGGCCCATTTCCTCCCGTCGGAATTCTGCTGCTGGAAGCACTCCCGGGGAGCGGCCCCGCTCCACATCTGCAGCAGCCCCCGAGCTGCGAGCTCTCAATCCTGCCTTTCAAACGCCAGGCGTGAGGGAGGAGAGCGGGGGAGGCAAAATCGCCGCTTTTATTGATGAAATTCCCCCTCCCTTCCGCAGCCATCCTGCACCCCGGAGGGGCCGGGAAGCGCCGGGCACCGCTCCCCTCGCCCCGCAATCTGCTGGAGGAGAAACCCCATGGATCAGGACTCAGTTTGGCAATGCCAGGGCTCTGGCGGCTCCTGGAGAGCTCTGCCCGGCTGGGATGATCCACGGTCCGTGAGCAGGACAGGGATAGAGGAGCGCTGAGCTCTCGGAGCATCAGCGATTCCGGAGCCGTCCGCGCCCGCAGCAAAGCGGAGCTGCCCGAGGGCAGCGCGCAGCCCCGGGCGGAGCAGGCTGGAAAAGAGGCAGCTGTCAGGAAGTACAAGGGAAGAGCAAATCAGCCAGGCAGGGGCAAGGTCAGCAATCAAAGATCTCCTAATGCTCCCTGGCAGCGCTGGGAAAGCAGCTGCAGCTCCCTGCCAGGGAATGGATAAAATGAGGATGTCTGTGCAGGAATCGGGGCAGCGATGCTGCTCTCAGAGCTGGGGCAGGGATCAGCCGTTCCCGGGAACTCAGAGCACCAGGAACTCCTCGTGCGGTGTAGCTGGGACCAGTAAGGACCAGTAAGGACCAGTCTGAAAGGTCCTGGTTGTGGCCAAGGGCGGCAGCTGCAGCACGGCAGGAGGAGGTGACCCGGCTGCTTTGGCACCACCCAAACCCATCAGCACCGAGCTGGGGCTGGGTTTGACCCAGGGGACCCCTGAGCCTGCCCTGTGCTGGCTGCCCAGTGACCCTGGAGGTGACACTGGGGACAGTGCATCCCCTGCAACCCCACAGTGACCCCAGGCCCTGAGCTCATTCCACAGGTGTGAGAACTGCTCAGCACTGCTGCTGCTCGCTGCCAGGCTGCCATCCCTCATCATTCCCACTCTTCTAATTTTTTCCCTCTTTTTTCCTTTTTTTTTTTTTTTTTTTTTGAGATTCCTTTGACAAGCCAGTGGGCTCAGCTGCAGAGCAGCAGCTTCTCCCCGGCCTGCCAGGGAGGAAATTCCTCCCCTCGGAAAGGAGGCAGCTGGGAGACGATCCAGGGATCAGCATGGGAATTTCTGCACTGCAGGGGGCAGCAGGAGCAGACACAGGAGCACCCAGGATCCAGGCAGGGGACAAGGAGCAGGAGTTCAGGTCCTGCTGCTCCTCGGAGGGTGGAGATGCTGGAGAGCCCCGGACCAGCACCAGGCACCACTCAAATCACTTGGAGGAGCTGGTTTTGAAGGGTAAGAAGGCAAAAAGGGTCAGGGAAAGTGGGTTTGAGCACTTCTACAGGCAAAAATCTGCCGTGCAAAGGGCCAGACTCACCCCAAACCCCCCCAGGGCTCTGTGGCACAGATTCCCCCCAGCATCCTGCAAGGACCCCTCAGACTGAGGCACCACATCCACTCTGCTGCTGAAGACAGAGCCATTTGCAGCTGGACTCGACGGTAGAAGGATTTGTGGAGCTCTGTGGTGCCAGCCAGGGCCTGGGATTCCCAGCAGCAGCAGCACCAGCGATGAACCTGCAGCCCCAGGGGGATGGAACCCAGCACATCCCTGGATAAAAGTGCCCCCGTGTCAGGGATAATGCAGCAAAGCTTTTAACCAATCCCATTAGGGAGAAGTGGAATCAAGCCTGCCCCTCTGCCAGGCTGCCTCAGAGCAGCTTCTGCAGGTGCAGAGATTGCCCTGTGCTGAGGCGAGATTGAATTGAGCCAAAACAAATCCGAGGATGTTTCAGGCATTAAAGTTCCTCGGGAATGTCAGTGGTTATGTGGTACAAGCATGTCCTTTTCAATCTCCCCCCAAGTTTCAATTTGGAGGAAGATGGAGTGCTCTGATTGCTGCCTTCAGAGGGAAGTGGAACAAATGAGCCCAGGCAGGAGGGTTTGGATTCACTGGAGCTGCTCCTGGGGCTGTGCTTGGAGCTTGGATCTCCAGGCTCAAAGCTCATCCCTGGCTGGTGGGAGCTGAAAGAAAACACAAAAACAACGAAATTTTGCTGCGCTTGGGTCCTTGACAGAGAATCTGGTGCTGCTCCTCACCCCTGGGGCCTTGTGAAGACCAGGGGGGAAGGAGAAGGGAGAGAGGGAAGGTGGAGACTGCAGGTGAGAGCTGAGACACTTCAAACTCTTGCACAAGGTGTTGTAAGAAAGCTCCTGCACAGACCCTGACCCCTCTGAGGAGCTGCTGGGATGGAAATGTGGCAGGGAATGATCCCAGGTGTGACACAGCGCCAGGGAGCCCTGGCAGAGGCTGGAATTCTCCTGGAGGAGGATGGATGAGATGGAGGAACTGCAGGGGAGCTCAGAGCGGTGCTCTGAGAATTCCATGGGGACAAGGTTTGCCGGGAGAGGGAACAGCTCCTGCCAGAGCAATTGGTGTCAATGGGGGGGGGAATTAGCAGCTGGGAGCAGCCAGAGCTGTGGGACAGAAATGGGGAGAAGGATTGGGGCAGTGGAGGAAGGAGCTGAGGCAAACAGGGGCTGTTCCCATCACGGGTGTGTCTCTGATGGGTTGTCAGATAAAAATGTGTGTTCTATTGCTATGTCAGAGCTGGGGCAGTTCTCTGCTGTTCTTGGGGCAGTTTTCTTGATCTCTCCCACAGCCAATCCTCCCTCCAGGAGATCTCTGCTGGCCATGGCCACTGAGTGTCCCTGCAGGGCTGATCCAATTCCAGCATCCCATGGGGAGATGCTGCGCCCAGGGGAGGAGCCAAGCATTCCTACCTGGATCCAATCTGAGCCTGGAGCAGCACAGCAGCCTTTGCCCCCTGCATTGCCAGAGGAGCAGCTTTCTGCTGCCCTGCATTGCCAGAGGGAGCCCAGGCCCATCTGCAGCAGCCCTGGAGCTGCAGAGGAAAACTCCCCCCTTGTGCAGGATCCCTGCTCCAGCAGCAGCACAGCTGGCACTGCAGGAGGGCTGAGCCCCCATGGGATGGGGCTGTGCCACCCCCCGAGCCACAGCGTGCCAGGGCCTGCTCTCACTCTGGCAGTGTTGTTTTGTATTGCTGCATTTTTATTTTATTTTTATTTTCCCCTAATAAAGAACTGTTATTCCTGCTCCCATATCTTTGCCTGAGAGCCCCTTAATTTCAGAATTACAATAATTCAGAGGGAGGGGGTTTGCATTTTCCATTTCAGGGGAGGCTCCTGCCCTCCTCAGCAGACACCTGGCTGTTCAAACCAAGTCAGTGTAGAGCTCCTGATTCCCTCTGGAATGACTCGCATTCCCTCACTCTCCTGTGGAAATGGTGATGGCTCAGCCAGATGGAGCTGGATTCCTGCTCCCACTCCTGGTACATTTTCCAGGACCAGCACTCTGGAATATTGCAGGGCAGGGATGGATTGACTTCAGCCCAGACATCCTCAGGAGGGAAACCTCTCTGTCCCTGAGGAAAGGGGAAATTCCCTTCACAGAACACAGGCTGGAGGAGATTTCCTTGCAGGAGCAGCTCCTGGAGGATGGCATTGACACACTGGGGCTGCTGGATTTCATCGCCACGGGATTAATTGATTAATTAAGGCTAGAAAAGAGCCCTCCCAGGGATGGTGACTCCACCACTGCTTGGGGCAGCCTCTTCCAAGGCTTTATCAACCTTTCAGTGAAGGAATTTTCCCTAAAATCCAACCTGAGCCTCTCCTGGAGCAGATTGAGGCCGTTCCCTCTGCTCCTGTCCCTGTTCCCT
>NW_005054428.1:889400-890415 GCF_000277835.1 Geospiza fortis | reverse complement strand
CCATCTGTCAGAGCTGGGGCAGTTCTCTGCTGTCCATGGGGCAGTTTTTTCTTTATCTCTCCCACAGCCAATCCTCCCTCCAGGAGATCTCTGCTGTCCATGGCCACTGAGTGTCCCTGCAGGGCTGATCCAATTCCAGCATCCCATGGGGAGATGCTGCGCCCAGGGGAGGAGCCAAGCATTCCTACCTGGATCCAATCTGAGCCTGGAGCAGCACAGCAGCCTTTGCCCCCTGCATTGCCAGAGGAGCAGCTTTCTGCTGCCCTGCATTGCCAGAGGGAGCCCAGGCCCATCTGCAGCAGCCCTGGAGCTGCAGAGGAAAACTCCCCCCTTGTGCAGGATCCCTGCTCCAGCAGCAGCACAGCTGGCACTGCAGGAGGGCTGAGCCCCCATGGGATGGGGCTGTGCCACCCCCCGAGCCACAGCGTGCCAGGGCCTGCTCTCACTCTGGCAGTGTTGTTTTGTATTGCTGCATTTTTATTTTATTTTTATTTTCCCCTAATAAAGAACTGTTATTCCTGCTCCCATATCTTTGCCTGAGAGCCCCTTAATTTCAGAATTACAATAATTCAGAGGGAGGGGGTTTGCATTTTCCATTTCAGGGGAGGCTCCTGCCCTCCTCAGCAGACACCTGGCTGTTCAAACCAAGTCAGTGTAGAGCTCCTGATTCCCTCTGGAATGACTCGCATTCCCTCACTCTCCTGTGGAAATGGTGATGGCTCAGCCAGATGGAGCTGGATTCCTGCTCCCACTCCTGGTACATTTTCCAGGACCAGCACTCTGGAATATTGCAGGGCAGGGATGGATTGACTTCAGCCCAGACACCCTCAGGAGGGAAACCTCTCTGTCCCTGAGGAAAGGGGAAATTCCCTTCACAGAACACAGGCTGGAGGAGATTTCCTTGCAGGAGCAGCTCCTGGAGGATGGCATTGACACACTGGGGCTGCTGGATTTCATCGCCACGGGATTAATTGATTAATTAAGGCTAGAAAAGAGCCCTCCCCGGGATGGGGGC
>NW_005054428.1:882856-889280 GCF_000277835.1 Geospiza fortis | reverse complement strand
CTCCTGTCCCTGTTCCCTGGAGCACAGCCCGACCCCCCCGGCTGTGCCCTCCTGGCAGGAGCTGTGCAGAGCCACAAGGGCCCCCTGAGCCTCCTTTGCTCCAGGCTGAGCCCCTTCCCAGCTCCCTCAGCCTCTCCTGGGGCTCCATCCCCTTCCCAGCTCTCTCAGCTGAATTTGCAGCAATTTGTCCCGGATTTCTCTCATAAATCAGCACCACACCAGGAGAAAGGACCGCTGGCCCTGCTGCATCCCTGGGGTCCCTCACTCCCTCCACTGCTCCAGCAGCCACAGATTCCTCTGGCAATCCTGAGCAGCCTCTCATTTTCCAGATTCTGGAACCCCAGCCTCCCTCCTGGCCCCGTTTTAGGGATGGTTCACCCTCAGGTGACACATTCCTTTCTTTGGTGACTTTTGGCTTCCCCTGCCATCCCTTTGGTCTTTCCTGTCAGATTTCCCAGCTTGTTTGCAAACTGAACCTGAGTGTCCCCAGTGTGTGATGGGAGAAATTCCAGGGGTGCCAGAGCCCCTGGGATGGCTGGGGTGGCAGTGGACACATGCTGGGCACAGGGAAACTCCTTTCCAGAATTCCCCAAAAGCCCAGAGCAGCAGGGAAAAGAAGGAATGCAAGCAGGTAGAGATGGATGTGCTGGGGCTGAAATCTGTGATCTCTGCACCCTTCACCTCCAGGGGACAGCCAGGACCCTGCTGGGGATCGGGGCACAACATTTGGGTGTTCCAGCAGGGATTTGAGACAGAAATGTGGAATTAGGCTTGGAAATGCTCTCAGGGACAGGGTGGGATTTTGGGGTGCCTGTGCAGTGCCAGGGGTTGGATTCCATGGTCCCTGTGGGTCCCTTTCCATCTCAGGACATTCTGTGATGCTGTGATCTCTGCCTCACCGTGCAGGGCCAGGGGTTGGACTGGATGATCCCTGTGGTTCCTTTTCTAGCCTGGAATATCCTGATATCCTGTGACCTGTGTGTGTCACCCTCAGCCATGGTCCCCAAGGTCCTGTGTGCAGGGCCAGGGATTAGAGTCCATGATCCCTGTAAGTCCAGCTGGGGATGTTCTCATATTCTGTGAAAATCCACCCCACTGTGCAGGGCCAGGAGCTGGATTCCATGGTCCCTGTGGGTCCCTTCCAGCCTGGAATATCCTGATATCCGGTGACCTGTGTGTGTCACCCCCAGCCACAGTCCCCAAGGTTGTCCCTGTCCTGTGTGCAGGGCCAGGGATTAGATTCCATGATCCCTGTAAACCCAGTTTGGGATATTCTGGGATACTCCACCCCACTGTGCAGGGCTAGGAGCTGGATTCCATGATCCCTGTGAGTCCTTTTCCAGTCTGGAATGTTCTGATATCCTGTGACCTCTACCTCACTGTGCAGGGCCAGGAGCTGGATTCCGTGGTCCCTGGGGGTCCCTTCCAGCCTGGAATGTTCTGCTATCCCATGATCTCTGCCCCACTGGGAATGGACTCTGTGTCCTTCCCTGGCTGGGTCCAAAGGATATCCCCAGGGTGTCCCCAGAGTGTCCCCAGGGTATCCCCAGGGTGTCCCCAGGATGCCCCAGGGTGTCCCCAGAGTGTCCCAAGGATGTCCCCAGAGTGTCCCCAGAGTGTCCCCAGGATGTCCCCAGGGTGTCCCCAGGATGCCCCATGATGACCCAGGATGTCCCCAGGGTGTCCCCAGGATGTCCCCAGGATATCCCCAGGGTGTCCCCAGAGTGTCCCCAGGATGTCCCAGGTGTCCCCAGGGTGTCCCCAGGGTGTCCCCAGGATGCCCCCAGAGTGCCCCGGGAGTCCCCAGAGTGTCCCCAGAGTGTCCCCAGGGTGTCCCCAGGGTGTCCCCAGGATGCCCCCAGAATGCCCCAGGATGCCCCAGAGTGTCCCCAGAGTGTCCCCAGGGTGTCCCCAGGGTGTCCCCAGGATGTCCCCAGGATGTCCCCAGGCTGTCCCCAGGGTGTCCCCAGCCCTGCAGCCTCCTGTGCTGGCAGCTCCCCCATCCCAGGGCTGTGGATTCCCGGGCAGTGCCTGTGCCTGGGAATGATGGAGAGTGGCAATTCCCGAGCTCTCCAGAGGAATGCAAACCCTGATATGATATTCCAGCACACAGCCACCAAGCCCCTATTAAGAGGCTCCTCTTCATTATTCTTTGATTTGCATGGTGCTGTCTGAAGGCAGCCAAAATGTGATTATTCCTCGGTGCTGCCTGTGTTACAGGGAGCCAATGCCACGGGGCCTTGTTCAAAAACCGCCTGGATAAATATTGTTAAAAATAAATGCATAACATTAATTCTCCATCGTTCATGTCGCTGTTTATTTAATGCTCTAAAAAGCTAATTACCACTAATTTTATTCTACATCTTCTTCAGGTCTCCCAGTCTCGGCGCTGGAAGATAAAAGAATTAATTGTTAATTAGCATCCCTTTCTGGAAGAACACTTTTTTCTTTATCAAAGATTACAAGAGGAGGGAGAGAGGGAGGGAGGAGGGAAGGAACGAAGCTCTCAATATTTCTGCCAGCCACGGTGCCAAAATGGGATTTTTTTTCTTAAACTGCAGCACTGAGCTCTTATCTGGCCCTGGGGAGGAGAGGGCCGAGCTCTGGGGTGTGAAGGCAATGAAATCATCCCTGTCAGAAGAGTTCTGCTGCCCTGGGTGTCTGAACACGCTGCACTGCTGCTGTCTGCAGCCAGGGAGTGGAAAAGGACATTCCTGGAACCTGAGACTGCCAGGGGGCCTCGAAAAGAGTCAGGGCAGCTCAGGCTAGAGCTCAGGGCAAGGTTCTTCCCCCAGAGGGTGCTGGCACTGCCCAGGCTGCCCAGGGAATGGGCACGGCCCCGAGGCTGCCAGAGCTCCAGGGATGCCCAGGCTGGGCTTGCTGGGGGCTCTGGGCAGGGTTTGGCTTTGGCATTGATCATCCCTGTGGGTCCCTTCCAGCTCAGCACATTCCAAGGTTCTATGAGGGGCAATGCTGAGCTGGGTTTAACCCTGACAGAAATTTCCTTGCCCTTGTCCAAAGTTTTCAGCGACTCCTTGGCAGGAATTCCCCATTCCCTTCCCATTCCCTTCCCCTGGAGCCTCCTCTGTTGGTGTCACAATGGGAATGCTCCCTTTGCTCCAGCCTCCCTGGCTTTGGGATGTTTTTAGAGGTGCTTTTCTCTCCAGCTAATTGGAAATGTTGGGGAACTTTTAATTTGTAACAGTGAAATGAAAACTCTGCCGCCTCTGTATTTACATAAATTAGGGAGACTTTGCACACAAACGTTTCCTCGAAGAGAAGACAAAAAGGAAACAATTTCAGGATGAGTTTCCAGCTCAGAATATTCATGAAGTGAGGCATAAAAATATGGAAAGTGACTGGAGAGTGTTGTCAAAACACAGAATTAGGGACAGAGGGGTGGTTCATAAACACGTCCTGGGTAAGGCTGTGAGAGCTGGGGGTGCTCCCCTGGAGAGGAGAAGGCTCCAGGCAGAGCTCAGAGCCCTGGCAGGGCCTGAAGGGGCTCCAGGAGAGCTGCAGAGGGACTGGGGACAAGGATGGAGGGACAGGAGCAAAGAAATGCCTGCCAGTGCCAGAGGGCAGGGCTGGATGGGATCTTGGCAATTGGGAATTGTTCCCTGGCAGGGTGGGCAGGGGCTGGGCTGGAATTGCCAGAGCAGCTGTGGCTGCCCCTGGAGCCCTGGCAGTGCCCAAGGCCAGGCTGGGCATTGGGGCTGGCAGCACCTGGCACAGTGGGAGCTGTCCCTGCCGTGGAACTGGAGTTTGAATTCCCTCCCAAGCCCAACCATTCCAGGATTTTGCCCTGCCCACTCCTTTGGGGTGGACTCTGCCTGCCCAGGGTCCCTGCCCAACCCCAGGCAAGGCTGAGGGCTGGAGGAGCTGGTGGATTTTGGGGCTGGAAAATGGGAATTTGTTCCTCAGGAACTGGTGGATTCTGGTCCTCCTCAGAAGGATGGGACAGCCTAAAATATTCAGTGCTCAGGGCTTGTCCTGGCTTCATCTGCTCACATCCACACCCTCAACGTATTCCCAGTGAATGCTGAAATCTCCCTGTCTTGGTTTGGGAAGCCAGGTGCCTGCTAAGGAAGGCAGGAGCTTCCCCTGAAATGGAGAAAATGAACCCCCCCTCCGAATTGCTATAAATTTTAAATTAAGGGACTCTCAGGCAACAAAGAAAAGGGAGCAGGAATAACAGTTCTTAATTAGGGAAGAAAATAAAAAGATAAAATAAACAATGCAGTGAACTAAACCAACGCTGCCAGAGTCAGAACCCAAGCTGACACCCTGTGGGTCAGGGTGCTGGCAGCAGTCCCATTGGAATTGTGGCTCAGCCCTCCTGCAGTGCCAGGGGTGGTTCTGCTGGAGCAGGGATCCTGGAGAAAGGTGCAGTCTCTGCCTCTGGAGATCCAGGGCAAGAGGCAGCTGCTGTTCCTCTGGGCAATCCAGTGCAGGAGCCGTGCTGGTGTTCCAGAATCTCCAGATTCTATCCGGGTAGGAATGCTTGGCTCCTCCCTCTGGGCTCCCATCTCCCAATGGGATGCTGTAGTTCTTATCAGCCATGCAGGGACATTCAATGGCTGTTATCAGCAGGTGTCTGCCTGGAGGGAGGAGTGGGTGTGGAAGAGATAAGGCAAACTGCCCATGAACAGGAGACAACTGCCATGCAGATGGTAATAGAATACAATAAATACATCTTGCCTTGCAGTCTGGAACACTCCCCCAGTTCGATCTCAGCATTTGGGGCTGGTTTTGTGGCTCCTGCAGGCAGAGCCCAGCCAGGGCAGAGCTCACACCCAGCACTCTCCAGCACCATCCCATGAATCTCCCATCAACCTGAATAATTCCATTAATTCAGTATTTATCTCTGCTGCTGTTAATGGAGTGTTTGATTTAACAGTACATGAATATTGCATCCAGCAGACGGCAGGGAGAGAGGGAAAATAATTAAAAAAGGGTGAAATTAGAATTTAAACCCAGAACAGGGTGATTGCCAACCTAACAAATTTGCAAAATTGTTAAACACAAATGGTGCCAGGCCTCTCCCCACCACGGGGCTGACATTTCAATGCAGATGGAGCAGTTTGGGATTCCTTCAGGGGGAGCCCCCAGATGTTCACATCTGCTCCACGTTTCCTGGGATTTGCTGCAGCTCCACCAAAAAAAACCAAACCAAAACAAAACAAAACAAAAATTCAAATCCAAGACTAAAAAAAAAAAAGAAATATGTCTTGGAGGAGCAATAAGAGCTTGAGTCAGTCTGGAGGCTTTGTCACCGGGCAGCTGTGGTGGCGCAGGACACGAGGACACAAGGCCTGGGCCCACAGGGACAGCCCAGAGGGAGGAGCAGGGCTGGGGGAACAACTCTGATCCCTTTTTTAGGTGATCCTGTCTCCAAAATCACTCAGAATTTCCTGCTTGCATCCCCTGGGAGTTCCCTGCTAGACTGAACTGAAGCAGGAAAACGGAGAGAGAAGAGAGGAAAATGGGGAGGAAGGGAAAAACAAGGAGAAAAGAGGAAAAATGAAGAAAAACGTGAGAAATGGGGGGAAAGGGGGGGGAAGGGAAATGTATAAAGGCATAAATGTGGGTTTTGTGACTCTGCCTGCAGAACAGTGATTTTGTAGGGATCTGGGGAGGTTCTGGGGTGGTTTGGGGGATTTCATGGGAGGGCAGGGGTGAGGCCACAGCCCTGCCATGTGAAGCACAAGTATTTATTTACACCTCAGGCTTGAAGAGAGCTCTGAGCTCTGTGCAGCTCTGATCTGGGGCAAAAAATGGGCAGCCAGCAGATGTTCGACCAACAACCCCCAGATGTGCCATATTTTTATTGGAAACTGCTAAAACTGGAGCTTTTTACAAGGGATGGAGTGACAGGGTGAGTGGGATGGTTTTAAACTGACCAAAAGTGGATTTGGAGGGGATATTGGGGACAAACTGTTCCCTGTGAGGGTGGGGAGGCCCTGGCACAGACGATTCCATGGTATTCCGTTCTGTTCTATCCCTGGGAGTGTTCAAGGCCAGGGTGGACGGAGCTTGGAGCAGCCTGGAGGAGTCTGAGATCAAATCACCTCGAGGTTTTTACCTTTATCACCTGATTAGACCTTAGAACTGGGCCAAAATGTTCACTGAAAAGAAAAAGAAGAGAAAAAGAACAAAAAAGTGGAAACTGCTCCAAAGTGCCGCCCTCTGACCCCTTTGTTCCATAGCCCAGTTCCAAACCCTGCAGAGCCTCAGGGCCACCCCACACCGAGCCTGTTTCAGGCTGTGACCCCAAAACCTTCTGGAACCCCTGTCCTGCCCCAGGGACATGGGAGGGGAGCCCTGTCCTGCCCCTCTCTCTCCATCCCTGAGGGGCTTGGCCACCTCTGCTTCCTTTTGTTGCGAATACTCCTGCAGATTCCTGGCTGGGGTTGACCCAAGG
>NW_005054428.1:875047-882816 GCF_000277835.1 Geospiza fortis | reverse complement strand
GCTGTGTCTTCATTCCATACCTGGGGATGGGACCTGGAGCTCTGTGGGCACAGCTGGGCGAGGGAGGCTCATGCCCCCCTCACACGCTGCCCCTGGCTCCAGCCCAGCAGAGAACACCTCGGGCAGGAGAGTTTGGGGCAGGAGGGGACCTGTCCCTCCCCTCCCTGCTCTCTGCTCGGGATTTGCCCCCAATTAGCGCTGTTAATCACCCGGCTGATGAGGCAGCAATCTCGCTCTTCTGTCGCTTCCCAGAATATTCATGAGGAGTTCGTGCCGTGTTCCCGGAGCTGCTCGAGCGTGTAATGAGGCGAGGTTGGGGTTTTATTGTTTTGGTTTTTTTTTGTTGTTGGGAATTGAGATTCTCATTCCATCAGAGCCGAGTTCCTGCATCCCGGGGGAAGAGGAGGAAGGGATGGTTCTGCTCCTGCAGGATGTCCCGAGCTGGGAGGCGTTTCCAGGTGAACATCCCAGAGGAAGCACCTCTGAGGGAAGGTCTGATCCCTGGAGCTGAAGGGAAACCTGCCCCAGCTCTCCTCGGTGCCATTTCCCTCTCTTTTCTCCTGATTTGCTCTTATCACTCCCTAGAAAATCATTAATGAGGTCAAATTCGGGGGTTTGGGGTATTTGTTATTGGACTCAGCCCTTCAGCCCTCAGTGAGGGGTGACTCCTCTCAATATCCCCATGGAAAACCATTCCTGTCTCTTGTTCCCATCCTCACAAGAGACCTCTGAAGGGAATTCTGTTTAACCATTAATTCTGAAGGGAACTAATGGTTCCATTTTTTCCTTGAGGTGGAGGGAGCCAGGCAGAACCCGGGAGTCTCCCTGGAGGTGCAGTGAATGCCAACCCCACTTGGAAAAAGTGACAATAATCGAGGCTTTGGCTCCTTGGTCAGCCCTGAGGAATCCTCCCCTCACCCAAAGCACCCCCTTATTGTTTTGGTTGACAATTCCAGGTCTGACAATTCCAGGTTTGGTGCTCCCCTCCCAGGACGAGAAAAGCATCAAGACCCAGCTGGGAGATCACAGAGCACTCTGGGCTTAAACTGAGAGGAATCAGTTCAGAGTTGAGGTTTCTTTGAACCTTTACAAAAGTTAAATTTAGGTCACTATCAAAGCCAAACCCCCTTGCACCATGCCAAGGCCAAGTGCTCATTTTGCCAGGGTATAAAGGGACTTTTCACATTTTTATGTGATATTGTCTCTCTTTGCCTCTTTCTCTCCTTTCTGCTCGGAAACCTCAGTCTCATAAATAGTTATTTATAGTTATTTCTATAGTTATATATTTATATATATAACTATATTTATATAGCTATAAATAACCATATTGATATAGTTAATGATATTTATAGTTATTTATAACCTGGCCAGGAACAGAGAGAGCAGAGCAGCCCTCATCCCCCATCTCCCCTGACTCAGGGCTTGGAGCCACATGGAATTCTGAGCCTTGGAACAGCAGCAGGACGGACACAGGGTGGTTCAAAAGGGGGATTTTCCTCCGGTTTGCCCCTGTCAGCTGTTTGAGCTCCTGGCAGGGTGGAAGGCCATGGTTGAAGCGTGGCAGGTGATTCCTCCTGCCTGTTCACTCACCCAGCTGCTCCAGGAGAGCAGCCAGAGCTGATCCCTGCCTCCCTGCAGTGAGGACCCTCAGAGCATCCCCCTTCCCACCAGGAATTCACCCCCACGTGCTGTGGCTGTAATTAGCACAGCAATTAGCACAGTCCTGGCCGGGCCCTGCTCTCCACGGCTCATTTCTCATCCCTCTGATGATTCCCTGCTGCTGGCAGGGGCTGTTTTCCACCCCATCGGTGACAGGAGCCTTGTCAGCCCCGGAAAAGCAGCCCCAGGTGAGCTGGGAACCAGGGAAGGGAGGCATGGTTTGGGTGGGATAATTGTTCCCAAGGATTTTCCCACCTGGATGTGGCCTCACGGGGGATGTGGAGAGGTGATAAATCCACTGTCAGGCCCAGGAGTCAGGAACATCCTTCTCCTTCAAACAGCACCATCCCAGAATTGTTATTTCTGCAGCACAATCAGCAGCTGGATTTTCCAGGGGCTCAGTGGGATCTGAGGGCTCTACAGGGACAAACCCTGTCCAGATGTGCAGCTCCAGCAGGATTGAGAATCCTGGGATAACCACTGGAATAACTGGGTGTGATGGTGTTCACAGGGGTCTGAGGATGAGGGAAGAGACAAGGATCTGACTCCACGTTTCACAAGGCTGATTTATTATTTTATGATAAATATTACATTAAAACTATACTAAAAGAATAGAAGAAAGGATTTCATCAGAAGGCTAGCTAAGAATAGAATAAGAAAGAATGATAACAAAGGTTTGTGTCTCAGACTCTCTGTCCGAGCCAGCTGGGTTGTGATTGACCATTAATTAGAAACAACCACACGAGACCAATCACAGATGCACCTGTTGCATTCCACAGCAGCAGATAATCAATGTTTACATTTTGTTCCTGAGGCCTCTCAGCTTCTCAGGAGGAAAAATCCTAAGGAAAGGATTTTTCAAAAAAGATGTCTGTGACAACTGGGGCTGGTGGAATGCATTCCCCATTCCTGAACAATGGGTGCTCCTGCAGGGAATATGTCACAATCGGACACAAAATAAAACTACAGGGACACTGGAATTCCAAGGTAAGAAGAAGGGAAGTTTATTTCCTGACTCCAGTATTTACAGACTTTCAAAAGTGACAGTGGATTGGAGGATGAAATTGCCCTATCTCCAATGACACAGGACAAACCAACAATCCATCAAATTTCTTCTCCTCCACAGAGGAATGTAAAAACAATACTTATTTACATAAAGAAAAAAACCAATAATTATTTTAAAACAATAATTATTTACATAATAAAAACAATAATTATTTACATAGAAGTGTGTGAGAAACTCCATTACAAGAATATAAACATCAGAAGGCTTAGAAGAATTTAGAAGAACAGGGTGACAGGAATGTTTCCGGTTCTCCTGGCCAGGGGTTGTATTGGCTCATCCCTGGCTCTGGCCTGGTTATGGACAAACCTTTGGAGATTGCTCCTCTCAGTGTCCCCTCAGCCCCACTCCCACCATGCCTTTGTCTCCATCGCCATTCCCATCAGGGAATTGCACAGCAGGAACCATCCCAAAGCTTTGCCAAACACTGCCCAGGCATGGATCCTGCAATGGCAGGAGCTGTGAGATAGAAAGTGTTCCCACTCTGGGAACTCCGTGCTGAGCACCCCAGGGAACACATGGAAAGGACATTTCCTGCCTCCTGCATCCCACCCAAACCCCCCTCCCTCCCTTCCTCCCCCTGACAGAACCCCTGTGCAGAGCCACTTTGGGTTTACCCTGCCCTCGTTTTCGTGAGCACATTTAGCAGCTCCAAGCCCTGAGCTGGTAATTAACGCCTGTCTAATTAGCTGGAGAGACACCAGGAGGGTGATCAGCACCTTGCCCTGTCCCCCTCCTCCCTTGGGTGAGCAGTGACCCTGTAAAGCCACACAAACAAACAGGAGCAGGGAAAATAAAGGAGAAACCGTTTCAGGTCTTCATAAAATCGGTTTTGTCAGTGGTTCAGATCAGAATGAGCCCAGCTGAGCTGGGCTCTGGATCAGCAGCATCACCCAGGGAAGATCACAGCTCTGTCCTCTCTGACAGAAAAAACTGACAAAATATCCCCTTGTCCCAGTGTTCCTTCAGTGACGCTGTTGAGTCAGGGACGGAGAGAAGGCTCCAGTCTTGAGATGGATCAGAAGCAAAAGTGTTTAATGAAAGTAGCAGGTTTTTCTAATGAAAGTAGCAGGTTTTTGTTTAATGAAAGTAGCAGGTTTTTTATAATGCGACTCACTAAGGTGAGACTTGATTGGTCTCAAAGTAGAAACCTCTCACACTATTGATGACTATGAATAGCACACTCTGGAGAACCATAGCTGTAAACAGTGGTTACAGAAAGAGAGATAATAATTGTTTGAATTTTTTCCTCTAAGTTTCCCACAGCTTCCACACAGCTTCCCACGATTTTCCTGGGAGAGCCATGTCTCTCTCTGTTCGCAGGATCTGTAATTACTGCACTTCAGTTCTTGGGAGAGATGGAGGCAATACAAGGAGCCCCTGCCCGCATTCCCTCTGCCAGCCCCCAGCAGGATCCAGCTCCCTACAAACTGTGGGGATTTGGTGATTTTACACCAAGGTCGAGCTGCCCTGTGCTCCTCCTCACCCACAGCCCGTTCCCTGTGTCCAGAGCCTGGGACAGCACAGGGAAAATACCAAAAGGTGTTAAAGCTATGAAAACAAAGCACTGGCAGACTGTCACCTTTGAGAGGAATGTTGGATTTGTCTTTCCAAACAAGCTGTGGGTCTGCTGGGAGATAAAACCAGCACTGAGAGATAAAAGAAACAATGGGAAGGATGCCACTGATTGATGAATGGAAAAAGATATTTGCTTTTACAAATAAACTGTAGGTTTGCTGATAAATTAAATTCGACATTGAAAGATGAAAGAAACAATGGGGAAAACCCCTAAATTCTGTAGAATTAAAAATTAGAAGAGAGGGTTGTACATTAGAGGGGAATCTCTGGTATCAGGTGTTCTGGGAAGTCTGAACCTCTCAAGTACCTCAGAAATGGGGAAAGAGAGAAGGGAAATGCAGCTGGGAAACTGGGATAAAAAGGAGGCTGCGTCCTCCAAAAATTGGAGAGATCCCAGGGAAATGCCCCATGGCCTCTCCTTTTATTCAAATAAAGCCAGAAAGGACTCCTCTGTCTCCTTTTAAACCTCTGGTGTTTGTGGATTAATTTTTCTGATGCCTTCACCAGGAGGGAAAGCAGAGAAATATTTTTATTCCAGATTTTCCTGCTGGCTGTGCACTTGTGTGCACCCACCAGCCTGATTTAGTTCTTGGTTTTATTTTCACCCTCCTGTTTGAAATGTTACCGGTTTGGAATTGGAGGCAATTTTGGGGAATTGATAGTTGGGAGGTACTGGAAGGGGGGGACAGTGCAAGTGCCAGCCAAGGAAACCCTTGGCTGTCCCAGCACGGGGACAATAAACACGGCCATAAATGTCAATAAAGCCAAAATGCTCCGTTTTTCCTGGAGATGGATCCCAGGGAAGGACTCGTGAGGATGGGGGTGACTGGTCCCTCCTGGATATTCCAGGCAATTGTAGAAACACATCAGGAGTTGCACTCTGGGTGCGTTCCAGGGAGAGATAAATAAATAAATGTATTTTGACAGGATTTGTTTTGTCCACGGTAAATGCAGGCTAGGAGAGAAAATCTATGGCTCTTCCTTTTATTGCTGTCATTGCCAATAGCTGGGAGATGGGAACGGGGAAATATATCCAGGGAGTGATGGGCTCTGCTCTGCCAGAGGTTTCAGAGGTAAATAAACAAGTTTTATTGGCTGCTCTTACATCTCGATGTAGCATTTAATGGATATATTAAACACTGATCCAGCTGCCAGATATCCCAAGGAAATATTGTGTGCATCCCAGCTCAGCCTCGCAGTGCCACAACAAATCTGGATTTTCCTAATGAGAGCAAGCTTTGCTCCCATAAAGCACTCTGAGCTTTCAGAGCTGATTTCCTGCCAGTCATTTCTCCCCCCATCATGCCAAGGTTTTGCAATTCCACCCAAATGACCTTCATTCCCCCCTGGCTGGGGGAAAGCAGGGATTGGGATGGAAATTTGGGGTGGGGAAGGACTTGGATGAAGAAATCCAATCAGAAGGACTCTTGAGAGGATGCAGGACCAGCCCTGTACCAAAAACAAAATTTAAGCAACTAAAGCCAGACCCCTGTGGATGCAGAGTCAATGTCTGAACAGAGAAACAAAATAGAATAAAATAGAAACAGGATGAAAGCGAGGCAGAGTCACCTCATCCCTGTGGTGGCCAGGCCTGAGGAGGAAGAGGCAGCAGTGCTGGATCCTGTCAGGAGCTCAGGAGCAGCCCCAGGCTCAGGCACTGCCCCTATTTATATCCTCCAGCAGGGCAGGGGCAGCTCAGGGGCCTGCTGTGCCTTTGGAACAAACGCTTTCAAAACAAGAATAAATCTCTGCTCTTCCTTCCTCTCCTCAGGCAGCTGCCCTGTGCAGGAGGGATCAGGTCAGGATCCTCAGTGCTCCAAGGTTTGTTCCCTGAGCCTGAATCAGCCCCAGGGGCTGGACCCAGGCCCGGTGTGACCTCTGGGGCTGGGCTCGGTGCTGGGTTCCTCTGCTTCCACTCTGTCCTGGGAATGCTGCAGCCTCCTCTGTTGGGGAAGGTGAAACAGGAAAGCCTTACAAATATGATTGTCTGGCAAAAGATTTTGAGAATATGGAAACTCTAAGCGAGATTGAAATGCAAGCAAGCTTTGAGATACCTCAGTTACTGAACAACTGGAAAACAATGGCATGGCCAGCTGAAGGTGATCCCCTTTGGATCAAACAACACCCTCTGCTTGCAGACAGGCCCAAGGCTCAGAGCAGACCCTGCTGGCTTGGCAGAAGGGGCCAAAGAGGAGTTTTTAGGGTTTAAATGTAACCCAGTGTGGGAATGTAATGATTCTTATAGGCTGTATGGAAATGCTGTAGGATTTGTATCTTGGACTAGATTGGTTAGTGAGAATCAGAACATTCAGCACAGAAGAAGATTTATGGTATTGTAATGGGAACTTCGCTCTCTTACCCTTTTTACTCTCTTATGCTTTTGCTCTCTCACCCTCTCTCCCCCTCTCCTCTCTCAGCCTGCTCTGAGCTGTGGCTGGCAGCTCCCAGCAGGGCCCTGCACCCAGGCCCTTTGCAATAAACCACAAGTTCCTGACCTGGCTGCAGAGATCTCTGGTCTCTGTCCATCCCCACCATCCTACCCCCGACACTCCTACAGTGTCTCGTGGAAGTGCAGCTCAAGGCAGGTGCACCCTCAGAGTCCCACTGGTCTGCTCTGGAAGGAATTCCCTGATGAGGAATTTTCCCAAAAAAGCCCCCATGAGAACCCCAAATTCCTGACACCTCAGCCACACAGGAAAGCTCTGGGAAAGAGCGAGAGAGGCAAAGCTCAGTGAAGGCAGAGGATGAAAAATGTATCAAACATTGAGGAGAGATGAACAGATGAGAGAAACAAAATAAAAACAAGGAGCAAAGGGAGGATCTGATGAAAATTCTTTCTGATACAGCACTCAGTAATAAATAAAATATGTTCCAGCACAATATGCTCCAGCAACTGGCTCTGGGCAGTTCCTTCTGTCTCACACAAAGTTCCCACTGCTGATTAAATTCATCAGAGCCAGGCCTGTGCTGCCTCGAGCTGCTTGCTCTCCTCAAACGCTCGCACTCCACAACTGCTGCGGGGATTTCATTTGGAGCTGTTCTCTGCTCGGGTTTATCAGGGCTCAGATCTGATCACCATGCTAATGAAACGCTGTCCTGATGCTCACCACTCCGCTCACAGCCACGGGTTGTTTTCTCCCCCAGAAATACTCCAGGAGAGTAGTTTGCCAGGATGAAGTAAGGAATAACTATTAGCAGTACCGAAGCCTGTTGCAGTGTGATTCCATGGTTTACCTCAGAACCCCGGGTCCCTCCCCTGAAGATTCCCTCCCAGGTGTGTCAGTCCCCTCTCCTTTCCCCTCCCAGCACTGTCTGTCAATCTGGAATTCCAGAAGGGCATCGAGTGATTGGCAGATCCAAAGGATGCCCTCTACCCCTGGGGGGCATTGGGCCATCCAAGTGTCCTTTGTCCCTTTGTCCCTCCCCTCCTGTCCCTGCTTGGTGGCTCCCTGCCCCTTCCCTGCCCCTC
>NW_005054428.1:864720-874602 GCF_000277835.1 Geospiza fortis | reverse complement strand
TATGGGGGGAAGCTCCATCCCAGCACCACCAGAGCTCCTGCAGGCCTGGACTTGTCTGCAGTGCCCAGAGCAGCACCCAGCCAGCCAGAAGTGTCTGTGGGGTGAAACACCACACACCAGCCAGCCCAAAGTGTCTGTGGGGTGAAACACCACACACCCATAGAGCCAAAAGTGTCTGTGGGGTGAAACACCACAGTGCCACTGTTTGGCTCAGCAGCAAGGACCAGACAATCTCAGGCACATCCCATTCAGCAATATTTGTAATATTCCAATAGAAGCCAGCGGGTTTCCCGTTGGTGTTGGGTCAGAGTTTCCCTGATCGCTGCCAGTGTCATCCCAGAGGTCAGAAGTCCCTGGGGAGATTCCCTGCAGGTGAACCTCGGGTGGCTCCAGCCTCGCTCACCTGTGTGACTCAGGGATGCCACTCTCAGCTCTGAGCAGCAGAAATGGTGAATTTTTGGGCTCAGGGGATTCATCCCCATTGTTCCTTGAGCAGCAGGGCTGGGAAGGGGCTGGAGAGCTCCAGAGGGAGATGGGAACAGGGCTTAGCCTGGAGAAAGGAGGCTCAGGTTGGATACTGGGGACAATTCCTTCACTGAAAGGTTGACCCAGCCCTGGCACAGCTGCCCAGGGCAGTCCCAGCCCTGGCACTGGGGACATGGCCAGAGTGGCTCTGGCAGTGCTGGGGGTGGCTGCACTCACTGATCTCAGAGGCTTTTCCAACCTGAGTGACACTGACAGGACAGCAACTGATCCTTTCCTTTTCCTGGTGGCCTCAGAGCCCACCTGGGCCCTGGCCTGGGACCCCCTCAGGTCAGCCTTATCCCAGCACAGTGTCCAGGGTTCTGGAATGACCCCTCAGGTCAGTCTGATCCCAGCACAGTGTCCAGGCTCTGGTCAGTGTGACCCCTCAGGTCAGCCTTATCCCAGCACAGTGTCCAGGGTTCTGGAATGACTCCTCAGGTCAGTCTGATCCCAGCACAGTGTCCAGGGCTCTGGAATGACCCCTCTGGTCAGCCTGATCCCAGCACAGTGTCCAGGGTTCTAAAATGACCCCTCTGGTCAGCCTGATCCCAGCACAGTGTCCAGGGTTCTAGAATGACCCCTCTGGTCAGCCTGATCCCAGCACAGTGTCCAGGGAATGACTCCTCAGGTCAGCCTGATCCCAGCACAGTGTCCAGGGCTCTGGAATGACTCCTCAGGTCAGCCTGATCCCAGCACAGTGTCCAGGCTCTGGTCAGTGTGACCCCTCAGGTCAGCCTGATCCCAGCACAGTGCCCAGGGAATGACCCCTCTGCTCCATCCCCAGCTGGATCCCAGCAGTGTCCAGCATGCCCAGCCTGTGGCACCAGTGTGTCACCAGCAGGGCACAGGAGCAGCCCGGGCCCTGCTGTCCCCTGGCTGGGCTCTCCCCTCTCCCTCTCTGCTCCCAGATGTCCCTCTGGGTGCGGATGAGCAGCAGGAGCTGCAGGAATGGTGGCAGGGCTCGGGAAGGGGAAGGGGACACCAGTGCAGGGCTTGGTGACATTTGGCTCCAGCTGTGCCCAGGGCAGTGGCACAGCTGTGCCAGGGCAGGGACAGCTGCCAGAGCAGCTGCAGAGAAACCCTGAGAGTGACCTTAAATCAAACGGAAGGCAGAGCTCTGGATCAAACCAGGCTGGGTTTTCCACAGGGGAAAAAAATCCTAATGAGGACGCTGAGTCAGGCCCAGGAATGAGTCATGGGAGGGAATGAAGATGATTAAAATTCCCAGGGACTCCTGGCACCATTAGATCGGAGCTGCAAGGCTCAGATCTGGCTTGAGCTGTCTGATTTTTGGTGTTTCTCAACCTTCAGATTGGCATGGCCAGAAGGAAACTCCAGGTGCAGAGATGTGGGAAGAGAGGGAAGAAAACCCTGGGTCTGTCACCCCTTGCCAGCCAGGTTCAGGGCAGAGGGACCCCCTCGAATCTCTGTTTTTAATTCTTTATTGAATCTCTTTTTGTCATTCTCTACAGAATCTCTTTATTTTGATAAGAATTGCATTTTCAAGCAGAACAGCCATTTTTCTGAAGCACCTTTAGTCCTGAAAAAACCAAACAAAAAACCTTTTCTTTCACTACTCCAAACTTTTTTTTTTAGTAGAAAAGCTGCTTTGAAATGGTAAAATCCATTTTTTCCTTCTGATAAACCCAAACCTTTCTGCCCCAAATTCTGTTTGCAGTTTTCAACAGAGGCTGAAGGCACAAATAGAGAAATTCAAGTAACCAAGAAAACCCACCTGGGGAACATCTCACCTCTGGGCTCAGGTTCTGTCTCTCAGGTAATCTGGGGTTTAATTTTCCTCTCATGTGCAGAAACAATTCCAATGGAGATTGTGGAGGAATTCTGATGTAAAAAATGATGTCAGACTTGCAGAATCAGGTATTTTCTTGTTGAATCCATTAAAACCAGAACTCTTCTTGTTAAAAAATCCTTCAGACTTGGGGTTTTTGCAATATTCAACCACTTCTCCTCCTCCAGATCATTGCAATCACTCAGCCCCTGGTGAGCCCTCCCAGCCTGAGCAAACAGCTCCACCAAAACCTCCAAAGATCAAAAGCAGAAGGGAAAGAATAATTCAAAATAATTTCATCCTCAGAAAAAATGCATGAGGAGCAGAGGCAGAGCAAACGCCACGCTCTCCCGGTGCAGACCCCACAGGGATGCTGGGATTTGGGGGCGTTTTGGGTGTCCCAGGTGGGAGAGAGAACTCCAAATCTCTCCTTGCAGGCGCGTGGGGGTCTCAGGGCTTTGCTCCCAGGTCACGTCCTGGATGAATTTTTAGCGCAGGGCAGAATCTCAGGGAGCTCCATCTCCCTTCATGCCCTCCTTGCACTCACATATTTTTACTGTTTCCCTGAATTTCCTTCTCATTTGCAGCTGAAAGCAGGAATGGGTTTGGTGCTCCCATGGAACTCCTTGAATTCCCACCCAAATTATTCCAGAGCTGGGCTGCTGATGTAGGGGGGCTCTGCTGGCTGCAATTCCATAATTTGGAATATCATTTCCATTCCCACCAAGTTCAGGAAAAAGCTCTGCCAGCTGCAGGGCTGAGGTCAGCACACAACATCCCCAGGTGGCTTCCTGAGGAGTTTCCATGTTTGGAAGCCACTCTCATTCAGACATTCTCATTTTCCTGGTGAAATAAAACAAGTTTTTGAAAATTTTCTTCTTCTTTTTTTTTTGAAGTTGTTTTGCCCAAATGATCCAGAATTGCCCCAAGCGCAGCTGCAGGATCCTGGTGCTGGTTTTGTTATTTCATTCATGGTCACACCTGGAAAAGCCAAGGCAAAGCAGCGGAGCAGGAAAGAGCAGCTCAGGGGGGCAGGAAAGGTTGGATTCGGAGGTCACAGCTCAGGTTCTGCTCTCTGAGTAAGAACTCTCTTGAGTTCCACCCAAAATGCAGTGTATCCCACCCAAACCCAGTGTATCTCACCCAAAACCTGTGCATTCCACACGAACCAGTGTATCCCACCCCAAACCAGTGCATCCCACTCAAAACCAGTGCATCCGAAACAAAACCAGTGTATCCCACCCCAAACCAGTGCATCCCACTCAAAACCAGTGCATCCCACCCAAAAACCAGTGTGTCACACCCAAAACCACTGTATTCCACACAAAACCCAGTGTATCCCACCCAAAACAAGTGTGTCCCACCTAAAAGCAGTGTAACCCACCCAAAAACTAGTGCATCCCACCCCAAACCAGTATGTCCCATCCAAAACCAGTATGCCCCACCCAAAAAACAGTGAATCCCACTCTAAACCAGTGTATCCCACCTAAAAACCAGTGTGTCCCACCCAAAACCCAGTGTATTCCACCAAAACCAGTGCAACCCACCCAAAACCCAGTGCATCCCACCCCAAACCAGTGCATCCCAGCCAAACCCCAGTGCTGGTCCCCTCCTTGTGCAGAGAACATTTTCTTCTTTTGGAGCCAGGAAATTCCAGGTTGTTCACTGAGCTCCAGGAGCTCCTCCCAGCAGGTGTTGAACACAAATTCCCCCCAGGGCTGTGGATCACGAAGGGAAAATGGGGCTGCCATTCCCAGGAGCTCCCACCAGCTGAGCTCAAACCTCCAGAGGGAGGAGAGCTTTCACCTGGAAGGGATTTCTGCTGTTCCACAGGAGTTCCTGCCTGGGCAGCTCCTCCTTCCCCAGCCCAGAGCAACCCTACACTGAGGATTTCTGCTGGGAATGTGTCCGAGCGTGAAATTGCTCCACCCAAGGGCTCTGTGCCAAATTCAGGACAATTCAGAGCCTGGGACATGTTCCCTGATCAAATCTGTGATTTTAATGGCTTGGGATCACACAGATCATGGAACCATGGAATGGGTTGGGTTGGGATGTGGCATTCACATGAGAGACATAATTCTCTCTCTCAGGATTTTTCCTGGAGAAGCACAGAGAGAAGACGAGAAAAACAAATTCTTATCTCTACTTGCTGCTCCTGTTGTTTTGCACGCGTGGAATGTGTTATGGAGGTTGTTTACCTGAAGGGATTTGTCAACTGGATTCTGTTGAGGATTGTTTTGTTTCCTTGGCCAATCACTCAAAGCTGTGTCCTGGAGACAGTCACGAGTTTTCTTTAGTATCTTTTAGTATTCTTTAGTATTCTTTGTAGTATAGCATCTCTTTAATGTAGTATAGTATAATGTAATATAGCCTAGTTTCATAAAGCAATTGTTCAGCCTTCTGAATCAACGGAGTCAGATGCCAATAATTCCCCAAGTTGGGGGTCACCTGTTTTACTGTATTGGGAGGGGCCTCAAAGCCCCCCAGTGCCACCCCCAGGGACACCTCCACTGTCCCAGCCTGGCCTTGGGCACTGCCAGGGCTCCAGGCGCAGCCACAGCTGCTCTGGCAATTCCAGCCCAGCCCCTGCCCACCCTCTCGGGCAAGAATTCAGGAATTCCTTCTTGTCCTTGGACCAACAAAATCCCTGGACTGCCAAGTTCATGGAACCTCACCCTGCTCTGGTGTCCTTCACCACCATCCCTGCAAATTCGAGTCCCAGAATTCTTCCAAGATTATTTCAGCACCATCTTCTTCCTTTTCTCTCCAGGGAACTTGAAACTTCATTCAGCCCTGGCTGAGATATTGATAAATGTTTGGATTCATTTCCTATTTCAGCTGGGCATATTTTTATTTTTTTTTCCAGTTAATTGCGTGGCAACTTAATTTATCCTTTGTCAATTTGTTTTCCCTCAATAAATGATCTGCCAACAATACGTTGGTTTTAATTAGCCTGCAGCAAGTGTCTCCATGACTGTAAATCAAATGCTTGTTTGAGCCATGAATTGTAAAGAAGAAATCATTGGAATTCATATTGTGCTTTCCTGGGGGTTTTTTGGTGGTTTTTATTCTGAAGGGATTATGACAAAACTGTGTTTGCAGCCAAGAACTGACAGCACACTCAGATAATCAGCAAGAAAGAGAAATGTATAAAAATTTAAGTAGTTTTTTGGGTTTGGGGGTGTTTTTGGTAGATGAAAAGTGCCAGGCGCATAAAGCAAAAAGAGAACTATAAAAATTCTTTTCTTGATAATTTGAGAAAACCACAAACCCATCTCTCTCTACCCCCTTCTCATTCTTTTATACATATAATTTTTAATTAATTAATGATTTAGTTAATTATTTTTACATTTAAAACAGCCATTCTGGATATATTCACACGAGGAGGTGCAGACGCCCAAACCCCTCCGACTGAAGAGCGCTCAGCTCAGTGGAGAGCAAGGAAATACTCAGGAATGAAGGACTGAGGGATGGGCATCACCTGCTCACTGCCCCAGACTGTTTTCCACCTAAACTTGTGCCTCTCTCCTTGGATTTTGCTTCAAGATTTTATCGCCCCTATGGATATGATGATATTTCCTTAAATTTCCTCGTTATAGCAAATCCCCTCTTGGCCCCTCTCACCCCCTGGTTTAGCAGAACTCCCTCCCCTCCATTTCTTGTGCTCTGCTTTAATTCAGGCTGTGGGAGCTTCGGATCCTACACAAAATCTCTGCAGGGTCCTTGTGTTTGATTCCCTCCATGGTTAATTACAGCAATTAATTCATCAGGCTTGAGATGTCACCTCCACAAACCCCTCGCTGGCCATTTCCCTCCAAGCTCCCTGGGGCCTCTTGTGCATTTTCCCTGACAATCTCCTCAGAGCATCCATGGTCCCGTGTCTCAGGCTGGAAATGGGGCTGTGTGCTCTGTCCCCAGCTGTCAGAGCTGGGGCAGCTCTCTGCTGTTCTTGGGGCAGTTTTCTTGATCTCTCCCACAGCCAATCCTCCCTCCAGGAGATCTCTGCTGTCCATGGCCACTGAGTGTCCCTGCAGGGCTGATCCAATTCCAGCATCCCATGGGGAGATGCTGCGCCCAGGGGAGGAGCCAAGCATTCCTCCCTGGATCCAATCTGAGCCTGGAGCAGCACAGCAGCCTTTGCCCCCTGCATTGCGAGAGGAGCAGCTTTCTGCTGCCCTGCATTGCCAGAGGCAGCCCAGGCCCATCTGCAGCAGCCCTGGAGCTGCAGAGGAAAACTCCCCCCTTGTGCAGGATCCCTGCTCCAGCAGCAGCACAGCTGGCACTGCAGGAGGGCTGAGCCCCCATGGGATGGGGCTGTGCCACCCCCTGAGCCACAGCGTGCCAGGGCCTGCTCTCACTCTGGCAGGCTTTGTTTGCACTGTTGCATTGGTATTTTTAATTTTCCTAATAAAGAACTGTTATTCCTGCTCCCATATCTTTGCCTGAGAGCTCCTTAATTTCAAAATTACAATAATTCTGAGGGAGGGGGTTTACATTTTCCATTTCAGGGGAGGCTCCTGCCTTCCTCAGCAGACACCTGGCTGTTCAAACCAAGACACCCAGGTGGGATCAGAAGCCAGAGCTCTACAGAAAAGCATTGTCTTCAATAGTGAGCAGGAAATATTTTCACCTCGATGTTCTGGAGGGGGACAACTTCTCCCAGAGCAGTGTCCTCATGGGGACAGCTCTGCTGGGGCAGCTTTGGGAAACTCTGAGCACAGTGGGGCCTTGTCCTGATCATCATCATCCTCATTCTTCTCAGCCTGGGCCAGGTGTCACCTGCTCCCCCTGGAGTATCCTCAACAGCCAGGGTAATTTAGGAGAGGCTTTGCTTAATGGGTTTTCCTAAGGGAATCCAAAGGAATTGTGGGGTTTGGATCACCCCTCTTGCTCTCCTGGGCTGCAGCAGCTCTTTGTCACCCTCTGTCACCCTCTGTCACCCTCTGCTTTCTGCAGTGCCACCGTGGTGCTGCAAAGTGGGATCTGCTGTGGTCACCCGTGGTTTGATTTGGGATTTGCTGTCACCGACTGGACAGAGGTTCCTCATCCCAAAGGGCAGCAGGACTGGGGCCTGTGAAGCAAGGGATGAAAAACTGGAGAAGAAAAAATGAAAGTTTCTCTTCTTGGAGAGAAACTGAGCAACTTAATTGGGGAAGCTTCAGAGTTGCTCTTTGCCATTTCTGTGTCATTTCTGTGCCCTCCATTCTTTAACCCCTTCAGAGCCGCCTGGGAGTGGCCCAAAGAGGTAATGGCAGATGGAAAAGAGCAGGAATATTTTCATGGAAAAAATCACCTTTTCCCTGTCAGTCTCTGCTGTGGAGAGCCTCACAGGAATCGGTGAGTGCTGGTGGTGCCACCAGTGACAAACCCAACCACGTCCTTGGGATTTTTGGAAGATATTTCCTAAAGGAATTAATGGAAACACTAAATCCTTGAAGAATTAAAGGCAAGAGAAACTCAAGGTAGGCAAAGGACAGTTTCCTACCAGGAGTACAGAAGTTGTTTCCCCTTTCAGTCCAAGGTGAGAGGTAGTTTGGAAATTGCTCTCCTTTCTTCTGCAAGTATAATTTTTAAAAAGAACTAAATTGGATTAAAGTTTAATTTTAAGAATGTCCTCTGTTTTCAAATTCTTGATTGAATTACCCTTTAAAAATTAAATTGTAATCCTTTAGGAGTTATTGATTACAAAGGAGGGAAATGCCAATAGGACCATTCGGGCCTGAAATGTTGCCCATCAAATTGACATAATGCTTCAATTTGCCTAAATAACTCCTGGGAGCTGGCTGATTCCCGAGGCTCTCCCAGCACCCTGCAGCCACTTGGGCAGACAGGGGATGTGAGGGGCTTCATCCCAGTCCTGCCCAGGGACAGAGGCACAGGACAATTCCTGGCCACCCCTGGCTTTGGAAACGCCCTGGCAGTAGTGCAGAAATGTTTGTTTATGGCACTGCCTTGGGGTCAGCAGCAGCCCAGGAATCCTTTGGGATGCTCTCTGGCCATGGAAAATCCTTTATTCAGTGTTTCCTGCAGCTGCAGAAAGCACAAGAATTGAGGAAGTGTCTCGGTGCACCGTGGAGCTGTGGAGAATGTCCAGCCCAGCACCACCAGGAGCTCCTGGTGCTCCTTGGCTTCCCTCTCATCCCACATCTGGGATTGTCTGCCTCCAAACCAGCCCCCAAACACCCCTGTGCCTGCCTCCAAACCAGCCCCCAAACATCCCTTTGCCTGCCTCCAAACCAGCCCCCAAACACCCCTGTGCCTCCAAACCAGCCCCCAAACATCCCTGTGCCTCCAAACCAACCTCCAAACACCCCTGTGCCTCCAAACCAACCTCCAAACCAACCTCCACACTCCTCTCTGCCTCCAAACTCCCCCCTCCCTCCAAACCAGCCTCCAAACTCCCCTCTGCCTCTCTCCCCGGTTAAATTACACCTCCAGCAGCACTGAAGGCAGCACAAAAGACGAAATAAACCTTCCATTATGTTTTGCAGAAGTCTCGCCTCGGTTTTTTGAGTTCAAACAGCACCAGGACGAAAAAGCTGGAGTGAATAGAGCTCCCAAGATATAAACACGGGCTGGATAATTCCCATTCCCCCCGGGAACAAAAGGTTACAGCTCCTGAATAGAGGCACTGTTGAGAAAGCACTTGAAAAGGGGGATGAATCAATTAATGCCTTTGATAGTTTGAATGTCCCACTATCTAAAAACAAGCCCGGCTTTAATGGGGAGATAATTCAGTTTACTGAATCCAATTACCCGTAATTGGCTTTTTCCCTTCCTTCTCCCCCTTTTTTTAATTGCTGCTGGAACCAGGGCTCTGCTGCACTCCTGGCTCTGCCAGATGTGGCTGTTCTTGGTGCTGGCAGGGCAGGGCAGGGACCAGAGTGTCCCACCACTCTGAGGGGCAGCTCCAGCCTGGGCAGCCTGGACAACATCACCCTGGGGGGATTTGTAGCCCTGGAGGAGAAAGTGTTCATGAAATCGAGCCAAAAACCACTCAGCAGAGTTCCCAAGAGGCAAAATCTCAGTTACACATTTTGGTTTTGCTCTGGCAAAACCCTCAGTGCTCTGCTGGTGCTCAGGACACGGGCACTGAACCAGCCCAGCCAGGGATGAGCTGCGCCACGCAAGGGCACTGGGCTGGGGGGTCTCACGAGCTCGGGGGGACATTCTAGGTGACATTTCCATGCTTGCCCAGCACCTCTGCACAGCAGGGTTGTGTTTTCCTTCCCAGGCTGCCAAACCAGAGCTCCCACCTGGCCTGAGGCAGCATCAGCACCGGGACAGCTCCTGCCCGGGAGCGCTTCGGGAATGTTCCCTCCGCTGCTGCTGGCTGGCACTAGGACTGCGGGGATATTCCAGCTTTCCCCTCAGAAATTTAGCAAATATTTCAGCTTTTCTGGGTGCCTCGAAGCGCCGTCTTCACATCAAAAACCAGCGGGCAGGGAATGGGAATCCCTGCAAGCTGGGGGACAGGGCAGCCTCCTGGCCAGGGAGGGCTGCAGCTCCTCCGGAATCATTTCCAAAATTGGCTGCTGCCTCTTTTATTCCAAAACAGCCTTCCAGAA
>NW_005054428.1:843584-864555 GCF_000277835.1 Geospiza fortis | reverse complement strand
CCTCCTCCTCACTTGGGGAGCCCCGGGAGAGGGGATGGAGGGACGGGAGGGAGGGATGGGAGTGAGGGGAGGGAGGGAAGGAGGGAGGGAGGGATGGGAGTGAGGGGAGGGATGGAGGGAGGAAGGGGAGTGAGAGGAGGGATGGGAATGAGGGGAGAGAGGAATGGATGGGAGTGAGGGGAGGCCCCGGGAGGGAGGGATGGGAGTGAGGGGAGGCCCCGGCAGGGAGGGATGGGAGTGAGGGAAGGTCTGGGGAGGGAAGGAAGGCGCTGTCACAGCCTGGCAGTTCGTGACACGGCCACACGGAGCTGTTGGGAGGTGCCCAGGGAAGGGAGGTGCTCCGGGCGCTGCTCCCCATCAGCATCATGGCAGCGCCCAGGTCATCACTAAATCCTGAATTTCCTCCCAGACAAACCCGGCCCCGGGCCAGAGAAGCGCGGGCTGGAGGCTGGGGCAGGTGCTGCACCGCAAGTGAAGCTAATTAAAGCCCTCCCTCCCCTCGGCCCTTTGCTGCTTTTCTCCTCCCTGTCCTGACCATTCCCAGAGGGTCACCCCGAGGCCGCAGCGGGAGATCTGAGCTAATGAGGCACTAATGGAGCTCAGGAGCTGCTGATCCCCGCAGCCAGTCTGTGCTCGGCTGAGCTCTGAACTCCTCAGCGAGCCGAGCTCCGGGCATGGGGGGGGGCAATGGCAGCCATGGACAGGCCCAGCCCTCCCAGGAGGCGGCAGACGCTGCTCCCAGCCCCGACCTTTGCCAGGCCTCCTCCGCCCTCCTGTGGGACGCAGAAGGAAAGGGAGCAGGGGCTCCTCTTCCCTCATCCCCAGTCCTGGGGATTTTCACAGGGCTATGCACCCCTGCCCCGGGGCAGGAGCTCCCCATCTGCTCTGAGCTGCACGATGGGGATGGTGGGGCCTCCCTGCAGCTTCCAGGGACACTTCTCCTTATGGGAAAGGGGATCCCCCTGGCACTGCCAGGACAGGACAATTCCCAGAGAGGTGAGGAAGGGCCTCTGCTTCCAACCAGCTCCTCACCTTTGGAAAGTTCTCACTCAGACAGGGCTTGGCTGGCACTGTCTGGGCACAGTTGTCACCTTCTGTGGAGCCTGGTGGGACACAGCCCTGCCCAGAGATGTGACACAGCCCTGCCAGCCTGGTGTGACACAGCCCTGCCCAGAGGTGTGACACAGCCCTGCCCAAAGGTGTGACACAGCCCTGCCCAGAGGTGTCACAGCCCTGCCCAGAGATGTGACACAGCCCTGCCAGCCTGGTGTGACACAGCCCTGCTCAGAGGTGTGACACAGCCCTGCCCAGAGGTGTGACACAGCCCTGCCAGCCTGGTGTGACACTGGGATCCCCTGGCTCAGGGTGATTCCTGACCACCAGGAAGGCAGTGAACCCTCTGGGAGCTGCAGGAACTCCCCAGGGCTGGGTCCTTTGCAGGAGCAGAGCCCTTGTCCTGCTCTTTCCCACCTTTAGCCTGGTGTCCATCCATGGCCTGGTTTTTATCCCACGGAGTGTCCCTGTGAGTGTTTCCAGGGGGCCTTGGCAGGACCCTCGGTCAGCGCAGCAGGCGGATGATGCCTCCTGCCCCCAGGGCTGTTCCTCTCTGAACTGGGGCTGCACTGCCTTCACACAGTCACTGAGACTATCCCCAGCACTTCCCAGGTCTCTCTCTGCCCTGGCCTTTATTCCATCTCCATTCAGCCTGGAGAACTGTCGATTTTTTACCCATGGACTCCCATGTTCCATCCTCTCCAGTTTTTCTTCCAGCCGTGCTCCTCACAGGTGCCTCACACGCAGGAATGTCCTTTTTAAGATCCCACTGTCCTCTCCAACATTCAGATGGGAATTATTCAGCCCCAGGGTGTAAATGTGGAGACAATCTAGCACAGGCAGTTTTGATCCTGCTGGGTCCTCATGTAATGTCAGTTCTAACCCTGGTACAGCCCAGGGCACGGGAATGTGGCTGAACCCTGAGCCCACAGGATGTGGCTGTGCAGCAGCTCCTGGGGACGGCGCTGAGCTGAGCCCGTGAGCTCAGGAATCAGCTCAGGCTGAACGTCCCTGTGCTGGTGCAGGAGCCCCCAGGGCTGGGACAGGAGCAGCACGCCCCCAGCAGCCATCACTCATCCAAAACCTCCTCCTGCATCCCCAGCATCCCTCTCGCTGCCCGGGAGATGAATCACCACCCGTCACCTCAGCCATGAGAACAATTAGAGGAGACTGAAACAGGCAGCATTTTAATTGATTGGCTTTTCACTCGTGTCTGACAGCTTCCCTGAGAGGGAGGGAGAGTGCTGGGAGCTCTGCAGAGCCCGGGGTGCTGGCAGGGCCCGGGGTGGCAGCAGGGCCCCTGCATGGTGGCAGCAGAGCCCCTGGATGGCAGCAGGGCTCCTGGTGGTGTCACAGCCCTGGTGGCAGCAGAGCCCTGGGTGGTGGCAGCAGGACCCTGGCTGGTGGCAGAGCCCTGGGTGGCAGCAGGGCTCCTGGGTGGTGGCAGCAGGGCCCCTGGGTGGTGGTAGCAGAGCCCTGGGTGGCAGCAGAGCTCTGGGTGGTGGCACAGCCCTGGGTGGCAGCAGGGCCCCTGGGTGGTGGTAGCAGAGCCCTGGGTGGCAGCAGAGCTCTGGGTGGTGGCACAGCCCTGGGTGGCAGCAGGGCCCCTGGGTGGTGGTAGCAGAGCCCTGGGTGGCAGCAGAGCTCTGGGTGGTGGCACAGCCCTGGGTGGCAGCAGGGCCCCTGGGTGGTGGTAGCAGAGCCCTGGGTGGCAGCAGAGCTCTGGGTGGTGGCACAGCCCTGGGTGGCAGCAGGGCCCCTGGGTGGTGGTAGCAGAGCCCTGGGTGGCAGCAGAGCTCTGGGTGGTGGCACAGCCCTGGGTGGCAGCAGGGCCCCTGGGTGGTGGTAGCAGAGCCCTGGGTGGCAGCAGAGCTCTGGGTGGTGGCACAGCCCTGGGTGGCAGCAGGGCCCCTGGGTGGTGGTAGCAGAGCCCTGGGTGGCAGCAGAGCTCTGGGTGGTGGCACAGCCCTGGGTGGCAGCAGGGCCCCTGGGTGGTGGCACAGCCCCGGGTGGCAGCAGGGCCCCCAATCCCAGGGCACAGCAGCCCCAGGGGTTGGTGGCCCTGGACAGGTGTGGCTATGGGGAGCTGTGACCACTCAGACCCTGCCTGGGGGTGAGTCCTGCAAAGCCTCCTCCTCTTGTCCTCACTCCTGGGGCACCTGTGTCACCTCATGCTGGGCTCCCAGGGCTGTTTGGGGTCCCCACGTGCCTCCTCTTGCTCCTGGGGCACCTGTGTCACCTCATGCTGGGAACACAGGGACATTTGGGGTCCCTGGCATCAACCCAGCTCACTGGGGGGGTTCACCCTGGGCAGGACATTTGAGCTCAGCCCTGAGTCACCCTCTGTGGGCAGAGGGACCACGGGCACTGCCACGTCAGGGCTGCAGCTGGAGTCAGAGGTGACCTCAAGGGACAGGTGGATGGAGCCTTTCTTCCCACTCCTTGTGGGAAGGAGAACTCCCATTGGGAATGGAAAACCCCTCAGATCCTTGGGACTGAGGAGACATGACAGAACATGTGTATTTCACAGAGGCAAAGAGTAAAATATCATAGTTTTACATAAGAAACATTTAAAGAAGTAATAAAAAGCTTCCAAGCACTAAAAAAGTAGACATGCCTCTGTGAAAAACATATGTTAAAGACAAAAAAAAAGCTCCAAAAATTTCCTCTTTTTCCTTCCAACCTAAAAACAAGTAACAAAACCAACCCAACCCCTGTCTCAGCTGGGCCAAACCAAATAAACTCTCCTGTGGGGCAAAACCCCTCTCCAAAAAACCCACCAAACCCATCCCAACTACACCAGTGACTCTCCCTTTGTTTCTGTGCCTGTTCCAAACCCTCCCCATGCCTGGCACCTGCCCTTGGGCATTTTGGGGCTGAGATGCTGCCTGTGAACCCTCCAACGCCTCTGTTCTCCTGGGAAAGCCCAGCCTGCTGTGCCAGGAGCTGACCCGAGTGCTGAGCTGAGCTTTGGTGCCCTCAGGATGTGGAATTCACACGCTCTGAACAGAGAGAGACATACTTCTCTCTCCCAGGATTTTTTCTGGGGAAGGCAGTGAGAAGCTCAGAGAACAGAAAACAATTCTTATCTCTACTCCCTGCTCCTGTTGTTTGGCACATGTGGAATGTGTTATGGAGATTGTTTACCAAGAGCAATTTGTTAATTAGATTCTACTAATAGTTGTTTACATTGACTGGCCAATTGAGTCAAGGCTATGTCATGACTGTGTCAGACAGTCAAGGGTTTTTCTATTGTATCTCTTTAGTATAGTATCATATTAGTGTAATACAAAATAGCTTAATAAAGCATTGGTCAACCTTTTGAAATCACTCAGAACCATGATGTCATAATCATTATATATTCCTCCCTATGGAATACTCATAATTATGATCTCATTATAATAATTATGATATCATGGTAATGATTATGAGATCATGACAGTGATTTGACATCATGACAATGACTATGAGATCATGACAATGATTATGACACCATAATAGCAATTATGATATCATGACAATGACTCCCTCACATGGAACAATCATGACAATGATTATGACATCATGGTAACGATTATGAGATCATGACAGTGATTATGAGATCATGGCAATGATTCCTCCATACAGATGAATCATTATTGTGATATCATTATAATGATTATGTCATCATGATAACAATTATGATATAATGGTAATGATTCCCTCACATGGAATAATCTTGATAATGATTATGACATCATGGTAACAATTATGAGATCATGACAATAACATCGTGACAATGATTATGACACCATGATAACAATTATGATATCATGACAATGATTCCCTCACATGGAACAATCATGACAATGATTATGACATCATGGCAACGATTCCTCCATATGGAATAATCATTATTATGATCTCATGATAATGATTATGACATCATGGTAACAATTATGAGATCATGACAATGATTATGGCACCATGGCAATTATTCCTCCATGTGGACTAATTGTTATTGTGGTATCATTATAATTATTCTGACATCATTGTAACAATTATGACATCATGACAATGATTATAACATCATGGCAATGATTATGATATCATGATAATGATTCCCTCACGTGGAATAATCTTTATAATGATTATGACATCATGGTAGCAATTATGAGATCATGACAATAACTATGACACCATGATAACAATTATGATATCATGACAATGATTCCCTCACATGGAACAATCATGACAATGATTATGACATCATGGCAACGATTCCTCCATATGGAATAATCATTATTATGATCTCATGATAATGATTATGACATCATGGTAAGGATTAGGAGATCATGGCAATGATTATGATGCCATGGCAATGATTCCTCCATACAGACTAATCATTATTGTGATATCATTATAATGATTATGATATCATGAAAATAATTATGACGCCATTATAACAATTATGGTATCATGACAATGATTCCCTCACATGGAATCATCATGACAATGATTATGACATCGTGGCAATGATTCCTCCATATGGAATAATAATTATATGATATAATGGTAATTATTCCCTCATATTGAAAAATCTTGATATTGATTATTATGTCCTGAAAAATCTTGATATTGATTATTACATCATGATTATGAGATCATGAAAATGATTATGACACCATGATAACAATTATGATATCATGACGATGAATCTCTCACATGGAATAATCATGGTAACGATTATGATATCATGGTAACGATTATGACATCATGGTAACGATTATGAGATCATGACAGTGATTATGAGATCATGGCAATGATTCCTCCATACAGACAAATCATTATTGTGATATCATTATAATGATTATGACATCATGGTAATGATTATGATATAATGGTAATGATTCCCTCACATGGAATAATCTTGATAATGATTCTGACATCATGGTAACAATTATGAGTTCATGACAATGATTATAACATCATGACAATGATTATGACACCATGATAAGAATTATATAATGACAATGATTCTCTCACAGGGAATAATCATGACAATGATTATGACATCATGGCAATGATTCCTCCATACAGACTAATCATTATTGTGATATCATTATAATGATTATGACATCATGGTAATGATTATGAAATCATGACAATGATTATGACATCATGGCAATGATTATGAGATCATGACAGTGATATGACATCATGACAATGATTATGACATCATGACAATGATTATGGCATCATGGCAATGATTCCTCCCTATGGAATAATCATGATTATTATCTCATTGTAATAATTATGACATCATGGCAATGATTATGAGATCATAATAACAATTATGATATCATGATTATGATTCCCTCACATGGAATAATTATGACAATAATTATGACATCATTGCAATGATTCCTCCATATGGACTAATAATGATTTTGATATCATTATATTGATATGACATCATGATACCAATTATGATATAATGGTAATGATTCCCTCTCATAGAATAATCATGACTATGATTATTGGTAATGATTATGACATCATGACAATGGTTATGACATCATGGCCAGGATTCCTCCCTATGGAATGATCACAATTATTATCTAATTATAATAATTACGACATAATGGCAATGAGTATGAGATCGTGATAATGATTATGGCATCATGACAATGATTCCTCCCTATAGAATAATCATGATTATTATCTCATGATAATAATTATGACATCATGGTATTGTTTATGAGATCATGATAACAATTATGATATCATGGCAATCATTCCCTCATATGGAATATTCATTATAATGTTATGACATCATGACAATAATTATGACACCATGATAACAATTATGATATCATGACAATGATTCCCTCACATGGAATAATCATGGCAATGATTATGACATCATGGCAATGATTATGAGATCATGACAGTGATATGACATCATGACAATGATTATGACATCATGACAATGATTATGGCATCATGGCAATGATTCCTCCCTATGGAATAATCATGATTATTATCTCATTGTAATAATTATGACATCATGGCAATGATTATGAGATCATAATAACAATTATGATATCATGATTATGATTCCCTCACATGGAATAATTATGACAATAATTATGACATCATTGCAATGATTCCTCCATATGGACTAATAATGATTTTGATATCATTATATTGATATGACATCATGATACCAATTATGATATAATGGTAATGATTCCCTCTCATAGAATAATCATGACTATGATTATTGGTAATGATTATGACATCATGACAATGGTTATGACATCATGGCCAGGATTCCTCCCTATGGAATGATCACAATTATTATCTAATTATAATAATTACGACATAATGGCAATGAGTATGAGATCGTGATAATGATTATGGCATCATGACAATGATTCCTCCCTATAGAATAATCATGATTATTATCTCATGATAATAATTATGACATCATGGTATTGTTTATGAGATCATGATAACAATTATGATATCATGGCAATCATTCCCTCATATGGAATATTCATTATAATGTTATGACATCATGACAATAATTATGACACCATGATAACAATTATGATATCATGACAATGATTCCCTCACATGGAATAATCATGGCAATGATTATGACATCATGGCAATGATTATGACATCACGGTAATGATTATGATATCATGGCAACGAATCCTCCATGTGGACTAATCATTATTGTGAGATCATGACAGTGATTATGACATTATGGTAAGGATTATGAGATCATTACAATGATTATGTCATCGTGGCAATGATTATGAGATCATGACGATAATTATGACACCATGATAATGATTTTTCCCCAGAATGATCCTGATCCTGACCAGCATGGTGGGGAACAATTCTTCTTTTTCGCTCGTACAACCCAGACCAAACTCTGCCAAGTCTGGGGTTACTGGCCGTGGGCAGGCAGTGGGAGCTGGCTCAGGCTCAGGCTGTGCCTGCCTGGCAGTGTGGAGAGAGGCACACGAGGATCCTGCTCTGACTCATGGGGAGCTGGCAGAGCCTGGGGCTCGGGTGGGTGTGAGGGAGGGTTTATGGCTCTGAAAAGTCACCTTCTCTCAATGCTTGTCCCAAATGTGTCCCCACACCTCCTATTTTTAGAGCCCTGCTCTCCAATGATTTTGCCCGTGGACAGCCTTGTGGGGATTCAATTAAACTCCAGAATAAAATAAACACTCTTCCTCAGCCAGGGCTGGAATACTAAGCAGAGCCATTATTTGAACAAAACAGGGCTGTGAGTTTGGTGTTTAAATGTCCTTTATTTTCATCAGCTGGGGTCAGAGACCAGTGGAGACAGGAAAACCCCTTCATTAACTCAGCCCATCCACTCCCAAAGCCTTTCCTTGCTGCTCTGAGTGATCCAAACACCTCCAGGGCACATTTCCTTTGCAGATTTTGGGGACTGAAATCACTGAAGAGCTCCTTTTCTTTTTGGGGATGATGAACCAGTGTGTCTGGACAAAGCAGTGGCACCCAGAGCTTCCTGCAGTGCCAGGGGTGTCTGCAGCTCATTTAAATCAGCTCAGGTCTTCCTTGATTTCTTAATTAAATATTTGATCAGGGCAGTCTGACCCATGGCCAAATCTCTCAGGTGCTTCTATACAGATTTGTGGGTTTTCCCTGGAAAAGGGAAATGGTGATCCCAGGAAGCTGGGTGAGCTCTGGCAGTGCAGTGCAGTTCCAGAAGTGGAGGAATCCCAAAATTCCCATCCCAACCCAGAGATTCTCTGTTCGAAGCACCAGATTAGCCTGGGAAAGGAGAATTTCCCTGAGGTGTTGGGCAGGATCTGGTGCAGAGCAACCACAGCTTGTGTGAGGCCTCTTATCAAACTCTTATCAGCAATTCTGCTCTGGTGCCAGCCCTGGATGGTTCTGGTTCTCCAAGACTGGGGTTGGAGCTGGGCAGTGGCTGCTGGCACAGCCCAAGAGTTTCAGACCAGTCCAACTCAGATTTCAGAGACCTAGTCCAGTCTAACCCAGATTTCAGAGTTTCGCTCCAGTCTAACCCAGATTTCAGAGCTTTAGTCCAGTCTAACCCAACTTTCAGAGTTTCAGCCCATCCTAACCCAGATTTCAGTGTTTCAGCCCAGTCTAACCCAGATTTCAGAGTTTCGCTCCAGTCTAACCCAGATTTCAGAGTTTCGCTCCAGTCTAACCCAGATTTCAGAGTTTCGCTCCAGTCTAACCCAGATTTCAGAGTTTCGCTCCAGTCTAACCCAGATTTCAGAGCTTTAGTCCAGTCTAACCCAACTTTCAGAGTTTCAGCCCATCCTAACCCAGATTTCAGTGTTTCAGCCCAGTCTAACCCAGATTTCAGCACCCAAGAGGTGCAGGGTCGGCTCAGGGAGACCCCAGCTCTGCCTGGGTCCAGCCTGGGGCACTGGATGAGCTCCAGAGTGGTGGAGAGCAGTGAAGGGAGGGAAGTGCAGAGGAGGTCTGGGGGCAGAACCAGAGCTCTGCAGAGCTGGAGAGAGGAGTAATGGGCTTGTGTAGCTTTGGGAGGAGAAAAGGAAGGGATAAGAGCAGTAATGCCCCAAAGATGGGTGCAGGAATGGGAATGTGCCTCCTGCTCCTCTGCTCAGGGCAGGAAATCCCAGGCAAAGCCTGCAGCAGGGAAAATCCAAGTTAAACCCATCAAACTCCTGTGGAAAAAGCACTAAAAGGGTTGGCAAAGGAGGAGCAGGTGTTACTAGGTGCTGAGAAAAGAAGAGATGAAGCACATCTGCTATCTTTATCTTGTGGCTTGGAATCCTAAGCTGCTACTGAGACATCTGAGATCCATTTTAATACTTCTGCTTTTCAAAGTGTCACATCCAAGAGTCTTATATTTACCTCTGCAAAGCATGTAATATTATCCCAAACATGTTAATAAGGAAATGCACTTTTGAGTGACTTTTGCCACTGTCATATACCAAACCAGCAGAGGAAATTAGATAGGACCCAATATTGTCTTCATTTTAAGTGTCTCTTTAACATAATAAATATATCACCAAGGTATTTTTTAAAATTCAAATTGGTAACACTTTACCAATTTGCCAGTGAAAATAAACTTGGGGTACTATTTTGTCAACATTATATTATTTTATAGTGTGCTATGAGTGTTGCAGTGGTGCATATTATATGTGGACTTAGAGCTGTTGCAAAATCACGACAAAAATAATTTTGTGGTCCGGTAATACTCGAGGGGTCTGGCTGCTCCTGGCCAGGAGGATTCCCTGGAGGGCTCCATCCCCTCTCCTTTCCACTGCACATGGAAAAACCCTATCTGGGTTTGAACAGCCAGGTGTCTGCTGAGGGAGGCAGGAGCCTCCCCTGAAATGGAAAATGCAAACCCCCTCCCTCTGAATTATTGTAATTCTGAAAACAAAAGCCTCTCAGGCAAAGATATGGGAGCAGGAATAACAGTTCTTTATTAGGGAAATTAAAAATACCAATGCAACAGTGCAAACAAAGCCTGCCAGAGTGAGAGCAGGCCCTGGCACGCTGTGGCTCAGGGGTGGCACAGCCCCATCCCATGGGGGCTCAGCCCTCCTGCAGTGCCAGCTGTGCTGCTGCTGGAGCAGGGATCCTGCACAAGGGGGGAGTTTTCCTCTGCAGCTCCAGGGCTGCTGCAGATGGGCCTGGGCTCCCTCTGGCAATGCAGGGCAGCAGAAAGCTGCTCCTCTGGCAATGCAGTGGGCAAAGGCTGCTGTGCTGCTCCAGGCTCAGATTGGATCCAGGTAGGAATGCTTGGCTCCTCCCCTGGGCGCAGCATCTCCCCATGGGATGCTGGAATTGGATCAGCCCTGCAGGGACACTCAGTGGCCATGGACAGCAGAGATCTGGAGGGAGGATTGGCTGTGGGAGAGATCAAGAAAACTGCCCCAAGAACAGCAGAGAACTGCCCCAGCTCTGACAGCTGGGGACAGAACACACAGCCCCAGCTAACCCTCAGACACCCCAAGCACAGCTGGCTGCCCACGTGCCTGGCACTTTCCCTGTGGATCTGCACACATGGATGCCTCTGAAGCAGGGATCTGTCATTGGGTATCTCCCTGTCGGCTTTGCCCTCGTTAATTAATGCTCGTTGTAGCAGCACAACTGTCTCAGGGCAGATTTTCCAGGAGCCAATTCCCAGTGTGCAGCCATGGGACAGCCTCAGAAGCTCCCTTTTGTTGGGATGCTGCTTTTTATTTCTCTCTCTCCATCTAAAAGGAGCTAAAATCCAAATTGCCAGGATTTTTTAATCCAGCTTTGCCGCCGCCGCCACTCCACAAAACCTTGGGAGCATTCATTCCTTGCTCCAGATGATCCTAATCCCTTTCTCCTTGCTGCTGAGGGAAAAGCAGCTTAGGACCTGTGGAATCCACTCTCTCTTCAGGTAGAGGAATCTGTCCTGTTTATCATCACAGTGTTCAATAAAAATCAGGAGTGGACTTTATGGAAAGGAATTTCCTTAAACCAGCAGTTTTAGAGGAAGATGCAGTGGAGGGATTTCTGGAGTCCAGAGCCAGTCTGTCCAAACAGAACTCTGAGCCTGGATTGTCTGATAAATTGTTACTGCACCTTATTATTTCAGAGCCCCACAAAAATCACAGGATCCCAGTTTGGGCTGGGATTTTAAAGCTTCTCCAGTTCTGACCTCACCATGGGGACAAGGGACACCTTCCCCAGAGCCTCAGCAGTGCCAGGAGTTTGTCCTTCCCATGCTGGGCCTCAGGCACTGAACTCCAGCTTAATTTGGGATTTTGGTGTGGCTGTGGAGAAAATCTGAAGAGGGAGAACAGATGAATGGAATATTCAGGAATTGTGCTTAAGAACCAGTCCTGGAGCTGGTCTGAGCATGGGGTGTGGGGTTTAATTCCCTGCCTGTGCCCTGCTCACCCACAGGAGCTGGGCTGGGGGGCTTTGAACCCCACAGGGGCTGGGTTGGGATGGGGGGATTTGGAAGCCACAGGGGGCTTTGAACCCCACAGGGGCTGGGTTGGGATGGGGGGATTTGGAAGCCACAGGGGGGTTTGGACCCCACAGGGGCTGGGTTGGGATGGGGGATTTCCATCCCTCAGTACCCACTGAGGTCTCCACTCCCTGTGGGAAGGTGCAGATCAGGTCCAGCTCTGCCAGAACTGACCCAAGCCCAGCCCAGCCCCAAACCCCTGCCCTGCCTCACCCCATGTCCCTCCAAGGGACACAAGGGGCCTCTCCTCCTCACACAAACACAGAAATAAAGCAAAGGAGAGCAAAACTCCATCTCCAGTTAAACAGTGTCATTCCCACCCAGTGTCTGATGGATGATTATGGTGTGACCACAACATAAACACTTCCCTGGGGTCTCTGGCCAGGGCTCTCCTCGGATGCTTTTGCAGCTCCAACCTGATTAAAACTGAAATTTCATTGCACATCTCTGAAGAGACCCCTCCCATTGAACAGCAACTGCAAGGGGGTGCTGCCAGCTGTGAGGCACAAACACCCACAGCTCCAGCCACAAGTGCTTCCAGTTTCATTCTGATTTATTTTTCCACAGGACAGACATAAATTAGAAGGATGTGCCTCATAAAGAGCCTGGCCAAAAAAATAAAAATAATAAAATAAAAAGCAAGTTCTGGATGAAGAAGTTGCAGGGCTGGACTATGAAAGTGCCAGAGTGTGGGGAAGGAGAAGCTTTTTAAAAATCAATAAGAAATGTCACTGGCAGTGAGTGTGAGATGCAGTGCCAGGGTGGGCAGGCCAGGAGGGGCTGGGGAGGATTGCAGGAGTGTAGGGGGGATGGGGATGTGCAGGAATCACCCCTGGCTGGGGACACTGCTCTCTGTGTGCCACTGCTGCTCAGGCTGAGCCTCAGCTCCCTCACTGCCAGGCTCTGACATTCCCTCAGCCTCAGGAGCCCAAATCCATGGGATTCCAGCGGGATCTGAGAGCTTGGCTGCAGATTCCTTTAAAAAAAAACCCAAAGTGCCTAAAATCCTGCAGTGCACAATGCACATGCAGCACTCTGCATGCCCCAGAGGAGAGAAGGGCTCGGTGCCTCGAACTCCTTAAAACCATTTGTGTTGCAAATTAATTGCTATTAATTCATCAGTAACATTCAGTAACCCTCCAAAAGAGAAGATAAAGGGCAGCTGGTGAGACAGAGGGAGGAGGTTGTGCAGAATGGGGGCAGGGAAGCATCACAGGAGAGGGAAGCAAAGGGGAAGCAGAGGAGGGAAATTTAAAACCAGGGGAAACAGGTGGGAAATGATTTCAGTAAATATTTAGTATCATTTCAGTAAATGATCATTTCAGTAAATGATTTCAGTAAATGTTGTCTGGGACCTGCAGTGCTCCTGGATGGGTTCATTTCTGTATTTATGGGAAAACTGGGCAGTCCCTGGGTTGTGGAGGTGCCAGTGGGGCCGGGCGGGTGCAGTGGGGGGGGTGAAGTGGCCCAGCTGTGACACCTGAGGGCCCAGCCCTGCCAGGATCCTCCTCTCCTCCCAAAACTCCCTGTTTGTCTTCCTAGTTAGGCTCAGGACCCTTCCTGGTGACAGGAATGTCAGATTTGTCTTTCCAAACCAGCTGTAGGTCTGCTGGGAGATAAAACCAGCACTGGGAGATAAAAGAAACAATGGGAAGGATTCCACTCATTGATTAATGGAAAAAGACATTTGCCCTTACAAATAAACTTTAGGTTTGCTGATAAATGAAATTGGTCACTGAAAGCTGAAAGAAACAATGGGGAAGAAAAACCCTAAATTCCATAAGAATTAAAAATTAAATGGGAGGGTTGTACATTAGAGGGAAATCTTCAGTATCAGGTGTTCTGGGAAGTCTGAACTCCTCAAATATTGTATTTGCTGGGAATGCCCTGACTCCATGTTCTCAGAAGGACAATTTATTACTTTATAATACTATATTATAGTAAAGAATACTATACTATACTAAAGAATACAGAAAGGACACTTACAGAAGGATAAAAAGATAATAATGAAAACTCGTGACTCTCTCCAGAGTCCTGACACAGCTGGGCCCTGATTGGCCAAAGAGTGAAAACAACTCCCAGCAGAATCCAATGGAACAATCACCTGTGGGTAAACAATCTCCAAACACATTCCACATGAGCACAACACAGGAGAAGCAAATGAGATAAGAATTGTTTTCCTTTTCTCTGAGGCTTCTCAGCTTCCCAGGAGAAAAATCCTGGGCAAAGAGATTTTTTTCAGAAATGTGAATGCCACATTCAAGGACCTCAGCCAATGGGGAAAGAGAGAAGGGAAATGCAGCTGGGAAATTGGGATAAAAAGGAGGCTGCGTCCTCCAAAAATTGGAGACATCCCAGGGGAATGCCCCATGGCCTCTCCCTTTATTTGAATAAAGTAAAAGGACTTCTCTGTCTCCTTTTTGGACATAAACCTCTGGTGTTTGTGGATTAATTTTCCCAACACTAGGGAGGGAAGAGCTCAGGCTGGAGAAGGAGTTCTTCAAATTCCCAGAGCTGGGATGAGACTCCTGATGAGCTCTTGGTGCTTCATGTTCCTTGCCAAGGAGGCCGCAAGATGTTCAAGAGAGGCTTTGGCTGATCTTCTCCAGAAGATTCTATTCTTTGTGGCAGAAGAGTTAAATATCTAATGAGGTGATTTAAATAGCTCATATTTTCAGGAAGTTTGGCATTTCCATCTGGACAGAGATTTAAGTGAAACTTCAGCAGTGCTTGGAAATCTTTGGGTATTTTTTTCCCCTTGTCATTTCTCCCCTTTAAGCAGCTCTGTTCTCTCATCAAACCAGGCTTAGGAATGTCAATAAGGAATCACTTCCCCTTGGGATTTCTGCCCCATTTTTGCAGTCCTGCAAAGTCTCCCTGGGTTGATTAAGCAGCCAAATGTTGGTTTGCATCATTACAGACCTGGGGAGACTCAGCTGCATTTTCCCCTGTTTGCCATAATTATCTGTTTCTTTAGAAAATTCAGGTCTCTCTTCTTTAATAGACATTTTTACTTACAAATCAGGTGCTCTGGAACTAGAACTCACACCTTAAATAAATTCCCAGAATACCCTGAACTGCATCTCCATGTGCTGAAAATAATATAAGAAAACAGAAGAAATCCTGAAATTATAAGAAAAGTCTTTGAAAATTTAAGGGAAAAGCACACAAAACTTGAACAATAAGTACCCAGGGCAATTTATTTCTATGTAAAGTTTCATGGAAAAATTGGAATTATGCCCTGGAAGTCCAAGCGGTGTCTTTGCCCTCACAAATTCAACATTTCCTTGGTCAGCAAGGATCTCCCAGATACACTTGCCTGGTTTTTAAATGACACTATCCTCATTTTCCATGGGAACAGCAGAAGGATTTGCTTAGGAGGGGCCTGGAGCCACTGTCCATATTGGAACGAGGGCTGTGTTTGATTTGCATTGTGAAAACATCCTGGAAATGCTCTGGAGGGGAATCCTGGCTATTGGAAAAGTGTGTGAGACTTGGAATTCCCTCCAGGAATTCCCCACGGGAAATCTCCTGATTTTAGGAATAGGGAAGGAAGAGTAATCCCTTAAAGTCTGCACAGTGAGGTTTTGAGAGCACAAGCCAGGAATTGTTGGGGATTTTAATGCTCTTGTTAGGGGCAGCTCACAGAATTTTGGCTGCAGGAAATAAGAAACCCCCAGGGGCTCTGGGAGCACTGAGCTCCCCAGCAGCTCCTTAGTCCTTCCCATCATCACCTCATGCCTTGGGTTCCCCTCCTTGTGCTCCACAATTTGGGCTCCTTTTGGTGGAATTTGATTGCTGAGGAGCTGCAGAAGGACGGAAAAGCCTGGCCTGGTGTCTTGGTTTGAACAGCCAGGTGTCTGCTGAAGAAGGCAGGAGCCTCCCCTGAAATGGAAAATGTAAACCCCCTCCCTCTGAATTATTGTAATTTTGAAATTAAGGAGCTCTCAGGTAAAGATATGAGAGCAGGAATAACAGTTCTTTATTAGGAAATTAAAAATACAAATGCAACAGTGCAAACAAAGCCTGCCAGAGTGAGAGCAGGCCCTGGCACGCTGTGGCTCAGGGGGTGGCACAGCCCCATCCCATGGGGGCTCAGCCCTCCTGCAGTGCCAGCTGTGCTGCTGCTGGAGCAGGGATCCTGCACAAGGGGGGAGTTTTCCTCTGCAGCTCCAGGGCTGCTGCAGATGGGCCTGGGCTCCCTCTGGCAATGCAGGGCAGCAGAAAGCTGCTCCTCTGGCAATGCAGTGGGCAAAGGCTGCTGTGCTGCTCCAGGCTCAGATTGGATCCAGGTAGGAATGCTTGGCTCCTCCCCTGGGCGCAGCATCTCCCCATGGGATGCTGGAATTGGATCAGCCCTGCAGGGACACTCAGTGGCCATGGCCAGCAGAGATCTCCTGGAGGGAGGGTTGGCTGTGGGAGAGATCAAGGAAACTGCCCCAAGAACAGCAGAGAGCTGCCCCAGCTCTGACAGCTGGGGACAGAACTCACAGCCCCGTTTCCAACCTGAGACACCTCCCTGGGGCAGCCCCCTCAGGCACAGGGTGGGGTTGTTGGGGTTGGATTCCTGATCCTCCCCTCCCACCCAGGATATTCAGGATTCTGGGATCCTCAGGTGTTCATTCACAGACACTTTTCAGTCATGGACTCATGGGTGGAGTGACGTTTTCCTCTCCTGTCTCTGCACTCCCTCTCTGAAGGGGGGGACCCAGCAGCTCTGACGTTAAATCAGAAGCCAGTCCTGGTCCCAGGGAGAGCAAAGCCCGGGTTCTTTATCTGGGGACAGATTTTGATTAAAAGCCCAGCACATGTTCTCACTGCTTTCCCTCCCCTTGTTCTCATGGCCGTGCAGCCCATTTGCAATTAAATTGAGTCTCGTTACCCTCCAAAGTGAGAGAAGCTGCTCTGAAAATTATGAGTAGGAGTCTCTCTACCTTTTGACAAATTATTTTCTAATGAAAAACATCTGCTCAGGCTATGAAGGTTCACCCATCTTTATTCCTGCCTGATGCAAATGGGTTTTGTTTCACAAATTGCAAAGCAGGGCTCTGGTCCTGCAGCCAAAAGCGACAAGCAGGGATTGATAAAATGCAGCAAAGCTGGGAGTGCAGTCTCACCCCTCCCTTTAATTATCCTGCTTCCTAACAGGTGTAACAGGCACAGCTCCTGATGGCTGCTGATGATCCAGATGGCCTGGAATTGTCTCTCCATATGCTGCAGGACGGGATGCAGGGGGAGGCTCAGGTTAACTCTGTGTGGGCTGGAGGAACACATCCATGGCTTGTTCAGGAAGTTTGGGAAATGAGATAAAAAATCCAAAGAGACACCCAGGGGTATTTGGGTAACAGGGAGATATGGAAGGCACAGAATCATGAAATATTGGATACGAAAGGCACACAATCAGTTATTGAAACATTTCTTATTATGGAATTATTTAAACTGGGAAAGAGCTCCAGGATCATTGAGTCCAAGCTGGGACCGATCCAGCCCAGAGCTCTGAGTGCCACATCCAGGAATTCCTGGGACACCTCCAGGGATGGGCACTGCAAACCTCCCTGGGCAGTCCCTGCCAAGGCCTGAGCACCCTGTCCATGCAGAAATTTTCCCCAATATGCAAAAATGGGATTTTGAGGCCTTTCTGTTGTTGGTGTGAGGGGTTTGGAGCTGTGGGGAACAGGAAATGTTCCCTGCCAGAAGGGGCTGGGGCAGGGACACCTCTGCTGCTGGGGCTGCCATTGGATGGGTATTCCCTTGTGGGAAAAGCCTTTGGGATTCTGGTGCTCAGGATCCCAGAGATGAGGTGGGAAAAGAGCTCCAAGGACATCGAGTCCCAGCTGATCCCCACCTTGTCCCCAGCCCAGAGCTCTGAGTGCCACCTCCAGGAATTGCTGGGGGCGCTGCAGGGAGGGGGATCCAACCCTCCCTGGGCAGTTCCAGTGCCTGAGCTCCCTTTCCATGGGGAAATCCCTGCTGTGCCCACCCTGAGCCTGCCCTGGCCCAGCCTGAGGCCATTTCCCCTTGTCCTGGCCCTGTTCCCTGGGATCCATTCCCCTCTTCAGCCCAAATCCTGTGAAAGAGGAATGTGCTCCTGCAGGGATCTGCCACCCCTCCCCAGAGCTGGGTTTGCTCCTGGCAGAGCTGTAACATGCCCAAGCCCAAATCCCAAATCCAGGACTGTGTGGAGCAGTTTGGTGGTTCCCATTGATTTCCAGGAATGCTGGCTCCGTGTTCTCCCCTCCCTGAGGACAGCTGGGATTTCAGCTAAGGTGGTCCTGATTGGCACTAATGGCACCAACCCTGTGCACAGCATTTTGGGGGTTTTGCTGCTCCCAGAGCTTTGAGGGCACCTCCTCTGATCTCTGGCTGGGGCTGTAATCAGGCTGCCAGGACAGGCAGGGATATTTCTGCAGTTCCACCTTTCCCTTTGAAGTAATCCCAGCTGGAGCCAGGCTGGCAGGAGTGTTCCATCCTTAGGGAAGGGTTGATCTGGAAGTGCAGAGGATTCCTGGAGCAGGGAGGTGGCACTGCTGTCCCCGTGCTGAGAGGGGACACTGCAGCAGAGGGGCTGTGCTGGAGCCCAGCACCAAAACTCCCCAGGAGCAAGGATTTTGTGTTCTGGCAAACTGGGACTGTGCAGGGTCACCAGGATCTGCCCAAAGTCACCCAGGGAGCTCCAAGCAGGAACCAAGAGCTCTTTGGACAATGGCCACAGCTCTTTTTGTGTTTCCAGAGGAAAATAAATATTTTCCTTTGTGAAAAAGGAGCAGCAATGCCTCAGTAAGTGTTGTGGAATTTGGGCGAATAGGTTTGGAATCTGTGCTGGAGGGGCAAGAATTGTTCCTTTAGATCAGCAGCAGCTGCTGGCTGTGGGAAATCTGGGGGAAGTTCCCTTTAGGGGATTTTGTGCTGCTGGTGTTGGACCCCAGGCCTGGCACAGATAACCTGCTCAGGAAGCATCCCTGGTGCATTCCACGCGGGGATTCCTGTCTTTCCTAGGATATGGAGGAATTTCTGGGTTGAGAAGGGAAATAAACTCCTTTCCTTCACTCCCAGCCATGCTGGGCTGGGGCTGTGACAGGCAGAGCAAACAGTGCCTCCCCAGCCCTGGGAATGGCACGGGGCCCAGGATGTGCCAAGGGAAAATGTCAGCCTTGTTTGTGCATCCTGCCCTTCCCCTGCAGCCAGGAGATCCTTGGGAGCAGCCAGCACCACGAATTCCACCCTCACAACCAATTCCTGCCCTGCTGGGGGCAGAGCCTGCCAGCAGGGAGTGAGGATGACCTTGGCATGGAGCATCCCAGGGCTGGAACAGGGACTGAGGATGACCTTGGCATGGAGCATCCCAGGGCTGGAACAGGGAGTGAGGATGACCTTAGCATGGAGCATCCTGGGGCTGGAACAGAGACTGAAGATGACCTTGGCATGGAGCATCCCAGGGCTGGAACAGGGAATGGCTCCAGGGAAAGGAGCTGCAGATGGAGCAGGAAAATCCACCCTGCAAAGAGCCCTGGCCCAGGGCTTTGTGGGGCCACATCCCTGTCCTTCCACAGCTGCCCAGCAGAACAGGGAAGTGCAGCCAGGCTCCCCCACCCTCCTGAGCAGCTCCTGCCCTGGGCCATGAGGGGATTTCATCTTCATTCAGGGCAGCAGCCATGCCAGGCTGAGCTGGAGGGGAATTTTTAGCTCCCTGTTCCTGTGATTGCCAGGGACTGGTTCAGAAGGTCCTTTCTGGTTATTTTTGTTGATGGATGGGGGTAATTCACCTCGGGAAAAGGACCCTGCACACATTCTCATTTCACACCTGCCAGGGAGCCAGGCAGGATGAACAACTCCCACCAGTGCTAACAGAGTCACCACGAGGTGAGAAAGCTTTGGCTCTGTCTCCTGAGCAGCTGATGATGCTGTTAGAGGACAAATGTCTCTCCAGCAGAGGCTTTACACAAAGGATTATGGATTTAAAGCCTCCCCTTGGCTCCAGGGACCACGGGCACTGCAGAGCTCAGGGGCTGGGAAAGAGCAAATCCCACATCTGGGTTTGCTGCAGCTCCTGCAGTGCTGGGCTCATCCCCCGGCCCCTGGTGGTGGTGGTGGAGCTCTGCTGAGCTCCCAGAGCTCCAGGGATTTATTCCTGGGGAAATCTGTACCCTCTCTGCAGCCCGGATGGGGTTACCAGCCCCTTGGTGCCACAGGAAAACTTCCCCTGGAGCCTGGAGGGGCCTCCATCACCAGGGCAGGAGAATTCCACATGTGGCACCCTGGTGATCATCCCCCATGATCTAAAGCCATGGGAAGGAATGAAATGAGGAAAAGGAGTGGTGTTGCTGTAGAAACAAAAATCTTAAAAAGGAAATGATAGATATTTGAGAATTGTGGTTCCTACAGGCAGGAGATGGGACACTCAGGGCCACTTTTCCCAGAGCATTTTGGGCACTGAATTCCCACCTCAGGCCTGGCACCGAGCTCCTCATGGAGCAGGGAAGTCAAAAGAGGAGTGCTGAAGGAATCATCCCCTAAAGCTCCTGACAGGAGCAGCATTCCAGGAGCTGGGACAGGCCTCAGCAGGAGCGGCCCCTGCATTTTGGGAGGAATGTTTCTGTGCCCTTGTCCTGCCGGGCCGATGAAGGCTGGGAGATGCTTTTGCATCCCGTCCCTTGCCAGAGGATGCCAGAATCCCTGGGACCGGGAGTGGCTGCAGCCTTGGGGTGGCAGCAGTCAGCTTTGCCTGCACTCCTGGGAAACTGCTCCTGCCAGGGCTGCTCTGGAATTCCTGCCTGGAGACGCAAATCCCGGGGGAGAGGGAATTCTGAGCGCTCCGAGCAGGCAGAGCACAACGCAGGCAAGGGGAGGGGGAAATGGGGCTGAGCAGGGCTGGGGAGGCGGCTGGGATCGATGGAAACCTCAGGCACCACTCGTGGGTAGCCCAGCTCC
>NW_005054428.1:837231-843371 GCF_000277835.1 Geospiza fortis | reverse complement strand
TCTCCTCTCCTCTCCTCTCCTCTCCTCTCCAAAAAGGAAATTAAAGATATTTGAGAATTGTGGTTCATACAGGCAGGAAATGGGACACCCAGGAATTCTGAGCATGAATTAGGGAAGCATGAAGTGCTGGCAGGGAGAGGGGCTGGGCAGAGCCCTCGCTGCAGCAGGCCCTGGGACATAAACACTTTCTTCTTCAGGACCCTGGCATATAAAAACATTCCAAGGGGCAATTCCCCCGTTCTGTGGGGTGCTCACAGAAAGGACAGGCTGAGCATTCAGAGTGAGTGTGGTTCTCAATAATGACATCATTCCTGTGGAGGGAAGCTCTGCTCAGCCTGGAGCTGCTGCTGGAGTTTGGGGGGACTGAGCAGAGCCTGTCCCTGCCCTGTCCCCACAGGCAGGGGGTACCAGGGCATGGCCACACTGAGGCTGCCTCCTTCACCTCTTGGTGAACTGGGAATTGCTGGGGCTGGGAGGGGAAAACTCCCAGAACTGTGGAATGTCCTGAGCTGGAGGGATCCACGAGGGTCACTAAGCCCCCCTCCTGGCTTTGCAGAGCCCCAGGAACCCCACCCTGTGCATTGTCCAAGCTCCCTGACCCCCGAGATGTGGCTTGGAGACAACAGGAAAATCCTGGATATCATCATCACACCTGCTCCTGGCAAGGGCCATCCCAAATTCCCATCCTGGGCAGGCACAGGGCTCAGAGGCCCATGGGATTCAGTCTCACTTTCTCCAGGTGAGCAGGAATCCATCCTGGCCTGAAAGGGCACGAGGAATGGGCTCTGTGGGAATAAAGCTCCCCTGGTTCCTCCTGTGTCCCACCTCCATCCCAGCTGCGATCAGATCCCAGCCCAGCAGCAGCTCAGCAGCCACAGAGGAAATCTGTGGCCAAGCTGCCCAGTTTTACCTTTCTAACACTAAAACAGCTTCAGCTGGCACTTGAAGTAGGACTCCTGTCACAGACATATTTTATGAAAATCCTTTTGCTGGGATTTTTCTCCTGAGAAGCCTCAGAAAAGAAAAGTAAACAATAACTATCTGTGGGATGTGGTCTGGAGATGGTTTACAACAGGTGCATCTTTGATTGGTCTCATGTGGATTGTTTTTACTTGATCACCAATCATGGTTCAGCTGTGTCAGGACTCTGGTCACAAGGTTTTATTATCATTCCTTTCCAGCTTTCTGATATTTCCTTTCTCTTTCTTTAGCATAGTTTTAGTATATAATTTTCTTTTAATATAATATATATCATAAAATAATAAATCAGCCTTCTGAAATGTGGAGTCAAGATTCTCATCTCTTCCCTCATCCTGGGGCCCCTCAAACACCACCAGAGACTCCAACTCACATTTTGGAGTTATTAAAAAGCTCTTTTTAACCTCTGCATGCAGAGCAGTCATGCAGCCTCCCCCAGCCCTTGGCTTTTCCTGCTGCTCTGACACCACCAGCACTCCCAGATTATTTATCTCGCCTGTGCTTTTCCATTTAACATCTCACCAAGTCCATTACCCGCGGTGCCACTTCCAATTGGCATTGGAATGGAAGGTGAAATCCAGACCTTGTAAGGGAGAGGTGATTTTGTTCCTCTTCAGATGGTTCTGCCTCCCACACGGTGTCACTTGGGCTAATCCATTTATACAACCTGACAAAAATCTGCCCATTTCCCACGAGCGGCCTCTCTGTGAGTGTCACACTGCATTTGCTCAGTGGAACAGGGAGGATCAACCAGAGCAAAGGGCTGGAGCTTGCTGGGGAGCCAGCCTCAGACTGTGTTTGCTTTCCTGCTCCTGAAATGAGCCTTTTCCCCTGTTCTTTGTGGGGGTTGTGTCCTGTTTGTATTGTCCTTAGCACCCCCCAGACTGGAACCCCCCTGACCTCCCCTTGGACCTCCTGTCCCTCGTGTGTCCCCAGCATGGGAAATTGCAGTTACACCTTTGCTGCCACGTTAAAAATATATTTTAAAGGATTAACTCTTCTGGCTGCACTTGTCTACCTCCACCTGCAATGGGAAAAAGATCCACACATCTCAAAAGAGTAGAGAAAATCAGTAATCCAAACTGGGGAGTCCTCAAGGGCTGAGCATTCCCAGGCCATCCCCAGTCCTGCAATCCCAACCTGATGATCTCACCAAGGGGAAGGATTGGGTGCAAATATTCCCTTTTTGGGGAAAAGAGGCACAGGGAGGGGTTGGATCCACGCTGGGAGCTGTTCTTGGGTGTTTTGAGGAACATCCCACTGCAACTGGAGAATTTTCCCTGCTCTGCCTTCCCCCTGCAGCCTGGGATTATTTATTGTGATACATAATTACACGGGGTGATACTGTAGCCAGCTGTTAATTAATGCTAATTGGATGTAAATTAATTAAGAACACAGTTTGTCGCATTCGGTTTGCTCTTCCCCTCACTACACCCAGCCCTGGAGCAAAATCAGAGGAATTGGCCCCAATCCAGGCTGGGGGATGGTGACACCAAACCAAGGGACAATGGGGCTTTGGGGGGAACTTCGCCTCTTAAAAAGTTCGGGTTCTTGAGGAGAGATGGGAGAAAATACCTGGGAAATGATGGAAATGATGCAGAGAGATGGATTCTGGATTGTTGTGATACATAATTCCCCTCACTTCACCCAACCCTGGAGCAGAATCAGAGGAATTGGCCCCAATCCAGGCTGGGGGATGGTGACACAAAACCAAGGGACAATGGGGTTTTGGGGGGAACTTCACCTCTCTTTGCTCTTAAAAAGTTCTGGTTCCTGAGGAGAGAGATGGGGATTCCTCCTTGGGAGAAAATACCTGGGAAATGATGGAAATGATGCAGAAAGATGCATTCTGTGAGCGAAGAGGGAGCTGAGGTGGCAGGAGGTGAAACAATCACCTTTCATCTCTAATCACCAACAAACCCTGCTCGTGCAGAGGAGCTGAGCCTGGCAGGACTCAGAGGGACCTGTCAGCTTTGATCCTGCCAGGGATCACCCTGCAATGAGGGAACCAGAGCACAGCTCGTGGTGTCACTGCTCCCATGGAGCTCAGGGACAGTGACACTGTGGCTCTCGTGCAGCAGGAGCCCAACCACCCCAAGGGGCTTTAGCAAGGCGGGCTTTGGCCTCTTTTCCCAGGAAATCAGGGACAGGACAAGGGGAAAAGGCCTGGAGCTGGGCCAGGGGAGGGTCAGGTCAGGCATCAGGAGGGATTTCTGCATGGATCTCTTTATTTGACTGGATTGTAGTGCTTTGTACTCACCTTCCAAAGTGAGCATGTCCTGTCTTTGGGCAGGTGTGCCCTGCAGGTGCTCCTGCCAGCCTTGGCACACCACTGTGGTCTTTTCAGGGTCCCCCATGGCAGGAAGGAAATGATGAATCTGACTCCATGTTCTTAGAAGGCTAATTAATTATTTTATGATATTATATTAAAGAATGCTATACTAAACTGTACTAAAGAATAGAGAAAGGATACTTACAGAAGGCTTAACAAGATAATTATGAAAAACTTGTGACCTCTTCCAGAGTCCCAACACAGCTTGGCCATGATTGGTCGTTAAGTAAAAACAATTCACATGTTGGATAAACTATCTCCAACCACATTCCAAAGCAGCAAAACACAGGAGAAGCAATCAGATAATTATTGTTTTCCTTTTTCTCTGAGGCTTCTCAGCTTCCCAGGAGAAGAAACCCTGGCGAAGGGATTTTTCCAGAAAATATGACATTGACACACCGGTTTGTCCGGTTTGCCCATCCCTGGCAGTGTCCAGGGTCAGGCTGGATGGAGCTTGGAGAACCCTGGGACAGCGGAAGGGGTCCCTGCCCATGGCAGGGGTGGAATGGATGAGCTTTAAGCTCCCTCCCACCCAAACCAGAGTGGGATTTTATACCCATTTTCAGGCTGGTGTGCCCCAAATTCAATCAAGTCCCAGCTCCTCATCTCCGAAAATTATTAATTATGTGAAAATCCAGACAGCTCTTCCTGTAACAGCCACAGGGCAAAGCCCAGAGATGGGAAAGGAGAGGTTGGGAGGGGTAAAAGTGGGGAGAAAGACCAGGGCTGATGGGAGGAGCTGCCAGTTTGGGAGGCAGATCCAGGTGGGATCATTCAGCTCTGGGGTCCGTCTGGATTGGCCCAGCTTGGATGTTTATAATTAATGGCCAATCAAGGACCGAGCTATCTCAGACAGAGTCCAAGAGAGCTGCTTTTGTTATCATTCTTTTCCTTTCTATTCTTAGCTTAGCTAGCTTCTGAAGAAACCTTTCCATCTATTTCTTTTTAGTATAGTTATAATGTAATATATATATAATAAAATAATAAATCAAGCCTTTGAGCATAGAGTCAACGTTCTCGTCTCTTCCCTCAACCAAGAACCCTTGTGACCACTGTCACACCTGGGAGCCTGGCTGTGCTCACAGATTAAATTTTGGAAGCAAAGCTCCCACATTGCAGGTGGAAAAGGGGAAATCCATCAGTTCAGGGAGTTGGAAACGTCCTTGCTCAGGATTCCTGGGCATCAGCAGCTGCCAGGGACAGCATCCCCGAGCTGCTGGAGCTGCTCACAAGGGCACATTTCTGAGCCATCAGTTTGTAACAGGCTGGACATGCCTTCAAACACAGCACAGGACTCTGTTAAATAATTTGACATCATTAGATGCCAAAGGACCTTTAAAAATCCAGTCTTCAAGGGAACACTTGCACTGATTACAGCCCAGCATCAATCTGACCTTTTCTTACTCTTCATCCTCGAATCCTCCACAGAGGCTGCTCCTGCAGTGCTTAGGAGGTGTCTGCTCCTGTTTGATCTCTCTCCCAGACAAAAGCTCTTCAAAAGAAATTTTCCATGTTAATTGGGAGATGTTAAAACACTAAAACAACAACAACAACAAAAAATCCTCCTCGGGATGTAGATTTTCCAGCCGAGCCTGAAAATCAGCTCCACTTGTGTTCATTTCCAAAGGCAGCGCTGCAGTGCCAATCATCCAAAGATGTCAGCAAAATTCCCTGGATGCACAGAGCTGGTGAATGGATTCATGGGCAGCCTGCTGTAATGGCAACTTTGCAGGGGCTATCAAAACCCTTTAGACATCAAGCTCAAAAATGACAAAGCAGCCGAAAATAATGATTTGTGCTGTGAAGCAGAGGCTGGCAGAGCCCTCTGCACCAGGAGAAGGATGTGAGCCTGGAAAGGGATGTAGTTAACCCCAGATCTCTGTCAGACAGGTGCAGCTACAGGGGAGCTACAAATCACCATTGAAAATTGATTGTGGGCCTGGAATGATGTAAATCTTCCTCATTGAAATCTGCACTGGGAGCTCCAGAGCTGGGGACACTTGGAAGAGGAGCAAACCTGCCAAGTGGAGCTGAAACAACAGCAAACGGCCCAGCTCAGGTAGGAGCTGTCAGGTGGGGACAGCTCCGGCCAGGAGCATCCTGGCACATCCCAGCTGGGCTCTGGGGGAGCCTGGATGTGCTGGGGATGGGGGAGCTGCAGCTCTGGGGCACTGAGGGTTTGTTTGTGCTGGGAGCAGCAGCAATTCCTGCACAAACCATGGATGTGCAAAGATGGGACTGTGTAGAAGTGACGGGGGTAGGACGGTGGGGATGGACAGAGAGCAGAGATCTCTGCAGCCAGGTCAGGAACTTGTGGTTTATTGCAAAGGGCCTGGGTGCAGGGCCCTGCTGGGAGCTGCCAGCCACAGCTCAGAGCAGGCTGAGAGAGGAGAGGGGGAGAGAGGGTGAGAGGGTAAGAGAGTAAAAGGGGTAAGACAGCAAAAGCATAAGAGAGTGAGGTTCCCATTACAATGCAATAAATCTTCTTTTGTGCTGAATGTTCTGATTCTCACCAACCAATCTAGTCCAAGATACAAATCCTACAGCATTTCCATACAGCCTATAAGAATCATTACATTCCCACACTGGGTTACATTTTAAACCCTAAAAACTCCTCTTGGGCCCCTTCTGCCAAGCCAGCAGGCTCTGCTCTGAGCCTTGGGCCTGTCTGCAAGCAGAGGGTGTTGTTTGATCCAAAGGGGATCACCTTCAGCTGGCCATGCCATTGTTTTCCAGTTGTTCAGTAACTGAGGGATCTCAAAGCTTGCTTTCATTTCAATCTCGCTTAGAGTTTCCATATTCTCAAAATCTTTTGCCAGGCAATCATATT
>NW_005054428.1:833016-837104 GCF_000277835.1 Geospiza fortis | reverse complement strand
GTTGTGCTCTGAGAATTGCCCTCACTCTGCCTTGCCTGAGGATCTCAGGTGTTCCAGACTTGGGGTTTTCCCTTTCCCAGTTATCCAGGACTGACCCCTCAGCTGTGGCAACACCTCATGGAAATGATGTGAACCTGCCCTCACTGGGAGTTTTGTCAAAATCCTGCAGCTCAAGTGAAACTTCACCTCAAGTTTCTAAACAGAAAGCACAGGGAGATAATTCCCAGTGAAAGTTTCTGGGATTTCTGCTCCAGTCCTACTCTAAAAACAGAGTTTGCAATGGGTGGTTTAGGATAGCACAAAAAACCTGTGCTGGGTCACCTCTCCCTGTGTCCCTCTGGGTCCCCTAGGGGTGCTGGGACACTCAGGAATCTGGATTCCCCCAGCAGCTCTCAGGACTGGTTTATGCACTCAGAAAAAAGAGCATTTCCAGCTGTCAGTCTGGGCCCACTGGCTGTAAATACAGGCCCAGCCTCGCAGAGAGGAGATCCAAGCTTTGATAAGCTCTGATCTGCTTCAGAGGGGAACAGCAGGGAGGTTAAAGTGAAAAACCCGATAAGAAGAGAAAAATGGTCCTGAGTTTTAAATCACTAAAGAGATTTTTAAGAGCAAGGAGGGAAGAGAGTGAGAAATAAACCACTGGTATTAAGGACACGTTGTTCAATGAAGTTCCTCAGCCCTTTGGGGTGACAGAATTTGGAGAGCCCTGAGGATCTTGCATTTAATGCTGTCTCCAAGCACACCTGGAGCATCCTGCTAGGATGGGTTATCAGTGACACAGAGACAAGACAAGGATCAGAACAACTGCAGCACTTCCATAATAAATATTCATCCCTCCCTCTGGGCTGCTCCAGCCATGTGCTGCCAGCTCCACGTGTGCATCAGCTGCTCTCAAGTACCACTGGTGCTGTTTTTAATGAAGGGATGGGATTATGATCAGGTTAAGAATGATTTCTTGTTCAGACAAATAGATTTTAGAGGAGTAGTAGTTGGTTGTAGTACAAAGTAGTTACAAATTTCTTCATTAAAAGGCAATATATAACTTTTTGCCTTAATGAATAGATGTTACAAGGTTTATTTTGCTTTTCTAACTTATTACTTTACTTATTTCTGCTGCACTGTGGATACTTTTGCCTGATAGGCTTCTGTCTCACATGCACACATATGCTTTTATTATGACTTCTAAACTCTTACCTTATTTTATACTATTACATTACTATAAACCATTCACCATCTTATCAACACAGTTTCTCATTTATTTAAGATGCATTCTTACTCAAAACTACAGAAATATGTTTGTTTTTTTTGGTTTATGATTTTTTTGTTTGTGATTTTGTTTTATGTTTTTTGATCATGACTTTTTGTTTAAAGTCGGTGTATTTTATTTTCACATCAGTCTAAGTTTCTTCCAAGGCTGTACATTAAACTTTTCAGTGTCTGTAGGAGTTTCTGTTTTTTCTGATTCTTGCACTCATGGGCAGCTGGGAGCTCAGGGATCCCCTCGTTTGTAGATCAAATGATTCAGGTCTGGATCTGCAGCTGGGGGTGCCAGGAGGAGATGATGAGCCTGAGGTGTCATTGCCAGGGCCCTGAGCTCGCAGGGACAGAAGGTGACAGCTCTGTGTGACACACAGCAGCTCCCAGGACTTCTGGAAGGAAAGGAAGGAAAAATCACATCGGAATAATCAACACAACAGGTACAGGAGGAACTGAACAAACAAATGAGAGTGGAGATATGAACAGGGAATTGTGAGTGACAAAATCCCCCTTTTCTTTTGGCAATGCCATGGTGGGAGAAGCTGCTCCTTGGCTGCCTGCACCCCACTCTGCTGGCCCTGCAGAACCCCTCAGACCCCGAGGGGAGGACACCAACACCCTGGGGACTGACCCTGGGGATTCACCCTGGATTCACCCTGGAGACTCATCCTGGGGATTGAGTCTGGATTCATCCCTGGGGACTCACCCTGGGGATTGACCCTGGGGATTCATCCTGGGGATTGATGCTGGGGATTCATACTGGGGATTCACCCTGGAAAATCACCCTGGGGAATTACCCTGGGGATTCACTCTGGGGATTGACCCTGCAGATTCACCTTGGGGATTGAGCCTGAGGACTGACCCTGGGGATTGAGCCTGGATTCACCCTGGGGATTCATCCCTGGATTCATCCAGGAGACTCACCCTGGGGATTGACCCTGGGGATTGACCCTGGGGATTCACCCTGGGGATTCACCCTGGGGATTCAGGTGCATCCAGGAAGGGCTTAGGATGAAGGGGATGACTGAGCAGCACGGGACAGGGGGTGAGGAGGCACAAAGGGCCAAAGGAGGGTGACACCAGGTCCCAGCCCTCCCAGGAGCAGGTTTTGTGCCCTCAGGCTGCAATCTTGGTGTCACTGATCAGGTCTTTTCGAGCAGCCTCGGGTTTTACCCTCCCTCACCCCGTCCCTCCCATTCCCACCCGGGTGACTCAGAGCAGCCAAGCGCCGAGGAGCTGATGAGAAAATAACGAGCAGCAAATGCCTGTGGGCAGATGTTATGTCTGGTTTGGTGTCAGATTGGTCCTTTGACCGTCAAACCACCACTTAGAGCTGCCAGCCCCTGATGAAATCAGCCCGTGCTGTGATCCACATGAAAGGACATCTCTGCCCCGGCTGCAGCAGCCCTGGCAGTGCTCTGGGCTCTGAGCAGCAGCTCCACAGCAGCAGCATCAACGTGGCACCAGGACCCCAGCCAGGTCCTGCCCAGGCTGCAGGCAATCCCTGCAGCTTCTGCCTGCCACATTCTGAGCCCCCGGGATCTGACAGAGCCAGGAACAAACCGGGCCGAGCCCGGCTCCAGCCGGTGGCACCCGGTGGCACAGGGACACGGGACTGCAGTGCCTTCGAGAGGGACAGATTGCCAGCTCCTGGGATGCAATAACTCCAATTCCTTCGTGCCACACAGGGGCTCATTACCGAGGAAGTGTCACTCTGGAGTCATCTCCTGGATCACCCAAGCTTTGGCTGATGGATATTTGATTTGCTCTGTGCTGATCAGTGCTGGAACAGTAATGAAATTGCTTTCATTGGCACCAGGAGGGGCTCGGGGTGTGAATTGTGCCATGGTTCCAAGGAACCTTTTTCTCATTCTTCCCAGTAATTATGCCCAGGAGGGTGAAAAGCATTTGAATTGCATCAGACATGTGCCATTGCACATGAAAATTCCTATTTTACACGGCAGCTCCCGACCCCTGCAGGAAAATAATCCTCAGTCTGTGTTTGTTTAAGTAGGGGAGATCACTGAAGGACCCTAAAGGGAGTGAGATACGGAGTTTGGGGGGAGCTGTGAAAAGAGCCAGGATCTTCCTTCCTGCTTCAGAATGTGGAGACAGCCAGATTCAAACCTAGACCTGGGTGTAGGAGCATCAGGGGTAGGACGGTGGGGATGGACAGAGAGCAGAGATCTCTGCAGCCAGGGCTGGGAACTTGTGGGTTATTGCAAAGGGCCTGGTTGCAGGGCCCTGCTGGGAGCTGCCAGCCACAGCTCAGAGCAGGCTGAGAGAGGAGAGAGGGGTACAGAGAGTGGTAAAGAGGATGAGAGAGTGAGGTTCCCATTACAATACCATAAATCTTCTTCTGTGTTGAATATTCTAATTCTCACTGACCAACCTAGTACAAGATACAAATCCTATAGTGTTGGGAAGGCTGAAAGTTTGACAAGAAAGTCTCACAGATATGTCTGTTAGGCAGAAAGATTTTTAAATGTCGAATCTGAAGAAGAAATAGAGATGGAAGCAAGTTTTGATACAGAAGAAAAGAATTGCTGAGCCAGTCTTGCTGGATAACCAAGGAGGCACAGGGTGTGTTAGTTAGAAGGGGTTTTTATGGCTTAGAGCAAAGGATAAACCCACCCCAAACAAGAAGATGTTTTTACCAAGCAGAAAGCACAGGCAAACAAGTCAGCAAATGTGGCAAGTAGAAAAAAGGTCTCAGAATTTTCCACTGCAAGAAAACTGAAAAACAACTTTTAGCTTAAACTGAAATGTACTGACTTTTAGTGATTGGAGAACAGTAACATGAATATGGTAATTGCAGTAGTTATGATAGG
>NW_005054428.1:816641-832884 GCF_000277835.1 Geospiza fortis | reverse complement strand
CAAGATACAAATCCTATAGCATTTCCATACAGCCTGTAAGAATCATTACATTCCCACACTGGGTTACATTTTAAACCCTAAAAACTCCTCTTTGGGCCCCTTCTGCCAAGCCAGCAGGGTCTGCTCTGAGCCTTGGGCCTGTCTGCAAGCAGAGGGTGTTGTTTGATCCAAAGGGGATCACCTTCAGCTGGCCATGCCATTGTTTTCCAGTTGTTCAGTAACTGAGGGATCTCAAAGTTTGCTTTCATTTCAATCTCGCTTAGAGTTTCCATATTCTCAAACTCTTTTGCCAGACAGTCATTTGTAAGGCTTTCCTGTTTCACCTTCCCCAACACTGGGAAATGGGGGTAAGCCTCAGTGTCCAGCAGGTGATGGGGACACTGCATCCAGCTCCAGGCACACCTGGGAGCCCTTCCCAGCCTCTCGGGGGAGCCATCTCTGCAATGAAGGATTTGCTGCTGGGACCAGGAGCTCTGTGGATTCTCACATATCCCAAGGGGGCTCTTCCACGGGCCTTTGCTTTGGCGTTTGCTCTGTGCACACCGTGGTGCCCTGACAGGCCAGGAGCGAGGAATTCCTGTTGCTTTCCCCAGGTTATCCTGCTTTTTGGCCTTGTGAAAAGTGCATACTTTATGGCACTACACAGGTATTTACCATATGTATTATGTTGTATTGATTAGTAGTGCTGTGTTAACATTTTAGCAGTATGGTAAATGTAGTTTTGTGGATAAAATGTAGCTTTTGTAGTTAAAATAGAAACTATGTATGTGGAATATGTTTTTTGAAAGACGACTGAGGTACTCACACTGAGATAGCAGCCACAGGACACCTCAGTCTTTCAGAGAAAGAGAATTTATTGTTCCCTTATCAGAAGAAACCAACTTCTTCCTGCCTCACTCAATCCTGAAGACGCTGTCAGGATTCAGAGGAAGAAGCTGACACTGACCAGACAGAATCCTGTGTTTGAATGGAATTTATGCATCATGTATGAGGTGTATGAATATGCAACAGGTTATTGCTTTTAAGGGTTAATCCTCTGTTAACCTTTGCCACCCAAAATCCCCCTTTTCCAGCCCCACTTCCCCCTCAATCCCCCCAAATCCCCAAAATCTCACCCCAAATCCCCGAAATCCCACGTGTCCTTTTTCGGGCTAATTTTGCCCAGAAAGAGGTACCTGGACTGTCCGTAACTCTTTGTTTTTATTGTCTCCTATTGTCCTAATCGTCCAAATTTTTATTACTCTAATTATACTACTATTTTTATAACCATTTTATTACTATTAAACTTTTAAAATTTTAAAACCAAGTGATTGATGTTCTTCACAGGCTGGACTGCTGGAAGCAAGGAGCTCCTGCAGGAATTTGGGGCTGCTGGAACATCCCTGTCTGTGTAGGGCCGACTCCCTCTGAGGACTGGCCTGGCTTGTGGGTGTTTTTAGCCTGTCCTGACAGTCAGAAAAGCACGTTTTGATCTCTCTCCTGGCTGTGGGGTGTTTTCAGCCCATCCTACAGTCAGAACAGCACATCTGGAGCTCCATCCTTGTTGCGGTGCGCAATGCAACCGCTTTTCAGTTGCTGTTACATGTTTTTTAAGTTTGCATTTTAAGTTTAAAGTTTATTCTGTATTAAGTCAAATTGTGTTAAGATGGCACCTGCCTCAGGTTAAACCCCTCCCATGTTTCCCCGGTAACCTCCCTGTCCATCACTTTCTGCCCACACCCCGTCCCTAGAATCTTCTACCGTGGGCAGAAGGTGATTGGAGCAGAAGTTGCTGTCCCTCCCCAACAAGCCTCCTATTTGTTATTAAGTTAAATCAATCACTCAGTGCTGTTTTGTTACTGGCCAGGAGGTGGGTCGCTCCTCCCTTCTGGAAACCTTTATCACTCTGTGCAATCTCTTCCCCTCTTGGAGCAGATCCCTGCAGCCGTTATGTGAATGTGTACCCTTCCTCTCCCTCAATAAAACTTACCCTGCTGCAGAGACCTGCCTAGCCTCCTTTCCATCTTTCATGTGACCTCATTTACCTGGAGCGCAAGCTTTGCCAGATCTTTGGACACGGCCGAGGCCATCTCCCCCTCTGCTGGGGAGAGCTCAGTTCCAAGAAGCTGCTGGCGTGCTGTGGAGCTAGCCAGGCAGTTCTTACGCACCCCGGCACATCCTGACTGTGGGATGACTTCAGCCTGTCCTGACAGGCAGAGCAGCACATTGGGAGGGCAATGAGGCTGGAGAGGGGCTGGGAACACAAACCCTGTGAGGAACCACTGAGGGAGCTGGGGGTGCTCAGCCTGCAGAAAAGGAGACTCAGGGCTGCCCCCATCACTCCTTGCAGCCCCTGAAAGGTGCCTGTGCTCAGCCGGGGCTGGGCTCTGTCTCCAGGCACTGACAGACCCAGGGCACACAGCCTCGAGCTGCACCAAGGGAAATACAGGCTGGGTATCAGGAAAAGGATTTTTACAGAAAGAGTGATAAAGTTCTGGAATGTTCTGCTCGGGGAGGGGGTGGAGTCCCCATCCCTGGGTGTGTTTAACAAAGCCTGGATGTGGCACTGGGTTTAATTGAGGTGTTGGGGCTGGTTGGGGGACTCGATGATCTTGAAGGTCTTTTCCAAACCAGTGATTCTGGGACTTCTGTGATTTCTGTGAATTTTAATCCCTGTCCTGGCCATGGGATGTTTTCAGCCCATCCTGACACAGCACATCCCCTTTGGAGCCTCTGGAAGAGCTCTGTGGTCCCATTCTCCCTCTGGGAGAAAGAGAAATGGCCAATGACCATAAACAGTCATGGGGGAAGGCCCATTTGTGCCAGAAGGAGCTCCCTGGGTGCCCCTGGCTCGGGGACATCGTCCGTGTGCCCATGGCTGGGATCTGTCCCCCCACTGCCCCAGCACAGCAGCTCCAGCCACATTCCCAGGGCACAAACAGCCCCACAGAACCAGGAGCTGCCTCGGGTCAGCCACTTTTAATGGGGCTCCTTTAGGGCTTTATTCTGCCTAATTCTGATTTTTCCCTTTGTCCTGCAGGACAGCAGAGGAATATTCCCCTCACACTGATCCATCTTTCCCTTCCCTGCTCCCAGCATTGTGTGTTTTCATCTCTTGTCTGGGATGACAGAGAAACTTCCAGGGTTGTGTGTGCTTGGTGTCGGAGGGGAAGAAAGTGTTTTATCATCAGTGAGGTTGATTCTGTGCAATTAGAGGGGGAACAACCATTGTGTCAGGACAAATGCCATAATTCCCACTGCCTGATCCATGCCCCATCAGGAATCAGATCTTTTCCTCCCACAAATCTCCCATCTTACAGAAATATAAAAGCTATGAAACCCATCAAAAGCAGATTGGCAAAGTTCACTGAATTTCCCCCTATTTCATAATCAAAAATAATTGGAAATGCTACAGAGACTGTTAAAGTTAAATTTCCCTGGTGCTGAAGTGCACATCAAGAGCAGATGCTCAACACAGTGTCAGAAACAGTGAAAGTGCCCCATAAATCCCTGCTGATATTCACATTTTGAGAAGGTGCTGTGGGGAGGAGGAGGGTGGATGTGGAATGTGACTCAGGGAGGGAACTTTAATGACATTTGTGATGGCACTCGGGACAAAGCTGAGACTTGAGCGTGACCTAAACCAGGGGAAAATAAACAAGGAGCTGTGAAAATGGCTGGGGCCATGAACTTTTGGGGCAGAGGATGTGCCTTTATTACAGAATTGGACACCAGACCATTTGCAGAAGCTCCAAAAAATGTGTAAAGTTGGGTTTTAACACTCCAAAAGCTGTGGAATAATCACAGTGATGGAATGAGCACGACTGCAAAAGTCACATCCCTCAAAAGTCACCACTCCCTGCCCCATTGCCAACAAGTGGTGGAGCAGATCCCTGACTCCTGGAAAACTCAGAGTCATCCAAAGTGTCCTCACTTTGCAGTCAGGAGGAGCCAGAGCCAGGGCTGGGCCTTCCATGGAGAGCTGCAAAAAGCAGAGTGGGATTTGTTCAGACCCTTCTAGAATAGGGATTCAACCCATTTTGTGATGTTTTGGACATGAAAAGAATAAATAAAAGGTCTTCAAAGCAGTAATAAACTCAGCTGCCTCCTCAGGGTCACCTGGGTGGTCACCTGCCACAATAAATCCTTGGGAATTCTCATCTCCTGTAACAGAAACAAGGCCAGAGATGTTTGGTTCAGAGTGGGACATGAAAGAAACACAATTTAAAAGGCACCTCCAGGAGGGTGTCAGGGCCACACAGAGCTTTAGGGAGGGCTAGGTTTAGAAACAGAGGAGCAATGAGGAAAAAAGCATTTTCCTTCTAAGCAGAGCTTGTAAAAATGTTTCCTTTTAATCTCTTTTTTTCCTCTTCTGTGGGCAGATGAAATGCTCGAGGTGGGGAATGAAGACACCCTGTTGATATCCAGCTGATATAAACCCAAAGGCTGATGTTCAGCACTCCCCACCCCTTATAATTCCTGGTGCAGAAACACAAATATTGCTGTTGAGCATTTCCCACCCCTTATAATTCCATATAAACCCAAATATTGCTGTTCAGCATTGGTTTGGCACAGGAAGAGGTTTTCTGTCATGCCTGGTGAATTGTCCCAGAAATTTCAGCACCAGAAGGGACTGGGGCAATCAGATTTGGGATTGCACTTGAGCTCTGATCCCAGGTTCCAGGAGATGGACGACAACGTCTGCAGGAGACAGGGAAGAATAAAGCAAATTGATAAAATAAAGATCAGATGTTGTTGCCAAACTTCTTTGAGTGCAAGTGGACGCTGACAGCCAGGGCTGCCTGAGGGATCCCAGCAGGGCTGGCACTGGGAGGGTGCAGGATAAAAGCCAGTGCTGGAGGGCACCAGGTGAATCCTCACAGCTTGCCAGAGGAAGAAAGGGAAATTCAAACTCACCCCATTTCCCCTGCCATGGGACACCTCCCACTGTCCCAGGGTGTTCCAGCCTGGCCTTGGGCACTTGCAGGGGTCCAGGGGCAGCCCAGGGCTCCCTCCCAGCCCAGCAGCTCTGCCTTTGCCTCTCCTTTAAATCTCAAAGGCCACAACTCAATCTCCTGCAGCACTTCTCTTCCAACAGGCAGGGCAGCCTCCTTTCCTTCCTCTGGGATCCCAAAAACATGGAGCAGTGTCTGAGGTGTCCTGGGTTGTAAGATGTGTCTGTGTCCTGTCCCCACCTGTCAGAGCTGGGGCAGCTCTCTGCTGTTCTTGGGGCAGTTTTCTTGATCTCTCCCACAGCCAATCCTCCCTCCAGGAGATCTCTGCTGTCCATGGCCACTGAGTGTCCCTGCAGGGCTGATCCAATTCCAGCATCCCATGGGGAGATGCTGCGCCCAGGGGAGGAGCCAAGCATTCCTACCTGGATCCAATCTGAGCCTGGAGCAGCACAGCAGCCTTTGCCCCCTGCATTGCCAGAGGAGCAGCTTTCTGCTGCCCTGCATTGCCAGAGGGAGCCCAGGCCCATCTGCAGCAGCCCTGGAGCTGCAGAGGAAAACTCCCCCCTTGTGCAGGATCCCTGCTCCAGCAGCAGCACAGCTGGCACTGCAGGAGGGCTGAGCCCCCATGGGATGGGGCTGTGCCACCCCCTGAGCCACAGCGTGCCAGGGCCTGCTCTCACTCTGGCAGGCTTTGTTTGCACTGTTGCATTGGTATTTTACTTTTATTTTTTCCCTGTTAAAGAACAGTTCTACTCCCATGTCTTTGCCTGAGAGCTTTTTAATTTCAAAATTACAATAATTCAGAGGGAGGGGGCTTGCATTTTCCATTTCAGGGGAGGCTCCTGCCCTCCTTAACAAACGCCTTTCTTTTCAAACCCTGACAGTGGGCTGGAGGTGCCCTCTTGGAGTGGGAATGGAGAGCTGGGAGTTAATTAATGACTCGTATTGGAAATCAAGGTGACCCCTGTAGCAGGGAGAAATGACGAGGAGGACTCCATCTTATCAGAAGGCTAATTAATTACTTTATTTTACTATATTATTCTATACTATATTCCACTACATCCAAACTGAACCTGCACAAGCACCCAACTCACCTGCCCTGCCCAGCATCTCGTGACCATCAGTGACAGTCCCCACACACACCTGGATCCAATGGGTCAGTGAATCACAGCACTCAGCATCCAATCACCAATTCCCTTCGGGTAAACCATCTTCCACAATGCATTCCACTTGTGAACAGCACAGGAGCAGCAATTGAGATAAGAATCGTTTTTTCTTTCTCTGAGGTTCAGAGAATGTGAATCCCAGAAAATCCTTGGGAAGGTGTGCCTTGCTTTTCTCTGTGAGATGTTGTGTCCTCAACAATCGCCAGGAATGCAGCTGGAACTTGGGAATTCCTGATGAGCTGTGGGAAATGGATTTGTAGAGAATTTTTAAAGTTCGATAGAAAGTTTATATCGTGTGTATTTGTATGTAAATTTTGAGATAAGAAATGTTGATTTAGAAATGTTATGGAATAGGACAGATATTGTTGAGGGAGAAACAGAACTAGAAATAAGTCTTAAAGGATAGTTTTGTAAATAAAACTAAATACTTTAGAGAAATATGGCAGCTCTCAGTTGCCCCATTTCTAGGTCAGAAAAGGGCCTGAGAGGGATTTGTCTTTCCAAACCAGCTGTGGGTCTGCTGGGAGATAAAACCAGCACTGGGAGATAAAAGAAACAATGGGAAGGATTCCACTGACTGATGAATGGAAAAAGTATTTCATCAGAACGCTGGCTAAGAATAGAATAGAAAGGAATGATAACAAAGGTTTGTGGCTCAGACTCTCTGTCCAAGCCAGCTGACTGTGATTGGCCATTAATTACAAACATCCAACACAGGCCAATCACAGATGCACCTGTTGCATTCCACAGCAGCAGATAATCATTGTTTACATTTTGTTCCTGAGGCCTCTCATCTTCTCAGGATGAAAAATCCTAAGGAAAGGATTTTCCATAAAAGATGTCTGTGACAGTCCATGGAGAAGGTGCAGCCCCACACAGAAGAGGTGCTGTGATCCCGTTCCGGCTCTCCAGGAGTGAAGCAGGTGGAGAACAGGGCTTGGCCAGGGCTGAGGGAGAGGTGGGAGCTCAGGGAGAGGCCCCAGCCCCTCCCTTGGGTGATAAGATCTCTGCTGTCGAGATGACCCCGAGGTGTTGGAAAGTTTCTTTCACCCAGCCCTGAGACTGAAGAAGACAGGATTCCATGGCTCTGGTTCTCAGGGTTGTTTATTTTTTATCTATCACATTCTTTCTCCAACCCACCAAGGTCTGTCTGGCAGGTTGGGTTGTGGCACACTGACCAGCTTGGGCTGGTGTTATCTTTTTATACTAAGAACTACATGTACTTTATTTACAATAATTTTCCAATACCTATCACCTATGTTAGACAGTCTGTCTCTACTCTAAACCAATCCAAAAGTGCCACCATCACAGCAGAAGATGGAGGGCAAGAAGAAGCAGGAGGAAGGACAGGAAGGACACGCCCAGATTCCTCCATCTTGCCTCCTGAACCCCCATTCTAAATCCCCAAAATTCTGCATTTTCACCCAGTGACAAATTCACTGTCATTCTGTTCAAACGTTTGTGTCTTGTAACTCTTCACACAAAGTTGGTAATTGTTTCCATGGGTTAAAATCAAAGGCACAGGTGTTTTTGACTCCGTGCCAAAGTCTCTGAGCCCCCTGCCAGGGTCTGGAGTCCTCCAGGGCAGTCAGAGCAATGTCCTGGGTTCCAGCTCTTGCGGAGGTTACCCCGGCATCCTGGTGTCTCCTCAGCCAGGGTGGAAGGGAGAGCTCTGGATCAGTGTCTGCCCCTTTATCCCACTGAATTCCCGTGTGGAAACCTGTGGAATATGAAGTGAGAGTTCAGGAGACCAGGTGAGCCTCTAGAATGTACGTTGGGCAATAATTAGCTAATTAACAGTCTCCTGCTTGGCTGCAGGGAATGTGCAATCCATTCCCCAAGGAATGGGGAGTACTGAACCTGTAATGGATCCCAAACTCTCCCCTTCACTGTCAGGCACAGGTGGGTGAGGGGAGCTGGCTCAGAGCTGAGTGCTTGTGTCAGACCCCAGAGGTGACCTGAGAGCTCTTCTCCAGCCAGAAGGAGTTGGGATTCTCTGAACGAGGCCTTCAGGCAGCATTAAAGGGCTTTTCTGTCCATGTCCAAGTGTCCAGGGCCAGCTTGGATGGGGCTTGGAGCAGCCTGGGACAGTGGAAGGTGTCCCTGGCCTGGGTGGGCTTAGGGTCCCATCCAACCCCAAACCATCCCGGGATTCCCTGGCAACAGCCAAGATCCTTTGGATGTGATTATCTCTGTGTGTTGTGGGGTCTGAAACCTCTGATCAGTGTTCCCCTATGAATCAGAACACCACGGATCATCCCAGAACAGCCCCCTGTAATATCAATGACAGCGAATTGGTGCCCCCATCCCTCCCCTCACGTTCATCACTGCTCTGGCACAGTGACACCAGTGACAAAGCCATCAGTTACTGCTGCTGCTCCGCAGCTCCCCCGGGCCTCCCAGCCATGCCTCAGGAATGATTAATTAAAGGGAAAAACAAAAGACAGTAACTTAATTCAGAGGCACAACAGCTTTAGCAATGGAGTCTTGTTATTTGTCTATTTTTTAATGTAGTTCTTGCAGAAACTCTTCATTTTCATACGAATGCAGCAGGGAAACGTCCCCGTGTGTGCCACTGGGACCAGGATAATTAATGGATCTAATGTGAAAGTTTAAGGTTCATTAGGTTTGGAATTCCGGCAGGTTTTTAATCAAGCATGTTCCAGCAAATCATTAAAAGCTAAACACAATTTGTAAAATCCTGCAGTGCTGGGAGCTGGCTGAGGGCAGGCACGGTGGCACCTGTGCCACCAGTCACATCAGGCAGGACAGCGACAGGTGACACAACCGATGTGTCCTTGGCAGGGAGCAGAGGGAGCTGGGAAGGGGCCGATTTCCCGATAATGGGGACAATTAAGGGACAGCCAAGTCAAAGTCAGTGGTGGCAGGGTGATGTCCCCTCCCTGCCATTAGCATGTCACTCATCACAAGGCGTTAATTGTGGTACAACGGGCCTGTGGCAGCTCGGGCCACGCTGGGAGGTTCCCGGAATTCCCGATGCCAGCAGGATGGAGAGGCTGAGCAGGGACTGCTGTGCCCAGCCACGCCCTGGGAATGAGGCCCCGAGGAACCCCGGTGACCCCTCGGACACAGCACGGTGCCCTCCTCCCAGCACCTTGCACAGTCAGAGCAGGGGCTGGCACAGGCTGAACAGCGTAACCCCCACTGGCCGGCAACCTGGCTCACGCCGGAGCCTCAGTCGAGCTCGCAATTTTCTCCCTACACCCAGGCGGTGTCAGGGTGTGATTTAAGGATTCACAGATCAGGTTGGGATTTAAGGATTCAGGGATCAGGCTGTGATTTAAGGATTCGGTGATCAGTTTGGGATGTAAGAATTTGGGGATCAGGTTGGAATTTAAGGATTCAGGGATCAGGCTGTGGTTCTCTAGCCCAGGTACTGTAAATATGCCTGCATTGCCATGGTGAAGCCCTGCCAGGGCTGTTTCTGCACTAAGGGTGATTTATTCATTAGATAAAGATGTAGTTTTTGATTCCTTTGTTTAAAAATATTTCCATGTTGCTGTCAGAACCCACAACAATGGAGGCTGTGATTTATCACTCTCAACTCCTCAAAGCAAGCAGAAGTTTGTTAAAAAGATTCAGCAAAAGAACAGATGCTCTTCTCATTCCCTCTCCAAGTGAGTTGGGAGCAGAAGCACAGAATCAACTCAGTCAGTTTTAAAGCACTAAAAAGGCAGGGGAAAGGGAGAGATGGGGGAAAATTGAAACTGGAGAAAAACAGCAAAGAAAACAGCAGTTCTAGGGAGGGATGGACCCAGCTGGAAGGGGAATTTCCATCCCAGGTTTCTGTAACTGCCAACATTCATTGAAACAGGGAGGAGACGTGTCCCTGTCACCAGGGCAGCAGCAGCCTGGAGAAGTGTCCTTCATTTCCAGCAGGACATTGGGAAAGGAGGAGAATCCTTCTCCTCTCCCACCTCCAAACCCACCCCTGGAGGTGGGGACGAACTCAAATCACCTCCAAAGCACTTCTTGATGGTGCCAAAAAGTTTTGGTGGCTTCTAATATTCATCCCTGTCTAATATTCCTCCCTGTGCAAAAGGACTCTCCTGTGACTGCTCCCTGTGTTTGAACATGGCACAAGGCTGAATTCCCTTGTGTCTCTGTCACCATTCCAACCAGGAATGAATGGTGATCCAGAGCTTCACCAGCAGGAAGATGTCACCTCACCAATTCCTGGCTGTGCCCGAAGCTCCCCAGCAGTGTTCTCCTGCAGAAATGTGTTTTTCTCCAATTCCTGATCATCTCTGCCAGCAAATTGAGTTCTGTGGTTCTGTCACAGTCCCTTGAAGCCCTCTGTCGAATTAAAATTTATTTTTCCCCATCTGAAGACAAATCTCTTACTCTGATGGCAAAATTCATTTGATATGATCCCCAAAGCTTTTCTCCTGGAAAATCAGTGTGTTAAAATACCAAAGCCACTTTGCAGAGTAATGTAATTTTGCCCTCTTTCCACCCTCCCTGCAATTGTTAAAGATTTGATTTTTTTTAACATAAAAAGAGCAAGGACATTTAGTCATAATAACAACGATTTTGCTTCTCAGAACAATTTTACATGGGAAAAAAAAGACAGGGAAAATTACAAAGCTTCTTTTTATAGTCCATGTTCGGGGCAAAAGGGTTAAAGAAGAAGAAAATGTCTATCAAATAACAGCACTAATGACAGCATCAGTGAGAACGGAGTGTAAAATGTGCCCATGGCACAGAATTCCAGGCTGGATGGGGTTGGAATCCCCTGGTCCCAGCCCATCCCTACCTGCAGAACAAGGGCTCTGAGGTGGCTCCACTCCTTCTACAGGCAGCCTCTTCCAAGGCTCTGCTACGCCCAAAATAAAGGGATTTATCCTCAGTTTCAGCTGGAACATGCCACGTTTCAGTTCGTGCCCCTGGTGCTGGGCACTGTTGGGAAGGATGAAAGTTTGACAAGAAGGTCTCACAGATATGTGCACAGCAGAGAGATTTTGAATGCAGAATCTGAAGAAGGAATAGAGATAGAAGCAAGTTTTGATACAGAAGAAAAGAATTGCTGGGCCAGTCTTGCTGGATAACCAAGGAGGCACAGGCTGTGTTAGTTAGAAGGGGTTTTTATGGCTTAGAGCAAAGGATAAACCCACCTCAAACAAGAAGATGTTTTTACCAAGCAGAAAGCACAGGCAAACAAGTCAGCAAATGTGGCAAGTAGAAAAAAGGTCTCAGAATTTTCCACTGCAAGAAAACTGAAAAACAACTTCTAGCTTAAACTGGAATGTACTGACTTTGAGTGATTGGAGAACAGTAACATGAATATGGTAATTACAGTAGTTATGATAGGCTGGAGATAAAAGTTAAGGTACAGATTGGTTCTACTGTATGAAGATGCTCAGCAAAGAAAAGTATAGAATGCCCTGTAACCAAAAGAAAAGTGTAGAATGCATTGTAACCAAACCCAAAGGGTCTCCAGGCCTGCCTGCAACTGGAGCTGACAGCTGTAGGCACAGCTCTGTTACCCACAGCCCTGGACTGCTGTGACATCTTAGATACAATAAACTGCATTTTGAACTGATCATTTAAACTCCAGAGCTGCCTGGAGCCCCACATCCCCCATTCAGGCTCTTACAGGGCACCACTGAAGGGATTTGTGCCCATCATTGATGCCCCTCAGGAGGAGCAGCCCCAGCCCCCTCAGCCTTTCCTCAGCAGAGAAGCTCCTCCAACATCTCCCCAGCCACATAAAAGATGCACAAAACACACAGAAAATTATCTGACATGGAAGAAAAGATAACAAAGGAACACCAAATTGTTGCACGGAGAAAATTATGCTCCCAAAAATGTCCTAAATCACCTGTGGGATGAATGCACAGAATATTCTTTATTTGACAGGAGAAGTGTTTATTAAGAGAACAAAGAGGAAATTGATGCCAGGGCAGAATGATCTTTGGTTTTGCCATTTTCCCAGGTGCAGTGAGGGGCGTCCCACAGAGCCCTGCCCCATTCCTGGCTGGCTGCTGGATGTCCCAGGGAATTGGATTCCAAATAATCCCTCTGAAATCCCACAGAGCCAGGGGAGCCCTCCATGTGCTGGATAAATGGAGAAATGGTGCCACATTGGGAGGTCCCTCATGAGGAGTTTGGGATGTGCTGGGGGTGTTCTCTCTCTCCATTTCCCTCTTTTCCAGCTGCTTTTCTGTTTGTGAAATGTCACTTTGTGGGACAATTTCAGTAAGAAAAGTCTTCTGCTTGGTGGAATATAATCAGTGATATTAATGAATGAAATTAATGGCATTATGTGATGAAAGGTAAGGATCCGGGGTGCCACTGTGATATTTTATGTAAAATCCCTTTGCCAGGATTTTTCTCCTGAGAAGCTGAGAAGCCTCAGAAATGAAATGTAAACAATAATTATCTGATTGCTTGGAATGTGGTTTAGAAGTTGCTTACCAACAGGTGCATCTTTGATTGGTTCCATGTGAATTGTTTTAACTTAATGGCCAATCCCAGTCCAGCTGTGTCAGACTCTCTGGTCAGTCACGGCTTTTTATTATTCATTCTTTTCTAGCCTTCTGTCTGTATCCTTTCTCTTTCTTTAATGTAGTTTTAATATATAATTTTCACATATCATATCATATCATATCATATCATATCATATCATATCATATCATATCATATCATATCATATCATTATATCAACCTTCTAAGAAATATGGAGTCAATTCTCATCTCTCCCCTCATCCTGGGGACCCTCACAACAACACTGCAACAATTGATAACCACACCAGGGTGCAACAAACATCCTGGTGTTGTTTTCTGTGTTCATTTTGGGAGAAAAAACCCAAATATCGGGGCCTTTTGTGAGTCACTGATACAGGGGCTTTGGGTTTGTGTCTGTGATCAGCTGGGGCTGGAAGGAAGGAAAAAAAATTATTCATGGGAAATTGAGCTGGGGCTGGAATTGTAAGACAAGGATGGAAACTCAGGAATATTTTCTGTTGTGCTACAACTTCCACACCCCTCAAACACCACCTGGGAATGTTGGGTGTGTGGTGCCCCCACAGCTCTCGTGGCAAGGAGAGGACCCTGCTGGCTGCAGCTCCCACTTGGGCAAAGTGGGAGGCGGAGACTCAACCCAAGGGATTGGAAAATGGAAATTGGTCTTCAGGAGAGCTGATGTGGGGGGAAAATCGAGCAGATATTTCTGTAATCCCGAATGGGTAATTGAGAATCCTGAGGTGCCAGAGTGGTTGGGGTTGGGAGGGACCTTAAAGCTCATTCCAGCCCAGGGACAGCACCCACTGTGCCGGGTGCTGCCAGCCCCAATGCCCAGCCTGGCCTTGGGCACTGCCAGGGCTCCAGGGGCAGCCACAGCTGCTCTGGCAATTCCAGCCCAGCCCCTGCCCACCCTGCCAGGGAACAATTCCCAATTGCCAAGATCCCATCCAGCCCTGCCCTCTGGCACTGGCAGCCATTCCCTGGCTCCCGTCCCTCCAGGCCCTTTTCCAAAGTCTTTCTCCACTTCCCTGTGGCTCCTTCAGGCCCTGGGAGGCTGCAATGGGGTCACCCCAGAGTTTTCTCTGCTCCAGGCTGAATTCCCTTCTGTCTCCTTCCCTTTCCTGGCCCAGTCGTGTCTCTGGGACCGTTCGACGCCTCTGCACCAGCACTGCCCTCGCCATTCCTCCTCTCCCTCTCTGCCCCCCCTCTGCAGAGCCAGCCCAGCCCATCCCTGCAGCTCCTGGCTGCCCCTGCCCGAGCTGGGAAAGGAGGGGGGTGTCCCAGAGGGCACAGAAACCCCTCAGCTGGAGGGGCTGCTGCAATGGATTTGCAGGGTTAGGCCACAGTGGGCACAGCCAGCCTGCTCCTGAGTTTGCTATCAAAGCCTCAGGGATTCCTCAAGGCTATTGGAACATAAATTGTGCAAATGAAGGAAGAAGGGGCTGAGAAACCAAATACCAAGATGGCAAGAACAGGATAACAGAGGGCTGTGAAACACCTGCCCTGTAACCAACGCTGTGGGAAATGCAGGCACAAAACAGAGAGCAAGACAAAGGCACCAGTCAAGCAGTGTGCACTCAGCAGTTTGTACAATCTATAAAAGTGTAAATGTAATAAAGGCTTCTGCTGGATCACATTGGTCAGTTGTGCAGGAATCCTGGATTTCCCACAATAAAGAGCTGCCAGCTGCTTTTCCCTGCAGCAGGATTTGGCTTTTCCTCCCCATTTTTCCCTGGTGCCTGTCCCCACCTTGGCTCTCAGAGGTGCCACAGGGCTCCAGCCCTGCCAGCCCCGCAGCAGGATTCACCCTGCTGGGCATAAATCAGGATTTTTCCCCAGTGTTTAATGCTTTTGTTCCGCTCCGTGGCACACGCTGTTCATGAGCCATGTAAATCCAGAGAGATGGGATTTAGAGCAACTTCAAATTAAAGAAAGAGCTTGTCATTTAAACACTTTTTTCTCCCTTTTCTGCCTCCATCCCATTCTGTGCAGCACTAATGAGGGTGACTGCAGCAATGGCCTGGCCTGTCCCAGCACCAGCCCCAGCTGATCCTTGCAGGTCTCAGCCCTGACATCACCTCAGCACAGAGCCCAAAGCCCAAATAACCCTGGCATGTTTTCTTTTGCTTGCACCAAATTCACCTTGCATCCTTTTACTCCTCACTGGGAAGCAGCTGTGGGGCCAGGACTGAGGTTTCGGGTGGGACCCCAAGCCTGAACCCCCTGTCCCCCGGCTGTCCCCTCCTGTCAGGAGCTGTGCAGAGCCACAAGGGCCCCCCTGAGCCTCCCTTTCTCCAGGCTGAGCCCTTTTCCAGCTCCATTCCTGCCCTGGACTCACTCCAGTCCCTCACTGTCCTGTTTTTGAGGGTCCAAGAGCTGCCTCAAGAGGGGTCTCAGCAGTGGGGTGTCCTTGGAGAGACCCAGACCCAGCCTCTAAAGGAACCAGACTCTCTCCATGGCCCTGAGGGGCCCAGAAATGTTCCATATCCTTAGGAGGGGTGAATCCCTGCTTCCTGAGGAGCTGAGGCTGCGGACAGACAGACAGACAGACAGACACATAGACTGACACACAGAGCAGGTTCAGCTGTGCCTGGAGTCTGGTCCTTGCCCTTCTCCAGCTCCTCATCTCCCAGCCCTGCTGAGCTGCTCCCACCTGGAGCTTCCCAGCCTTGGTGGGACTCAGGGAGCTGTGGGAGAGCTGCTGGGCTGGGCTGGGCTGTGGGGACACCCCTGTGCCCCTGTCACCAGGGGCTGTGGGGACACCCCTGTGCCAGTGTCACTAAGGGCTGTGGGGACATCCCTGTGCCTGCTGTGCTGTCACCAGGGGCTGTGGGGACATCCCTGTGCCAATGTCACCAGGGGCTGTGGGGACATCCCTGTGCCTGCTGTACCCTGTCACCATGGGCTGGGCTATGGGGACCTGCCCTTGTCACCACGACCCCCTGGCCAGGAGCAGTGACTCCTGAGCTGGGCCTTGGCAGCCTCAGGGGCTGTTGCCAGGTCTGTGACCAGGAGCTGACTGCACCAAACACCCCCAAATCCTGGGCTCAGGCTGGGCTCTGGCTCCTCTGGCAGGGAGGGTGTTGGCAGGGGCTGATGCAGCACCCCAACACTAAAACCTCCAATTTCCTTGTGCCCTTAGAGGAACTTTTTATCCCAGCCCTGCATCTCCTGCTCAGCAGCCCTGCCACCAAACCCGGCTGTTCCCTGCCCAGTCCCTGCATTGTGTGGCAATTACTCCCTCTGTGTTTCTCCTCCCTTCCTCTATAATCTCATTTTAATGTGCATGTCACAGTTTTAATAAACCCGAGTTCAAAGGATGAGCAATTATACAAATCTTCCATTTCACACATGAAAAGCGTGGTTTTAAAGTTGTCAGCACAAAATAAAAAAGAGGCATTTCTTTGATTCCCTTCTCACTGCAATTACCTCATGTCTGCTGTGGGTTTGAGCTGGTGTAAATCCTCAGAGTGCCTTTGATTCCAGGGTCTTACCCCACTGGAATTGTTGGCTCCAAGGTGGATTAGTGCAACTTTCCAGATAAGAAATGAGGTTGGAGTTTATCCGCAGCCCAAATGGAATCAGCGATGTTTGGTGCCCTGCTTGGGCTCACTCCTGGGGGATTTTTATCCTCTCTCAGCATTTTGTTTACACTTT
>NW_005054428.1:814748-816631 GCF_000277835.1 Geospiza fortis | reverse complement strand
CCTGCTGAGCTGGGGAGAAGAAATCATGCCCAAGAAGATGAAAAAGGTGAGGGATCCAATTCCCATGATTTCTGTGGCTGTTCCCGAACTTGTAAAATGGGGGAAAAATGTTCTTAATTCCAAAGGATGAGGGAGGGATTGGGCATTTGGCTGCATGTCTGAGGTGCCTTGAACAGCTCCAGGGAAAGCTCAGGGCAGGTGAGGGAGATCCCTTTTCTCTTGGAACACCAGGATGGGTGGGATGCTGCAGGTTCATGAATGAGCTCCTTCCCAGTTCCTGCACTTTGCCAGGGTGAGCCACGGCCACAAACCAGGAGGTGCCACCTCCAGAGCTGCTTCTGAGGGTCCATCAGTGCTGGGCAGGGCCTTCCCAATGCTCTGGGGATGAGAAATCCTGGATTTCAGAGCAGAAGGCGTGCCTCAGCACATCCCTGGGGCAGGAAAATCTCCTTTAAGCAGCAGATTGGCTAAGGTCTGTCCTTGGTGGGATTTTCCCCATCCCTTCAATCCATGTGCCTTAAAGGCAGGGAAAACTGGAGTGGATACTTCCATTCCTGGTGGCTCCAACCTTCAGGAGCCTCTCTCACTTTTTCTGGAGCAGAATGAAGTGACAGGCTGGGGGAACGAAATCATGGCAGTGCTAAAGAATTCTCTGAAAAATGCCTGGGATTGATGAATGGAAAACTTCCCACAGCTCCCATCCTTGGAGCTCACCCAGAGCTGGCATTTGCAGAGCTCTCTGTGCTGCTCTGGTGATGCTGGGTGTGCAAAGCCTCACCCATTTCTGGTTATCCAGAGTCCCTGGGGTGAAATCCAGCGTGCAGCCCCTGCTCAGAGGCAGCTCTGGGACATCCCCAGCTCCTGCCTGGCTCGCCAATTGAATCATTAAACCTGAAGATCATGGACAAAGGCTCTCCAACTAGTCAAAGTCAGAAAGTGAGATGTTTATTACACTGGCGGGCGGCACAGGGTGGGGATCGTCCCCAGAATGTGTGACCGCAACACACAAGGATTTTTGCCTTCTCTTTATTTCCCAAAATAATACATGTGCACAACCCCAGCACCTCCCACACCCATTCTGTATTAAAATGAGGTTATTAGTCCTTCACACGGGCACAATTCTTCTCTTGAATTGGGTTGGTGGTCTCGAATTGGGCCAGTGGTCCCAGGGATTGTGGTGCTGTTCACAGGGGTCCCAGGACGAGGGAAGAGATGAGAATCTTGACTCCATGTTTCAGAAGGCTGATTTATTGTTTTATGGTGTATATTGTATTAAAAGAAAATCCTATACTAAAACTATACTAAAAGAATAGAAGAAAGGATTTCATCAGAAGGCTAACAAAGGAATGGAATGATAATAAAATCTTGTGACTGATCAGAGAGTCTGAGACAGCTGGGCTGTGATTGGCCATTAATTACAAACAACCACATGAGACCAATCACAGATGCACCTGTTGCATTCCGCAGCAGCAGATAATCAATGTTTACATTTCATTTCTGAGGCCTCTCAGCTTCTCAGGAGAAAAAATCCTAAGGAAAGGATTTTCCATAAAAGATGTCTGTGAGAAGGGATGAAGTCAGGAAGGTCTTCATCAGGTCTCTGTGACCCTCTGGCATGATCCAAGGCCTCCTGCTTTGTGATGGATTGACACAGTCCGGGTGCTGGGCATTGTTCTACTGGTTCCAGTATGTTCCTACAGTGGTTCATTTGCTCCACTTCCTTCTACAAATGGTTTTATAATATAACAATTAGCTTTAGCTTAAGCATCTAATAATCATTACCCTATCGTTGGTGTATCTAACTTCAATATGAATTGGTTCTAACCCTCAGCTAAAATCTTAACCCTTTAAAATCATGATTCACTGGCTGGGCGGAACATCTG
>NW_005054428.1:811063-814738 GCF_000277835.1 Geospiza fortis | reverse complement strand
GCTTCTCAGTGGCAGCAGGATTTTCAAGTAAAGCAGTTTCCAGGCAGAGAATTTCACTCAATGTGGTGATGGCTGCTCTTGGAGGGGTTTATTTTAGCTGGGAGAAGTGACTGGAACAAAACTTCAGTGCCAGCACCTGTGGGAGAGCAGGTGTGGAGGAGTGATTGGGATTGGGCACCACAATGAAAGTATTTAATGTAATCCTCAGTTAAAAAGTAAATTGCCTGAATAGCTACACTCCCATTAGCCCTCTGTGTAAGTAATAATGTTCCTCCCCTCCTTTTTAAAGTAAAGGATGTTCCTATAAAGGCATAATTTTCATAAAACCATTCCAGGGAAAAAGAGAAAAAAAAAATCCCAAAATACCCTGCAGAACCTTTTGCGCTCACCCAAAGAAATAATATTTTAAATTATACAAATGATTAGGACCTAATTCAGCATTAAGGGAAATTACAGCACAATGCAGAAAATTGGAGATGCTGGCGTTGATCTGGAATTATGAAAAATAAGCGTGAGCTGCCTGGAGTTCAGCGCTTTCCATTCTCATGCTGCTCTGTTTCTCTCCTGTTTTTCTTCCCACTTTGTCATTGTTTAGTGTGGACAGCTCCAGTCTGGAGGGAAAGTTCTCACATAGGAGGTTTGTTCTAAATGAGTTGTCCATGAACAGAAACAGCCAGAGAAGCATCCCGGTGTGTGAGGGGCCGCTCCAGCCTCTCCATGAGTGACGAGTGCTTGGATAGCACCAGGAGCTGCTCCGAGCTCCCAGCCTTGGCCAGGGGCTGCTTGGACCCCCCTGGTTCATCCAGGGCTCAGCAAAGGAGATGCAGCAGCCCAGGATGGCAGGGAACGGCCTCAAGGTGCTCCAGGGGAGGTTTAGATGAGATGTGAGGGAATATTTCCTCACAGAATGGTTGGAAATCACCGGGACAGACTGTGCAGGGAGCTGGTGGAGTTCCATCCCTGGGAGTGCTCAAACAACGTGGGTGTGGCACCTGGGGACACGGTCAGAGGTGACCACGGGGGTGGGGCTGGGTGGGTGGATTTGGGGACCTTAAATGGTTCAGTGATTCCATGGATCTCCCTGCTTCTCCAAGAGGAGGGTTTGGAGTCTCCTCTGGAGCTGTCAGGCTGGGTGTCCTAGGGTGAGGTTATGAAGCTTGTATCCCCATTTTGTGTTCTGTTCATGCTGGATATCATGTTCTGTGCCTTCAGGACTGGCTCTGAACAGCGAATGTTTTGTTTTGGTTTTGCTCTCAGCTGCTCCCCCACGGCTGGCGGGACACACAGACAGGGCAGTGCATGGTGCTGCTTTTGCTTTGTGCTTTGCTTTTCACTTTGCTCTTGCTTCTGCTTTGCTCCTGCTTTTTGCTCCTGCTCATTAGTTAGTTTAGCTAAACAGTCCAAATTTTCCCTTGGCTGTTTCTCCTTTCCCTTTTTTGGACCAACTCGAACCTGCTCCGGACTGGGGCCTGGGAACACCGAGAGTTTGCACCTTGTGGCTGCAGCAGCTGCCCCAGCACCGGAGGGACTGAGAACAGAGCGACCACCCCCAGGAGAGACTTTCTGAATTTGTCATCTTTGTCAGAGCAGTGACAGAGTGGTGTCACCTGGTATTGTTCATTCTGTGTGCTGGGGGTGCTGTGCCTGTTAATTAAACAGGTTCTTTCCACTTCTCCCCAAGGCATCCTTCCTGAACCAGTTGGGGGCAGGGGCTGTGTGGGTTTGCTTTCTGGAGGGGCCCTTTTGGAAGTTTTCTCCCAAATTTGCCCTAAACCAGGACACTGGGTGCAGCTTTAATTCCTTGAGCAGTTTTAATTCCCTGTGCATGTTTAGTTGTCTGTGCAGTCTCTGGAACCCCAGCAGGACAAAAAGAGAGGAGACACCCCTGGCAGTGACCACAGAACCCACCCAGAGCTGCCTGAGCTGGCCCCACAGGCGCTGATATCCCTCCTATCCCTCTTTTTGTCCCCAAGGAAAGCTCCCGAACTCCTCCAGTGGCGTGGCCTCGCTGTGCCCAGCTCGGACCGGGCACTGCCCAGGGGCACTCGGGGCTGGCACCAGAGGGACACCTGGGTCACCCCAGCTGTGGTGGCACCGCGCTCAGCCTGGCTGGGGGATAACAAACAGCCTGTGGAGGAGCTGGGGGTCTGCAGCACCACAAATCGGGGCAGGCAGCTCCTGATTCCCCCCCGCAGCTGAAGGAGAATGGGTTTCCGTCCCTAACAGTGGATTTCAGTTCCCAACAATGGATTTCAGTCCCTAACAATGGGTTTCAGTCCCTAAATGTCCCCTCCCCAACTCTGCGTTTATCGGCGGCTGTGCTAACACAGATACAGCGCCTTTGAGCCGCGCTGATGGGGCATGGCACTTCCATCAATACCTGGTGGCAGTTTTATTGTGCCAGCCTCAGCCGCGATCTGTCCATTGTGCTCACGAACTCAAATGAATGCAAGAATTTATGGGTGCGTCTCCCAAGTGCTGCTCCCTTTAATCGCGGCAGATAAAGAAATTCCTGCCCGGCAGAGTGGGAGTGTCAGCTGGTTAATGAGCAGGTACTTAGCAGATGCGAGCTGCAGAAATCCTTCACTTCAATGGCTGCAGGTGGACAAAGGGAGCTGTGGGCCAGCAAGAAAGAAAGGCTGCCAAAGGAAAGAGAAAATATCCTCCGCTGGGTGCACTCCGGCAGGAGGAGGGTGATTTGCAGAGCCTGCAATGTGACTGTGCGATATTTTATGGGTTTCTTCTGCCTTTATTGCCTTATTGTGGGATGTGGGACAGCATCAGCTGCTGCAGAGATCGTGGTGCTGATCTGCTGCTCAGTGAGAAGCACCAAAGGTGGGTTTGGGGTCAGAGCGCACGTGGGGACATCGACTCTGGCCTAGAGCTCAGCACATCCCTGTGGGAAATGTCTGCTCTGCCAGGGGTAAAGGTCCTTAATGGAGAGCTCCCTTCCCTTCCCTTCCCCTCCTTCCAGCCTTCCCCTGGTGAAGAGCAATTATGCTTTTGCCAATTTTCCACATTCACTTGTCCCCCAAAGCAGGAGAAAAGCCGTTTTAAAAGGCTTTTTATGAAATGTGAGCAGTGTCAGGAGGAACACCCAAATTCAGGCTCTCGTTCAAAGGATTGAAATTGAATTTGCAACAGAGCTAAGGTGTTGAAATGCTCTGAGGATGTCTGTCCTCCTCTGGAAGAAATGAAGAAAGCTTGGGTGTAGCAAAAGCTGTTCCCTCAAACACAGCTCTCAGAGACATCCAGGTGCCTCAGCACAAAAAGCACAGAGCCACAACTACAAACAGTTTATGAAATACCTGAGGAGAAAATGTGTCTGAGCGATGTGAGAGCGCAGTGTAAACAGTCATTAGGATATATTCACCATTGTGCTGCCTGATCTCCAGATGAGCCACTCCAGGAGCACCGAGCCTGTCATCTCCCAGCAAATCAAAGCTCACTGCATCCCAGGAGCCACCTGAGCAGTTCAATCACAAACAGCTCCCGACAAAATGGGCTCCTCGTGCTGCCCTGAGGAATTCAGCTCTACAGAACTCCGGGACAACCAAACCCCCAGAGCAGCGTGAGCTCGGTTTGACAGGTGATAATTAACTGCTGATAATATAATTGCAGTTTTGAGGCAAAAACGGGTTTCATTAAAAACTACTCGGCATTTGCATGGCGTGG
>NW_005054428.1:809705-811053 GCF_000277835.1 Geospiza fortis | reverse complement strand
AGGAATGTTCAGAGTTCAGTCGCTGCTGGCACGTTTACCCCGTGCTGAACATGGATCCTGCAGGGGAAATCCACGGTCCCGTCCTCCCGTGGAGCTGGAGATGTTTTGTCACCTTCCAGGGCCTCGGGTCTGAGGGCTGCAGTGGCCCAGGCGGTGCCCCTGGGAGGGAACTGCTGTGTCAGCCACACCAGCCTCCAGGAGACTGAGGGAAAACAAGTCCCTGGAAGGAGCCCTTCCCTTCAGAGGGGAGGATTGGCTCTTTCCATGATCTTGGATATCCCAGGGTGGGTCAGGAGCAGGATGTGATACCCTGGGCTGGCTCCAGGGGATTGCACTTGGCACAGGGGGCACAGTTAGAAGGGATCAGCTCATTGCCTCTGCGGGTCTGGGGCACAACTGGGCACAAAGTTACCATTGGATGTTCCAGGTTCCAGAGAGGAAAACAGTCAGAGACCCCTGTGATTCTTCCCCTGACTGCCCAGGGGTCCTTTAATGCTGCAATTCCTCGTGCGCTGCAGCCCTTCTCTGCTCCTGCCTCCAGGTGGGGAGCACCCAGCCTGGAGCTGTCCCAGTCCCCTCCTGCCCCTTCTGCTGACCAGGGGTGTGGAGCTATCCCCAATCCCTTCCTGCCCTTTCTCCTGCTGACCAGGGGTGTGGAGCTGTCCCCAGCCCCCTCCTGCCTGACCATGGCTGACCTTGGCATTGGGAAGTCCCAGCCTGCTTTTGGGAAGGAGCAGACCAGAATCACAGCTTCTGCTCAGAGCTTCTGGTGCTGCTCATTGCAAAAGAGAAAGTCAAATTACCCAGATCAAGGAGAGAGGCTGTGGCCAAGACCTGAGAAGAATCAGACTCATTAACTTGCAGATTTCTCCACCTTCTGGGTTTCCAAACATGCAAGTGTTCTATAGTAAATTATGCTTCTCAAAGGTTAATTTTTAATAAGCCAGTAAATGTATTTAAACAATGATTATTAACAAAAAAATGTGTGAGGTTTACAATGTAAGAGATAATTATCTTCTCCAGAACAGTTCTAACAATGCAGTTCATTCTTGTCTGCAGTGATCCTTTGGTATTTGTTTAACCTGCAGTAAGATTCTTATTAAACCCAGCTGAAATGGGTGGAACTCGAAGCATCAGAGCACATTTCAAGGAAAACAGCTCTGGCTGAACCGAGCTGCTTTCCCTGCCAGCTACAGCTGTGTGCTGGTGTTCACAGGGGTCTTAGAATGAGGGAAGAGATGAGGATCTGACTCCATGTTTCAGAAGGCTGATTTATTATTTTATTATATATATTATATTAAAACTATACTAAAAGAATAGAAGAAAGGATTTCCTCAGAAGGCTGGCT
>NW_005054428.1:797398-809524 GCF_000277835.1 Geospiza fortis | reverse complement strand
TCCTAAGGAAAGGATTTTTCAGAAGATATCATGGCTACACAGCTGTCTTTTATGTCACAGTGACTTGTCCCCAAGCTCTTGAGCTCCACCAGAGGCAGCTGCAGAGCAGTGCCCAGGTTTGGCATTTCAAGCTCAGTCCCAAACCAACGAAATCCCCACTGTCTGTCCAAATCCCCTGTTCCCCATGGGCATTTCACCCAGAGGGCAGGAGCTGCTCCCCTGCTGCAGATGGACCAGGAAGAGTGGAAATAGGCCAGTCCAGGGGGATGATCACCACCTCCTCCATCAGAGACATCCCAGAGCTGCTGCAGCAGAGGGAGGCAGAGCCAAAGCCCTTCCCAGCACCCTCTGAGCAAGAGGCTCCTGAGGGGAGGGGGGGAACTTTCCCTGTCCCACGTGTGTGTCCTGTGGTGACCCCACCAAAAGCTGCAGCTCCAGCTCTGCTGGTGCTGCTGTCTCAGCCTGCAGTCTCTGTGAGGGATTTTTCCCCACAATAGCGTCTCTTTCATGGATGATTGGTAATAGAAGTTCCATTATGAGATCACAAAACACTGGGGGATATGTTAATGTGCTTCAGCGTGTAATCCAGAATAATATCATTGCAAGGAATTGCATTTTGTCTGCAACTGAGGCAGCAAATAGGAGCTGCTTCTTTTCCATCATTAATATCCATTGCTGAATTAATGCTTTCCTTCCCACAATCCTGGGTAAAATTGCCCAAATGTGCATTGTGCTGATTGATACAGGTACAGCCCCATTTGCTATAAACAACCAGCACAGGGAGGGGGTTGGATCTTTCAAATGGATATTCTGAAGCATTGGGGTTGCTGTAAGAATCCCAACTCTCATTTGTGGGGAGCGCAGAGCACTTGGAACTCCCCCCAGGATGTTTCACCTGCTTTTCTCTGGGGGAGCAAACCTTTGGGGCTGAGCAGGGCCCCAGCAGGGCCCCTCTGACCTCACCAGGGGCTGCTCTGGGTGAGCAAAGTCCTGCACCAGGAGCTTGGGCCAGGGTCACACAAGGACAGGCTCTCCTCCTGTGGCAAACTGAAGATGTGCCCTCCTCCTGGGGCCTGAGCTGTGATAAATTGAAGAAATAGCCCAAATGCTGTGGCCTGTCTGTGTTAAATTTCAGAAATGCCCCTGTCTTGGTTTGAACAGATAGGTGTCTGCTGAGGAAGGCAGGAGCCTCCCCTGAAATGGAGAATGTAAACCCTCCCCCTCTGAATTGCTATGAATTTTAAATTAAGGGGCTCTCAGGCAAAACATATGGGAGCAGGAATAACAGTTCTTAATTAGGGAAGAAAATAAAAAGATAAAATTAACCATGCAGTGAACTAAACCAACACTGGCAGAGTCAGAACCCAAGCTGACACCCTGTGGGTCAGGGTGCTGGCAGCAGTCCCATTGGAATTGTGGCTCAGCCCTCCTGCAGTGCCAGGGGTGGTTCTGCTGGAGCAGGGATCCTGGAGAAAGGTGCAGTCTCTGCCTCTGGAGATCCAGGGCAAGAGGCAGCTGCTGTTCCTCTGGGCAATCCAGTGCAGGAGCCGTGCTGGTGTTCCAGAATCTCCAGATTCTATCCGGGTAGGAATGCTTGGCTCCTCCCTCTGGGCTCACATCTCCCAATGGGATGCTGTAGTTCTTATCAGCCATGCAGGGACATTCAATGGCTGTTATCAGCAGGTGTCTCCCTGAGGGAGGAGTGGGTGTGGAAGAGATAAGGCAAACTGCCCATGAACAGGAGACAACTGCCATGCAGATGGCAAATAGATACAATAGAACACATCTTGCCTTGCAGTCTGGGATAGCCCCCAATACCATGCCTATCTGTGTTAAATTTCAGAATTCCCCAGTCCTGTGGTCTGTTCTGTGTTAAATTTCAGGAATTCTCCCATCCTGGGGCTGTTGTGGTACCAAAGTCCTGCTGGGCTCCAGCAGCAGCTCCACTCCCATCGATTGGTGCAGCTCTGTTCAGACAGAGCCTTGCTCCATAAAAAACACTGGGATTCTCAGCTGGAAAGCATCCAAGAAAGACTAAAAGCTTTCTCGAGCATATTTTATTATTTTTTGGTAGCAGAATTCCCACTCCTCTTCCCTGAAGTGCTGTATATCTCTCTAATGCAAATCCCATCAATCCACGAACTGTCCAGCCCAACATTCAGGGAGTCCTACATTGATCCATCCCTGATCTGTGACAGCTTCAGCCATATTTCAGATGATCATGGAAGGCTTTATCCTGTCCTTGCTCTGAAAAAGCAGCAGCACATTTTAAGTTTCCCGTATTCTGCGGACAAACCAGCTGGAATTGTGAGCCACAGATGCTCATTTGACAGATGGACTCCTGGCCATGCTGCAGTGTTTGAAACGCTTCCAAACCCACCAGATTGAATCCTGGTGGCCAGCAGGCTCCCAGGAGGGACCAAAAGATGTGGAAGTTGATGTTTAAGGGTTGTTGAGCAGAAAGAAACCTGCAGAAATCTAATTACCAACAGGAAGGTAATGAAGAGAGAGGTCTCCGGGAGCAGCTTTGCTGAAAGCTGCACTCCGAGGTGGAAAATAACTTGGATTCAGGTAGGTCAGGGAAAAGGTGACTGCCAGGGGCCAAACACAGCCAGGGGGGTTCTGATATTTCGCTTTATTTATTTTAGAGGAATATGGAATCTGAAAATCTGGGAAGAGGGAAGGGAGGTCAAGCCTGAGCCTTCCTGGTCTGACCCCAGGTGAGAGGTGAACACAGGGCTGGGGCAGAGGTGAACTCTGATCTCCTGACATGAGCAGGAGAGTTTGAAAACATGAGAAAACACAGGAAGTTTCTTGTGTAGCTGTTTTGTACCTGCTGAGGTACCAGCAAATCTTCCCCAACAACTTTTTTCCTCCTTGCATTTCCTGCCTTTCCCACAGTCTCCTGTTGGCAGCACATCCCACAGGGTTCACCCTTGGATTCTCTGCTACCTCCACGGCTCTGTGGCTTAATCAGGGAATCCCAGGATGGTTTGGGCTGGAAGGGGCCTTAAACCCCATCCCACCCCTGCCATGGCAGGGACAGCTCCCACTGTGCCAGGTGCTGCCAGCCCCAATGCCCAGCCTGGCCTTGGGCACTGCCAGGGCTCCAGGGGCAGCCACAGCTGCTCTGGCAATTCCAGCCCAGCCCCTGCCCACCCTGCCAGGGAACAATTCACAGTTGCCAAGATCCCATCCAGCCCTGCCCTCGGGCACTGGCAGCCATTCCCTGGCTCCTGTCCCTCCATCCTTGTCCCCAGTCCCTCTGCAGCTCTCCTGGAGCCCCTTCAGGCCCTGGGAGGCCACGATGGGGTCACCCCAAAGCTTCTCTTCTCCAGGCTGAACAATCCCAGCTCTCCCAGCCTTTCCTCCCAGGATGTCACCAAACAAGTTGAGGACACCTCTGTGGACAGGGCATTCCTCTTGCTGCAGATGTTTCACTGTCACTTGGGGTCCAGGTGAGTCCTGCAGTGGGGGGGCTCTGCCCTGTGACCCCTCAGGGTGACCATTCCCAAAGGATGGAGCAATCTTTGCCTCAGGAAGGAAGAAAAGATGACATTTTCCCACGGCAGATTAACCTCAATGATTTTTGCATTTGGCAAATTATCTGAGAGTCGATTTAGGACAAGGAGTCTCTGTTATCTCTGTCATCCCTGTGTTAATATTGATGGTCCCCTGTGGGAGCCTTTGGATGTCCAGTGCACACTAGAGCAGCCTCACTGTGCTCGTTCCTCTCCACATAACCTGACATTTTAAGGGAGGAAAATTTGCACACTGAGCAGGGCAATGAGCTGGAAACAGAGGAAAGCAGCACTGGGAGATCTCCTAAGGGACAGTCTGGCTGCACCCTCCCTCCCCTTCTCAGCACCAGCCACAAAGATCCTCAGTTTGAGGCCAGGCCTCTGTGATGTCTTACAAGTTTTGGTCCCTTTTTAATAGTTCTTGTCTGGACGCCTGCAAAATTCTGGATTTCCTAAAAGACCCAGCAGGAGATGTCCTGGTGGGGCAGTTCAGCCCATGAACTTTCTCCATGTCTGTTTGTCAGCTCCCTGCTTATCCATTAAAGGAAAAGGAAAACCTTTCCAGGTTTGAGGAGTTAATGTTGTTATTTGGGCAATAACATCACAGAAAACAGAACCATGGAATGAGCCAGGCTAGAGGGACCAGTGTCTTGGTTTGGAAAGCCAGGTGCCTGCTGAGGAAGGCAGGAGCCTCCCCTGAAATGGAGAATGTAATCCCTCCCCCTCTGAATTGCTATAAATTTTAAATTAAGGGGCTCTCAGGCAAAAAATATGGGAGCAGGAAATAACAGTTCTTTAATAGGGAAGAAAATAAAAGGATAAAATAAACACTGCAGTGAACTAAACCAGCACTGGCAGAGTCAGAACCCAAGCTGACACCCTGTGGGTCAGGGTGCTGGCAGCAGTCCCATTGGAATTGTGGCTCAGCCCTCCTGCAGTGCCAGGGGTGGTTCTGCTGGAGCAGGGATCCTGGAGAAAGGTGCAGTCTCTGCCTCTGGAGATCCAGGGCAAGAGGCAGCTGCTGTTCCTCTGGGCAATCCAGTGCAGGAGCCCAGCCATGCAGGGACATTCAATGGCTGTTATCAGCAGGGGTCTCCCTGAGGGAGGAGGGGGTGTGGAAGAGATAAGGCAAACTGCCCATGAACAGGAGCCAGCTGCCATACAGATGGCAAATAAAATACATCTTGCCTTGCAATCTGGGGCAGCCAGCCAGGGTCACTGCTCCCTGCTCCAGCAGGGCCATCCCACAGCACAGGATGCATCTGTAGTGCACCTGGCCAGGGAGCAGCCCTGTGATGGGAAGGGATTTGGGGTTCTGTCCCTGTACATTGGGAATATCCCAGTTCATTTGCTTGGGGAAGGGCTGGGAAAAATCCTTCTGTGGCTAGGAAGGCCTTGCTCCATTCAATAAATCCTGGATCCCTCTGGCTCTGAGGAACCTTGTCCTGCTGCTGGCTGTACTTGGGTCAGACATTTCCTGAGGGTGGGAGAGAAGCATCAGGGGAGCAGATAGCCCCTGCCAGGAACAAGGGAGATGTGCAGGCAAGGAGAATGTGCTTTATTCCCTCCATCCTGTCAGAAATGATTGCCTTTACTGGGATCAATCCAAGCATCCTTCACAACCTGCACAGAGGACTTTGGTAGATTTATTTTCTTAGCCTGCTTGTTCAAGCCTGTTATTAATCCCCTCGTCAGCTCAGCTCACTGGAAGAAAACAGAGCTTCTTAAAGAGTTCTTACTGCAAATAAATGCCTCATTAAGTTAAACACATTTACCTGAAAACAGTATTTATGTCAAACAGACTAATGAATGCCACTCTGTGGAACACACTTGGAGCCTGCCCAAGCTCAGGTTTCAGGGGCTTTGGGCCCCTCTGAAACACCCACACGGCCAAGAATCCACCTGCAGGGAGAGGGAGGTGAGGAGGGGAGAGCAGGACCCCGGGTGATGCCTCTGCAATGTTAATTCCCATGGTGAAGGAGATTTAGGGACACACGAGCTTCTCCCAAACCCTGAGAGCTGCACAAATCTACCCAGTCCCTCTTAGGTGGTAGGAGAGAATAATTTTTTTTTAACAGATTTTTTTTATTTTTAACAGATTTTTTTTCTCATTTTGCCCCTCCTCAAGCATCAAACACTCATTACAAAGGATCTTTCCTTTGTAATGAGTAAAGGAGCTTTAGGTGCTCACAATGGGATTAAATCTGTCCCAGACCACCCTTAGCAAGCTGGAGCAGTGGAAGGTGTCCCTGCCCAGGAACTGAATGGATTTTACAGCCCCTTCCAACTCAAACCATTCCAGGATTCCATGAAACACCCCGTGGATGGACTGGGATCTCCCTGAAAACGCCCCAGACTTCCCAGTATGAAAGGCTTTACTGGGGACTGGCTTTTCCTTGACACGGATTTGCTGCTGCCTCACCTGGGAAGAGCTGAGCACCTCACACAGAGCCAGGAATGTTTTTAAGAGTTCAGGGGGTGAGGACAAATTCTCTGGTGTGTCCCAGAGGTCGGGGCCAGCTCCCATGTCCTGAGTGACCTGCAGAGTGTCCTTGGGAAGCAGTTTGGGCAGGGAGACGAGCCAGGATGCAATCCCAGGTCGGTCAGAGCACACTGTGAGTGCCTCCCGTGGAGCTGCCATCCCACATCAACATTCCAGGCCACAGCTCTTCCCTCCCTCACACCGAGCTCTGCTCTGAACCCAACATCATTTGAATGCAGCTCAGAAAATCTCCTGTAATTCACCCAAATCGAGGGAGAAGTAGCCAGGAGGGGCTGAAGAGAACGACAGCAGCAGTCTCATACTAACGAGAGATTGTCCTCAGAGGTGTTTAATTGAAGCCTTCTACAAATCAGGCTCAAAACTTGATCCAGCAACAGCTGCACACCAGGAAAACACAGAGGGTGTGGAGCGTTTAAACTGTGAGGTGTGAGTGTCAATCTGCACTTCCCGTGGTGCCAGAGGGGTGAATGACCCCAGCAATGGACACTGGAGTGGTTCTGGCACGCTGTAGGGAGGTGTCTACAATAAACAGCCCTGGGCCCTCTGTGGGGCTCAGGCCCAGCTGCTGCTCCCAGGGAGGAGCCACGGACGAGCTCTGCTGCCCCAAAAACACCAATCCACAGAGACATGAACGAGCTCTGCTCTCCCAAAAACACCAATCCACAGAGCCGTTAATGAGCTCTGCTCTCCCAAAAACACCAATCCACAGAGCCATGGACAACCTCTGCTCTCCCAAAAACACCAATCCACAGAGCCATGAATGAGCTCTGCTCCCCTAAAAACACCAATCCACAGAGCCATGAACGAGCTCTGCTGCCCCAAAAACACCAATCCACAGAGCCATGAAAGAGCTCTGCTCCCCCAAAAACACCAATCCACAGAGCCATGAATGAGCTCTGCTCTCCCAAAAACACCAATCCACAGAGCCATGAACAAGCTCTGCTGCCCCAAAAACACCAATCCACAGAGCCATGAACAAGCTCTGCTGCCCCAAAAACAGCAATCCACAGAGCCATGAACGAGCTCTGCTCTCCCAAAAACACCAATCCCCAGAGCCATGAACGAGCTCTGCTCCCCCAAAAACAGCAATCCACAGAGCCATGAACGAGCTCTGCTCTCCCAAAAACACCAATCCACAGAGCCATGACTGAGCTCTGCTCTCCCAAAAACACCAATCCACAGAGACATGGACAAGCTCTGCTCTCCCAAAAACACCAATCCACAGAGCCATGGATGAGCTCTGCTCTCCCAAAAACACCAATCCCCAGAGCCATGAATGAGCTCTGTTCTCCCAAAAACAATCCAGAAGTTTTTTGGAGGGCGATTTTTGGGCTGTCTGTCCTGCACTGTTTCCTTGGTTTCAAAGCAGCATTGCCTGAGCAGCAGAGAGGATTGAGGGACCCTAGGAGCTGCCTGAAGTGGCACAACATGACTTTATTACACACTGACTTCCCCAAGTCCTCGTGGCTGGGCAGAGTGCTGCTTTCCTCCCAGCACGGTTTAATTTGCCCCTCACTCTCCCTGTGATCAGCCACTCAGCCCTCGCTAATATATCTCATTTCCACAGGCTCTAGGTGGTGTTTAAAAAAAAAAAAAAAAGAGAAAAAAATTGATCCTTGCATGCAAAATATCCTTCTGAGCAAAGAAATAACTATCTGCAAGGCCTAACTGAATTATCCCCTTATCAATGGAAGGAAATAATCCACTTGAAACAAGAAGTACAAGTGGAATGAAAAGCCTTTGCAAGTGGCAGGGGAAGAAGAACACAGTGTGAGTCTCAAATAGCTCTGCTTTTCCCATATGGAGAAATAAATTTTACTTGGAATCATTTCCTCTTTCAGTGCATAATGAAGTTTCTCAATTGCTCACCCTTCCACCCCCCTTCTAATACAATAAAAGGGAAATAATCCCTCTATTTGCAAAAGTCCTGAGAAGAGAGTTCAGGCTGCTTGGAGCTCAGCAGGGGCACCTTCTACAGATGTTGATGAGATTTCTCCTGTGTTTTGTGGGACAAGAGCTGCATTTGCCTATTTGTGCTTCAGGGTTTAATTAATTCTCATTATTTGGGCTCTCCGGTACAGCCAAGCAGATCCCCGCAGCCAAGATATCCTCCAAATCCTGCCTCTCTCCATGGCTTTGCTTCTCCTTGTGAGCAGAGAAGGCCTGGAGGAAGGAGGAGGTTTATAAATAAAAGCCACAGTCCACATGGATTCCCTTCTGGGAAGGTTAATTCAGGGTTCTGGTTAAAGACTCTCGTTTCTGTCGCTTCCTGTCTCTCTCTCCTGCTAAAGACAATCCTTTATCCTTTGTAATGGAGCTGCTGAGTCCCGTCAGGTCGGATCAGCAGCTCCTGGGAGCAAGCAGGGCCTGAGAGTTTGGCAAGATAATGACTCAGAGCTGGCAAAGTCCAGCCAGGACAGGGCTGCAAAGCCCTTCTCAAAAAAAAGGGCTGGATCCCAACCCAGCCCAATGTCCCTGGGGGGCTCATCTGCACATCCTCCCTTTCCAGGTGCTTTTAATTTGATTTTTATTTTCACTATCCAGAGCAGAACTGCAGAGGTGAAAGGGGTCACCATGCTGAGTTTTCCAAAAGCCCAAACCAGGAATTAGCCAGCTTTGCTCTTCAGGAGGAAACCCAGAGCACAGGAGAGCCATGAGCCCATCCCAGCACCGCTGGGGACAGGCTGCAGATCTTGAATTAACAACAGCTCACAGTGTTTACTATGCCTAAAACAAACAAACCAAATTCCCAGATAAATGAAACTAATTAAACATGCTGCTATAAAAATTAAAGCTTCCCTTGTTTGTTTGGGGATTTATTTTTTTTGGTGACTCGTGGGGTTTTTTGCAGCTTTGTTTTTGTTTTGCCTTTTGTTGTTGTTCTTTTCCAGTGCTGCAGCAAATCTGAGAACAGATTTGCCAATAGACTGCAGGGCTGGCCTGGCTTTTGGTCTCATGTGGAGCAAATGTTGCCATTGGGCTTTAAAAGGCTCCAGAGGAGTCACAAAATCATGGAATGGTTTGGGTGGGAAGGGACCCTAAAGCCCAACCAGTGCCACCCCTGCCATGGGACCTCCCACTGGTGGGGAGGTGGGTCCAAGTGACTCCCAGCCCCAGTGCCCAGCCTGGCCTTGGGCACTGCCAGGGCTCCAGGGGCAGCCACAGCTGCTCTGGCAATTCCAGCCCAGCCCCTGCCCACCCTGCCAGGGAACAATTCCCAATTGCCAAGATCCCATCCAGCCCCGCCCTCTGGAAGTTTGAAGCCATTTCTCTCTGTAAATGACAAGGCCATCAGTGGGGTTCATCACCTGGGGTTTGTGGCTTTTCTCCCCGCCATGAGCTGACAAAGCCTCTTTGGGTATTTGTTGCACTCTGCCTGGTCCTGTGCCAGCCTGTGCCTCGGAACTGAGGAGCAGAGAGGGACCAGGCAGAGCCAGGCAAGCTCTGAGGCAGCTTAAACGGAGGGGAAAATCCCAGTGCTCCCAGATGGCACCACAAGGCAGGGACTGATGGAATTCCAGCCACTACAATTGGAACATAAGTGATAGACTCCAGGATTCACCGCATGGAATGTGAATGTGTCACATGCTTGGGATTCCACAAGTGTCATTTGCACAAGTGTCATTTGCACGAGTGTAATTCACACAAATGTAATTTGCAGGAGTGTAATTCCCAAGAGCTTTACTGCTGGGATAAGAGAGTGTTTCCCAGTTTCCTGGGATTGCTGGTGGAGCCTTTCCACACAGGAGCCTTTGGGTCACTCCCACAGGAGTGGGGAGTTTTGCAGAGCAGCCTGGCACATTCTGGGATGGGATGGGATGGGATGGGATGGGATGGGATGGGATGGGATGGGATGGGATGGGATGCGGGGATGCACTGGGGCTGCTGGGCAGGGAAATTGTGCATTGGGGAAATGAGATGTCCAGAGCCGAGGAGCGGCCGCCCTGTCTCTGCTCTCACACACAGTAAATAGCAGGGAGTGCAGGGTAGCTCAGGGAGCTGTGAGCCATTATCCAGGCTGTGATTAACAGCACTGCTGACAGACGCCTCGGGGCAGCAGGGAAACGTGGCCAGGGGCGCTCAGCACTTCAGCACTTGGACATATCCAGGCCATTCCAAACAATCTCTTTTGGCACAGCTGCTGCAGATGGTCCCGACAAGAAGGAATTTGTCTGGCAGACTTGAGGAGTGCTTTTTGTTTGTTCTCTCTCAATTTCGTGATGCATGACCTTGGGCTAGTCCTCAGGGTGGGAGTGCAGCTCTGAACTGGGGAGAAAGATGTTTACCAGCACTTACGGACTCTTGAAGATCTGTCACCACGATATTGTTAATGAATGTCACTGTGAGAACTCCAGCCCAGTGCCCACGTCAGGTTTGTCACAATTCTGCCCGGAGAGGCTGGAGCTGACAGTGAATGAGACCCTGGAGATGCTGAGGCTGACTCAGAGCTCTTTGCACCAGGCTCTCTGTAATTTGGCTCATGCCTGACGGCAGCACTGAAATTCCCAAACAGTCACCAGCCAAGCCAGCCATTGTGGGAGAAGGGACTGAAATTCCCAAACGGCCACAATCCAATGCAGCCATTCTGGGAGAGGAGACTGAACCTCCCAAACCCTCACCAGCCAAGCCAGCTATTCTGGGAGCAGAGACTGAAATTCCCAGTCACCAGCCAATCCAGCTATTCTGGATGTAGAGACTGAAATTCCCAAACGGCCACAATCCAATGCAGCCATTCTGGGAGAGGAGACTGAACCTCCCAAACCCTCACCAGCCAAGCCAGCTATTCTGGGAGCAGAGACTGAAATTCCCAGTCACCAGCCAATCCAGCTATTCTGGATGTAGAGACTGAAATTCCCAAACGGCCACAATCCAATGCAGCCATTCTGGGAGCAGAGACGGAGCCCAGCACAGTGTCTGGATGCTGCTGGGCTCCCCACAGCCAGGCCTGGCTGCTGCTGGGCTGGGACTCTGCCACAGCCCTGCAGCATGGAAAGGTTGGTGCCCATAGCTCTCCTGGGGTTTCTCAGCTCTCCTGGGGATTTCAGCTGCCACCCTTCTGCTCAGGTGGGGGAAAGGAGCAGCACAGGCCCCTCCTGAGCCCTTGTCCCAGCTGCCATGAGGGACCAGCCCAGCACACAGCCCCTGAGCCCGTGGGTGTCACAGGCAGAGTCCTGCCCTGCCTGCTGGGAGGGGACAGGGCAGGGACACGGCTGAGGCTGGCACAGCAGCCATCAACACCCTCGGCTGCTCCCGGAATGAACCCACTCTCCCTTCCCGAAATGTGTGATGAGAACTCATCAGAAGGGAGATGGGATTCTCAGGTCTGGAGTGGGGTTCATGTTTTAATTAACAGTGCAGGAGAGGGAACAAGGAGGGATTGAAAGTCCCTCCCCAGACAGGCAGAGGAGCTTTGCTTTCCTGTTCCATTTCTGTTTTCATTTCCTGGTGCCAACGGAGAGCAGCTCCATCTCATTTTCAGTTTTCAGCCCACAGGGCTGGGAAGAGCTGAGAATGACATCACAAAGTGCAATTCTGTGGCAAAAGCTGGAATATTTCTCATTGATGGTGTCAGCCACGGCCATTCCAGCCAGAGCTGGAATTGATTGCTCAGCCCTGGGATCTGTGGAGTGCTCCAGAGGTCCTGGAAGGAAACTGTGCCTGGATTCATCCTGAACTGCAGAGCACAGGGACCAGGCTGGTCCCTCTCAGGGCTTCCAAGGGCTGCGGCAGCAGCAGGCATTGCAAATTGTACCTGTAGTGGAGCTGTGACACCAGGAACAGCCCAAATCTATCCAGGATTCAGGGAAACACTGGAAAAAAAGAAAAAGAAAAACAACAACAACAACAACAACAACAACAACAAAAAAAAAACAAAAAAAAACAAAAAAAAAAAAAAAAAAAAACAAAAACAAAAAACTCCCCGCAATTTTGGAGGAGGGAGAGAGAGAGACAGAGGGGAACTGGTGGGGCTGTGGTGCTCCCTGGCCATCCCCACCAGGGACAGTGGGGTCAGGGTGGCATTATCCCAGGATTGCCCTGCTGCAGCCTCCCCACTGGAGGGTGGATTTTTGCCCTGAAATTCTCCATTTCCCATTTCTGTTC
>NW_005054428.1:782201-797388 GCF_000277835.1 Geospiza fortis | reverse complement strand
AGCAGGAATTTGTGCCCAGCTGCTCGCCACACTAATGCTCTACTTGCAGCTCCTTGGTGGATTTCTCCCTCATTCCCATCTCCCTCTCCATTGTAGCGATAAATGAATAAATCTGGGAAATTCTGAGATGCTTTTGAAACCCCATTTGCTGACTCCAGCATTACTCACCAGTTGGTTTTTTCTGTTGTTGTTATTGTAAGTGGGTTTTTTTACCCGAGAGAGAGACAGGAAATAATTGAACAAATAGTTCTGAGCTTTTCCTATTTGGCATCTTTTAAAATGAGGGCATTTTTTTCACTTCTTTTGAAGTGTCTGTGAACATTTTCATTGATAATTGTATCAAGATACCAAAATAATCATTGAAGATTTTACATTTAATGAAAATTTTGTTATAAGTAAACAGAAAGTGTCAATAGGATACTAAATAATAACTCAAAGAAAAAAAAACATAAGAAATTTAACAACCATTTAAAAAAATCCATATTTTCCTCATATTTTTGGGAAAAGAGCCACTACTTGTTAAAAAAAATCAATAAGCACAACTACTCCTTGAGCCTCTGACTATCTCATTTTGCAGCAATTTTTGCCAGGGCAGAGCTTCAAAGAGCCTTCAGTTAATCAGGAAAGAATCCCAAAGGCTTTGGAAAGCTGCAGGGTTAACTGAGGTCCCTGGAATTCCAGACAGAGCCATTCCTCTCTCAGGTGCTTCCAGGGGAGCGAGGGGGGGTTGGAAGCCCAGCAGCCCCTCCTGGAGGGAAGGAAATCCCATCCCCTTGCTCCCAGCTCCCAACGGGCCAGGAAAAGCTGGGATTTCATTCCCAAAGGATTTTTTTTTCCCACTACCTGTGCTGTCAATTCTGCACCTCCCTATAAACCACGTTTTTTCTCCAGCAGCATCTCCAGGGATGGAATCTCTCACCCTGGGCTTGTCCTTCCCTCTTGTCTCAGGCTGGAAATGGGGCTGTGTGTTCTGTTTGCAATCTGTCAGAGCTGGGGCAGCTCTCTGCTGTTCTTGGGGCAGTTTCCTTGATCTCTCCCACAGCCAATCCTCCCTCCAGGAGATCTCTGCTGGCCATGGCCACTGAGTGTCCCTGCAGGGCTGATCCAATTCCAGCATCCCATGGGGAGATGCTGCGCCCAGGGGAGGAGCCAAGCATTCCTCCCTGGATCCAATCTGAGCCTGGAGCAGCACAGCAGCCTTTGCCCCCTGCATTGCCAGAGGAGCAGCTTTCTGCTGCCCTGCATTGCCAGAGGGAGCCCAGGCCCATCTGCAGCAGCCCTGGAGCTGCAGAGGAAAACTCCCCCCTTGTGCAGGAGCCCTGCTCCAGCAGCAGCACAGCTGGCACTGCAGGAGGGCTGAGCCCCCATGGGATGGGGCTGTGCCACCCCTGAGCCACAGCGTGCCAGGGCCTGCTCTCACTCTGGCAGGCTTTGTTTGCACTATTGCATTTGTGTTTTTAATTTCCTAATAAAGAACTGTTATTCCTGCTCCCATATCTTTACCTGACAGCTTTTTAATTTCAAAATGATAATAATTCAGAGGGAGGGGGTTTGCATTTTCCATTTCAAGGGAGGCTCCTGCCTCCCTCAGCAGCCACCTGGCTGTTCAAACCAAGACACCTCTGCTGCTCCCAGTCCAGGGTCTGGGAGGAATCAGCTCAGGTTTAGGCTGCTCCTGGGGTCTGCATTCAGGTTCCTAAAACAGGAGGAGTTTCTCCACAGTGACTCCAGCACATCCTGGAGCTGTGGCTCCCAGAGGTCTCAGGTCTCTCCCTGCAGTGTCCAGGGCAGCCAGAGGCTCCTCAGCCAGGGATGCATCCTGAATTGATGGAAGTGAATCCATCCCACTTTTCTCCATCCCCTGGTGCTTCTCCAAGCAGGAATCACTTGGGAACTTGTACACACGTTCACCCTTCAAGCAGCCTCTCTCTCTCAGTGATCTTCCAGACTCAAACCAACCTTTTTGGATGCCCAGCTGAGGAATTTCCTCCTGGATAAACATGGAGTATTTCCCCCGGAGGAATTCAGAACAGCCCAAGGGGACACAGAGGTTCTGAGGCACCCTCTGGAAGCACAGCCCCTGTTCCCACCCCATCCCAGGCACCAGACAGGAGGAATTACTGCTCCAAATGCATTAAAGGTTTTTGTGTTCCAAGCTGGGAGCCACCGGTGATTGTGATTGAAACTCCTGTCACTGTTTGAGGGGAGGGAGCAGTGCCAGCCACATGATCATCCATATGCTCGGCTAAATCCACTCCAAATTGATTAAGTTCCGCTGAAGGAGACCTGGAAATCAATCTGTTCAGGCTTGCTTGGAGAGAAACGACAGCCTGGAGGTGACACAAGTCTGTTTTCATCGCTGGCCCTCGTGGGAGCTCACGTTGCACCTCCCATGCCTTCCCGCAGGTGATTCTGCTGGCAGAGATAATCAGCTGCCCTTGGAATCAGTGCAAAATACTTTGTACCAGCCTCGTGCATTTCTGGGGCATTTCAGGCAGTCTGGGCTTTCCAGCCAAAACCAAGCAAAAAGGAACAGGTTTTTAGGACCAGAACAAATGTTCCTGGTGTATGGATGGTTCCCAGAGGGGGCTGGAGTCTCCTCCCTGGGACATTCCAGAGCCACATGGACACAATCCTGTACCCTGTGCCCTGAGATGGCCCTGCTGGAGCAAGGAATGGCACCAGTGACCCCATGGGGTCCTCCCAGGCTGACCCATTCCATGAATTTTAACATCCCATATTGCAGGATTCCAGCTCAGCACTCCCATTATTGCCCCTGGAGCTGCTGGGAGTCACCAAGATCTTTCCAGCTGTCCCAGTGACATTTCCCACCCATGTTTTCTGCTGCTCCAGCAGCCTGGGAGGTGCTGCAGCCTTGTCCTCCGTCTGTTTTCCGCCTGTTCTGACTTCGTTTGTTGAATTATCCAGTAATTCATTACAACTAAATTTCATTGGGCTTTTGGCCAAGGTTTCTCATCAAAAATGACATGAAGACAAATATTGTCGTTATTTGCCCAGCTGTGCAGCTCCATTGATATTCCCTGCAGGGCCCAGGCTGTTATCAGAGCTGAGTAACACTGATAATAAACCCATATCTCTCCCCTGCAGAGCATCCAGTGTCAACACAGGCACCTGAGCAGTGTCCAAAGCTCGGGGCAGGTTTAATCCCCCTCCACACTCTGTTCACATGGACTCGCTCTGTAATCTTCCAATTGAACATTTTTCCAGCCAAACACAGGCAGTTTTTTACAGCACAACGTTCCACATGAGTGTGCTGGATTTTGTGTATTCATATTTCAGGCAGGGAAAAGAAAGAGCCAGGCTGCTTCAATAATACATCAGGATCCTGTTCCCACATTGCCAAAGCAGAACATTTGTGTTTGTATTCTGAGCGACTTTTTGTTTAGAAGTATCTTTATTTCTCAACATAAATATTCCTTTAAAAATACACAACCAGTGTGAAACATTTCTCATTCATCAAACGAAATATCTTCATTATCCCCAAAAGCCTGTTTATGAACACTCCCAGCACTGGCATTTCTGTTCTTCACTCTGCACTGCTCAGGAGCAGCAAACACAAACTCGCTAATGGAATCCACGAGTGCTGCCCGCCCTGGGAAGGAGCAAACAGAGCTGACTGTGAACACAGCACTGAATGTTTTTATCGTGTTAATGTCAACTCAGTGTTTTTATCCCCTGCTGCAGGAGGAACACGCCGGGGGTGTTGCCTCAGAACAACCTGGTGCTCCAGGAGGAGGGGAGGAGTTGCCATACCCAGCACAGGAGGTTTAGAAACCACCTTGAGTGCTCTGGGAGGTGGGAAAGGCACAGGACACGGAGCATCCTCTGCTCTTCCTGCACTGTGAGACTACAAGAGCATCTCTGCTATAATTCACGCCTCTGATTTACTGCTCTGCTCCCTCTCAGCCCTGGCAGGCAGAAAAGAGCCGTAAATCACTTAAATCCGAGGATTTCCCCCTCCCAGCCAGAGACAGGGATGGCTGTTGTGTCCTCCCTCAGGTAACTCTCATCTCTCTCTGCATGCCTCTTCAGGTAGGGGATTTTAAAAGCTCCGTGAGATAATGGGATATTTAAATAGATATAATCCTCCCAAAACCATCACTTTCATTCCAAACTGTAATGGATGTGCTCCCCAAGCCCCTCCCCACACATCCACCCTAAATTTGTGGGAATTAAAGGATAAAACATCCCATCTCCCTATGACCAAAGCTGCCTTCGCTGGCTCTGATTCAAACAGCCCCCAAGTTTAGACTGAGATTAAATATTTTGTGTGTGTTTTAAGGGGGGAAGATTAATTGAGCTTTATTACAGGTTTAATGCCTCAGCCTCCATTTGCATTTTAAGAGGTGTGATCTCATCCTGCCCCTGAACCCCGCGCTCCGTGTTTACCACCCAGAATTGATCCCAGCTTTGATAGGCTGTAATTAAAGCAGGCACATGAAGAATTTAATAGGGCTTCTTATTGTGAGCAAGGATTAAAGGGGTGGAAGAATTCACACTTAAATTTAATAACTTTGATTAAACAAGGGCACAAAGGGATCTGTCAGTTCTGGCTCCTGTTCTGACCTTGGGAAAGTCACCCAGGCCCAGGGCCTGGTCTCTGCAGGCTCAAGCTCTGCTCTCAGCATGTTCTACAGAGCTGGGCTTAACTCCTTTGCACCTTGGTCAGTTCCCCTCATCAAAGTTGCAAATCCCTTCCAACCGCAGAGCAGGGACCTGGCTTTTGGGATCAGTTGGGATTTCTTGGAGTTTTCCCTGGTCAAGCGCTAAGTACAAGGGACAGGGCAAGAGGAAAGAGCCTCAGGTTGTGCCAAGGGAGGATCAGGTCGGATATTGGGAAAATTTCTTCATGGAAAGAATTGTCCAGCCCTGGCACAGCTCTCCAGGACAGTGGCAGAGTCCCCATGCTCCTGGAGGGATTATAAAACCTGTGGATGTGGCACATGGGGACGTGGTCAGAGGTGGCCTTGGCAGTGCTGGGTTAAAGGTTGGACTCGATGAGCTCAGAGGGTTTTTCCAACCTGAACAATTCCATGGAACATCGTCTAACTCAAACAGCAGTGACAAGGAAGAGCTCAGTCTTATGTTGAACATGCAACTTTCCATTAAAATGGGGAAAAATTCAGCTTTTTTCCTTTAAAAGTTACTTCTGTGAATGAGGAACCATTTCCTCATTCAGTAATTCCTGGTACTTTTTGCAGGATTCTTCCAGAACTGGTGGCAAATCTTCAGCTGTGATGTGACACTGCACCACAAAGGGGAAAATCCAGCCCAGAATTGAGGGAATGTTTGAGAGCAGCTCAGCAAAAAGCAGAGAAATCTTTCAGCTCAAAATGTGTCAATCTGTTCCCTTCACTTCAAAAATGTCTCGTGGAAACTTCTGGAACTGCAGTTCAGTTACAAACATTCCCTTCCCACCCCAGTTTCAATGAAAATAGAGGATTGAGCCACGGGGATTTGCCACAGAGAAGGAATCCCAATTTTTGCTCAGCTTTATCCAGATGGCTTCTGCTTTGTGCCCAGAGTACCTGAATTGAAATGAGAGAGGATTGATTTGGGAACAGCTACTCCACGGGGTGAGCAGCAAAAGCCCTTCTATTCCCTGTTATCCCTCTTTTCCTTTTTTTCCCCTCTTTTTCAAACCATGAGGCCTTTGATAGGACTGTGTGGTGTGAGGCCATGGATTGGCTTTCTGTGCATTGATTTTTAGGGCAAAATGAAAATCCACCCTGGAAGGAACACGGATGAAAGAGCTTTTCTGAGTCACTGCTTGTTTGGGCTGGGGAAAATCGGGAATCACGCCTTGAAATCCACAGGTAGGAGGCAGAGATATCTCCTGAGAGATCTCAGCTGATTCCTGCCAGGATAGGAGCTGGAGTCAGGAGCTCAGGGCAGAGATAAATGAGATGGAGTTTGGCTGCCTCTTGTCACAGCCCCAGCACGGGCAGATCCCTGATTGTCGGCGATGGAGAGAGCCAGGGAGATGATTCAGTATCAGAATCTGACTTTATTGTGGGATACAAACACTTAGGTACCATTTTAGGGAGACTGGTAATGTGTACTGCAGTGATCAGGTTAAAATCACATCCACAAACTTATGCATATAACAACACCTCTTACTTGCAGAGCTTAATGGGATTTTCTTTTTCCAGTAAACCTGTCTGGTTGAATCTTCTTGCAATCCAGGTCTAATTTTCAAAGTTCCGTTTGCTTTTGCCAAGGCTTCCTGTTATCAAATCTCTTCTGTCAGCCAGGTCCAAAGTCCATCATCTCTCTCATGTCGCCCAACATTCCACCATCTCCCCCTTTCCTTTCAACCAAAATTACTCTTTTAATGGCCTTATTAATTAATCTCTGCACACATTGAAAGATATCATGATTAATACAATTATTATCAAAGTTACCACATACATACCTATCCTAAACAGAATTGTTTAGTTAAAAACTCCAGCCACTAAAAGGCTCAGGCTTGATCTTTATAAACTCAAAACATTCCTGATGGCAGCTGCGTTACTGGATTTAGAAAGGCTGCCAGAAGGGTAATTGTACCAAAAGTTTTGATTCTTATACAAAGGGTGATAGGGAGAAACATTTTTAGACTGATTCCTTCCCATGTATTTAAAATTAACACAAAAATCCAATTTCACAGAACCCAGGAATTCTAGTTCTCTAGTTCTTGGGGTTCCACCAGTGGTGTTTCAGGAAGGTAAGGGATCCAATTTAATATGATTTGGTTTGCTTTAAAAACATTTTAGTGTAAATATTAGTGTAAAATTCTAGAGGAGCTATATTTCCCCTAATTTTTTGTGTAAATATTAGTGTGAAGTTCTGCAGGAGCTATACCTGATAAAGGGAAATCTTTCCTGAGGGGGGAACTCCCCCTGAGCTCAGCTCAGCTCTGGCCCCAAACCCCACCTGCGGATCCCCAGAGGCTCCTGGGGAGATCACCTCGTGGGGAACAAGGATTTCCAGAGCTGTGCCCTGCTCTGCCAGCCCAGGAGAGCACCTGGCAGTGGTTCAGCACTGCTGATTTCCGTCACCCGAGCCTGTCCTGCTCTGACACCCCTCCCCTGCAGGGCCATGGGCCAGTGGGTGCCTCTGGCTGCCATCAATTATTCACCTGCAGCAAGGGGGCATGAAAATTTCATGAGGAATTGTTGAGAATGCTGGAATGCAAGGAAATGGCACGGAAGGGCTGAGATTTAGGGATGCAGCAGGAGCCCTTGTCTGCAACCAGCCTTGTTACACTGCACTGATCATTTGACCACGAGCATGTACTTGTAGAACAAATCTTTTTGTCTCTATGTGTGAAAAAACAGGAGTTGTTGGAGGAGTTTAAGATTTGAGGAGTTTAAGATTTGCAGCCTATGAGATTTCCGCACATTTGGTTCCCCACCCTGAGCTCTTTGTCCCTCAGCACAACCTCTCAAATGGCTGAAGAGTTTTTGAGTTTCTCGTAAAAAATGCACCATCATCACACGTGTTGAAAGCAGAATGCTAAGTGTGGTCATTAATTAACTTATTAATTTATGATACAATTAATTTTTAAAATATATCTGCCCATTTTTACCACTGCTGCATGTAAATGTCCCTTCAGCAGAGCTCAAGTTTAATTTTTTACCCAGTCTACCTGCAGCCTTGATTCCAAATGCTCTCCGAATTGACTCGGGGATGAAGAATTCTCTGGGAATGGCAAAGGAAGAAATTCATTTCACCTGCCTACATGAGCCTGTGGATGCACAGAGGGGACAACAAACCTGTGCCCTGTCACACCCACACTGTTCTGCACTGGAGTTCACCATTAAAACCCTCCCAGGGAAGCAAAAAGGGCTGAAAGGGACGTGGAGCTGGGGAAAGCCCCCAGAATCAGGTGATGTGGGGCTGGTATTTTTGTTCCTCAATCTCTCATCTCTCCTCACACTGCCATCTGTTCAAAGCACACATTGTACATATGGGATTTTTATTCCCACTGTTCAGGGAGCTGGATTATTTCCAGTGATTTCAGCTCCTTCCCTTCAATATCTAGGAAAAATAGTGCCTTTCTGGAGAACATTCTTGTCAAAGCATCAAAACAACGTTCACTTCCCATTGTTTCTGTGCATTTCAGTTGCACAAACACTGCTTTTCATCTCCCTTCTGCTTCCTGTGCTTCTGCCTGGCTTTGCACGATTGCTGAGCCCACCTGTGCCTGGCCTGGGCACTCTGTGCCCACTGCAGGATCTCAGAATGACCCAGGGACTCTGTGGAGCTGTCCTTGTTTCAGAAGGAGCCAGCAATGCATCCACTGGGAGGTGCTTCAGTGCTGACCACGCTCCAGGCTAAAAATATTCCAGCCCTGGGCTGGTCCCACAGCACGGGCAGCAGGAGAGGGACTGGGGCTCTGCCCCATGCTCAGGTGAGACCCCACCTCAGAGCTGCCCCAGCCCTGGGAATTTCAACATCAGCAGCGCCTGGAGCTGCTGGAGCCAGGCCAGAGGAGGCTCCAGGACGATCAGAGGGATGGAGCAGCTCCGAGGGAGGAAAGGCTGGCACAGCTGGGATTGTTCAGCCTGGAGAGGAGAAGGCTCCAGGGTGACCTGACTGCATCTTCCAGCACCTGAGGGAGCTGACAGGGAAGATGGAGAGAGACAATTTCCAAGGGATGGAGGGACAGGAGCCAGGGAATGGCTGCCAGTGCCAGAGGGCAGGGCTGGATGGGATCTTGGCAATTGGGAATTGTTCCCTGGCAGGGTGGGCAGGGGCTGGGCTGGAATTGCCAGAGCAGCTGTGGCTGCCCCTGGAGCCCTGGCAGTGCCCAAGGCCAGGCTGGGCATTGGGGCTGGCAGCACCTGGCACAGTGGGAGCTGTCCCTGCCACGGCAGGGGTGGCACTAGGTGGGATTTCAGGTCCTTCCCAACCCAAACCACCCTGGGATTCTGTGATTTAAAAATGGTACCAGGGAATCCAGGGGTGGGAGGAGGTGTTTGCCAACAAGAACTTCCCAGCCTTGGAGATGAGAAGAGATGGGAGGGGATCCTTTGGGCCCCCTCAGAGACAAGGCCAGCAGCAGGAGCCCCTGAGAGCCACTGCCACCCTGGGCTCAGCATTCCCCTGCCCTAATGCAGCCCAGGCCACTCTTCCCAGTGCCACAGAGGAGCAGCAATCTGCCAAAACCTAAATAGAAACATTTCTGGGGAACTGGAGGGGAAAACAACGCCCCAGACAGTGTTTGTGGAGTCCATAAATCCACGTGCTGATAAATTACCATGGAAAGTGGCTCTCACAGACACAGAATCCTGATCCACAGGGGCAGCTGATGATAATGACTGCACAGGTTGTTGCTACCCGAGCACAACCAGTCTATTTTTCTCTTTTATGACTCTCCACTCTCAGGAATGCATCCATCAGGAAAAGAACTCCTGTTTAATGCCGAAGCCCTTTGGTGGGCAGCCAGGAGGCAGTGCCACGTTGGCTGTGCCTGTGGCTCAGGAGCTGAGCTCAGGATTAACAACAAACAGCTTTGCTGCTCTGTCTCCTGCTCTGTGCTGAGCCCTGGACAAGCTGCAACTCCTTCCTTCCTTCCTTCCTTCCTTCCTCTCCTCCTTTCTTACTCCTTACTTCCCCACCACTCAGTTTCAGGTTTTTTTTAGGTGCTTTGGGCTAAGAAATGCAATTATTACTCAACAAATTGCATAAATATCTGCTGTGGTTACTTTGTTTCTGACTGATGAGAATTCTAGCTTCCTTCCGCCACTTCCTTCCGCCACTTCCTTCCGCCACTTCCTTCCGCCACTTCCTTCCGCCACTTCCTTCCGCCACTTCCTTCCGCCACTTCCTTCCGCCACTTCCTTCCGCCACTTCCTTCCGCCACTTCCGCTACTTCCTTCCCTCCTTCCTCCCTCCCTCCCATCTGGCACTCTGGGGGTGATACATCCCCTCCTACTGCCTCTCACTCTCAGCCCAGGAATTAGCACAGACACTTCCTGCTCTCTGTGCTCCTCCCCGAGATGGGTTGAGGTGATTAAAGGGGGGCTGAGCAGTTGCTTCTGATCCTTCAGACCTTCTGCCCCTGCTCTGGGTGATTTTTCCAACCGTATCCGTGGGGATCAGGAGGAATGCTGGCATCACTGCTGCCTTCACCGCTGGTTTGCTTAATTAACAGCTCTCGTTTTGGACTGGTCTGCACAAAAAGCTCCCTGGCTTGGGTGAAATGGTGTTTAAAACTCTGACAGTTGTTCAGCAGCAGGGTGTCATGTCCAAAAGCACTGAGAAAAAAGCCCTGGCGGGCTGTTCATCAGCCTGCTCTGCCAGTGCTGTGTTTTGGATGGATTTTGGATGGATTTTTGGTGGATTTTGGATGCTGATTCATCACCCCCACAGCACAGACCTGCAGGGCCACCGTGTTTGAAGCCCAGCTTGAGCAGCACCATGAGAGAAACACCTCCAGCCCAGGGGCCTCCCCAGCCCCGAGGGTTGAGAGGTGTCAGGACAAATTTTGGGATGGATTCTGGAGAGGCATCTCCAGCTCCTGAATGCATTCAAATTCATCCCCAATTTTGCTTTAACAAATCGTATAATCATAGGATGGTTTGGGTTGGAGGGGACTTTAAAGCCAGTCTCATTCCACCCCTGCCATATCAGGGCATCTCCCACTGTCCCAGGTGCTCCAAGCCCTGTCCAGCCTGGCCTGGGACACTGCCAGGGATCCAGGGGCAGCCACAGCTGCTCTGAACACAGTTCCAGCCCCTCCCCACCCTCACAGTAAATTATGAGTTTGCTTTTCCTTTTATTGGATTTTTCTGTGGCGTTTCATATTTTTCTTCTTCACCTTCTGCTGTCTGGTCACCTGTATAATTTCTTCTGCTGCTCTGGGAGGGCTGTGAGGAGCTGATGCTTTGCAGAGGAAAGCTGTGACTTCCCTGGACACAGAGAGATGAGGAGGAGTGGGGGATGATGATATGGATCATTATCAGGAGGCTTGTAGGAGAATCATGGGAGCTGACAGTGGTGGATTGCAGAAGATGTTTACAAGATAAATAACAGCAACAATTGCATTGGAGCCACTGACTTAGAAATAAGAACAGGGATATTTTTCCAGCCAGGAGATGACACATTTTATGTTGGCTCCCAGTTCCATGCGCACGTGGCACAGCACCGGGGTGAGGCTCTCTCTGCCTGCTGGAGCAGAGTGCTTTTGTTTGATTTGATTTCCAAGCCAAGAGGAGCACTGGGATGAGCTCCTGCTGCTGACCCTCAGCTGAGGGACACAAACCGAGCTCAGCCTGTGGAGCTCCAGGTCCTGCCCAGATCTGGACAACAAACAAATCTGTCACAGGCATCTTTTATGAAAAATCTTTTCTTTAAGATTTTTCAAGAACAAAATGTAAACATTGATTATCTGCTGCTGTGGAATGCAACAGGTGCATCTGTATTGGTCTCATAAAGTTGTTTCTAATTAATGGCCAATCACAGTCAGCTGCCTTGGACTCTCTGTCCAAGCCACAAGCCTTTGTTATTCATTCTTTCTTTTGCTATTCTTAGCTAGCCTTCTGATTAAATACTTCCTTCTATTCTTTTAGTATAGTTTTAATATAATATATATCATAAAATAGTAAATCAAGCCTTCTAAAACATAAAGTCAGATCCTCGTCTCTTCCCTCATCCTCGGATCCCTATAAACACAGTCACACAGATCCCTGTGCCAGCGCTCAGGTGTGTGCTGGGTCTGTGCTCCAGCCAATGTTTTATTAAATCCCAGCTGCAGGACAGACAGAAATCCCAGCCTGGCAGAGGCAGAGCTGAATTCTCTGTTTCACAAGGGCCAGAACCTCGGGCTATTTTTTTGTTATCGTTGTTGTTGCTGCTGCTCAAATCTCTGAAGCCAAAGCCAGTGACCCATCATCCCCCTTGTAAAAATTCCCCTCTCTGCTGCTCAGTGCTGACACAGGACTGAGCCCTCCAGGCCTCCCAGCTTCTGAATCATCCTTGTTTTCCCTGCAACCTTCTCCTCCTCCCAAAACATTGCTGTGGGCTCAGCAGAGAAGTTAAAGATTGTTGAAATGTAGGAATGAATGGTTTATCCACTGCTGCTGCAGCCTGTCCTGGATGAGCAATTCTTAAAAATTCAGTTTTAACACAGCTTTAAATGTGTTGGACTGAACCTACTTTATGCAGCATTTTCTGGATTTGGGGTTGTTCTGTTCCATCCCATTCTCTGCCCCAGCTCCTTTTCATTAATTTCACCTCCATGGGGTTAAAGAATGTGTGATCCTGTACAAGAAAACAGCAAAAATTCTAAAAAACTCCTAATTAAAATCCTAGTTGATAATCAGGGAATCCTGGAATGGTTTGGGCTGGAATTGGCCATAAATCCCACCCAGTGCCACCCCTGCCATGGCAGGGACACCTCCCTCTGTGCCAGGTGCTCCAGCCTGGCCTTGGGCACTGCCAGGGCTCCAGGGGCAGCCACAGCTGCTCTGGCAATTTCATTCCATGGCCTCCCCACCCTCACAGAGAAAAATACCCAGCCTGAACTTGTATTTAGTGTGTTTATTACTTTATTATCAGGAAAGATCTTACAAAAGGCAAAGCAAATCCAGCACGTTCAGCTTAGAAAGGAGTGCTGCCAACAGCCAGGGCAGTCACTGGCTGGAAATGGGTTAAACCCCCCGAGCTGCAGCTCTCCCCCAGCTGGGGCTTGGACCATCTCCTCAGAAGCTGGGTGGGAATTATTTGCCTGGCTGGAGACAGCCCTGGTGCAATTCCCACTGCTGTGAAGCAGGACATGAGCGAGGTGTCAGTAACAGCTCCTTTGGCTGGGAAATTCCTGAGCTGGAACACAGCTGACAAATTCTGAGGCAGCTCCGTGCAAAGCAGGATCAGGTTATTGTGCTGAAGGAGCAGGAGCCCGGGGGAGGAGCTAAGGGGCAAATTCTCCTGCAATTCAAATAAATGAATGTTCTCTCCATGGCTCAGATCCTTGTGAGCAGAGCCTGGAACACCCCAGAGGCTCCCCTTGCCAGGCACCATGGAATGGCCCCCTGGAAATGTGAGTGACACAAAATCCCAGAATTATTGGGGTTGGAAAGGACCTTTGGGATCACTGGGTCCAACCTGTGACCTGACAACCCGTGGTCACTGAGTGCCACATCCAGGCCTTCCTTAAACACCTCCAAGCCTCCCTGGGCAGCCCCTGACAATGCCCAACCACCATTTCGGGGAAGGAATTCTTCCCAGTCTCCAGCCTAACCCTGCCCTGGTGCAGCTAATGACAGCCCCATGTCCTGAGCCCAGCTCCTGGAGGAATCCAGGCCCTCTTGCAGCTCCCATTTCACCCTGTCTCAGAATCTCTGCTGGTCACAGTGACTCTGAGATGCACACAAGTCTCTTTTCCCAGCCCGGCAGTCGAAGAAGGAGTCAGGATTCCTCAGCTGCGGTTTTCCAGGTTGTTTATTATTTCTTATCTATAACATTCTTTCCCTGGCCTGCTGAGGTCTGTTCAGCAGCTCAGACAGAGGCACACTGGCTGCCCTCAGAGGTGGTGTTGTTTTTTATACTAAAAACTACGTGTACATTATTTACAATAACTTCCCAATACCTGTCACCTATGTTAGACAGTGAGCTTCTACCTTAAACCAACCCAAAAGTGCCAGCATCACCTGTTATGGGTAACCAAAAATTTGTTCATTAGACGTAAGCAATAACCTTAGCTGCCAGCCTTGTTTAACAGGAAACAAACAAACCTTTGATAAGCCAGCAGGAAATCTCACTCAGAAAAGAACCGCTCGCTTGCAAAAACAGGAGGGTCGTATCACCAGGAGGCGGGAAAAAGACCCCCAGCAACAGACTGAGCATAAAACACGTACATAGAAGCAAGAAGATGTATGCAGGAAGATAAAGCGAATAAAAAGGGGACTCAGAACCCTCAGACCGCTGCGAGCCTTGGGGAGCGAAGACTCCCGGCCGCCGCCCAGCGCTGGACCCTTGCTTATCACTGCTTGCTAAATAAAGCAATTTGTATTCTAATCGAATTGGCTCGGGGAATTCTTAATTGGCCTAGAGAATTCACAAACTTTATATATAACATCACCCAGAACACGGAGCCTAGGAAGAAGGACAAAACACACCCAAATTCCTCCATCTTGGGACCCCAAGCTCCCATTCTAAAAACCCCAAAATCTATTTTCCACCCCGTGACAAACTAACTATCATTCTACTTAAACTTCTTGACTTGTAATTCTTCATACAAAGGTGGTAATTTGCTCCATGGGTCAAAATCAAAGTCACAGGTGTGTCCTGGGCTCTGTGCCAAGGTCTCTGAGGCCCCTGGCAGGGGCTGGAGCCATCCAGGACAGCCAGAGGGATGTCCTGGGTTCTGACAATCCTGGGCTGGGCTCTTGGTGTTCTGCAGCCCCTGGTGGCACCCTGAGCACTGCCAGGGACTTGTTCTGCTGCTCTGCCCCTTCAGCTGTGGGGAAATAAAGCTGAGCCTGGGCCCGTCTCAGGAGCTCTGCTGTTTGTGGAGATGGGAGAGACTGGGATGCAGAGCCAGAGGGAAATGTCTTTATCCAACAACCACTCAGATGTGTCCCTCACAGTGTTGTCACTGGAACTCATCAGCTCTGTCAGGGAACAGGGACCTTGGTGTGGGGGACAGGCAGAGAGGAAAGGCCTTAAAGGATAAGGGTAAGGTCTGAGACATGGAAACTCCCAGTCACTGGAACAGGATCAATTCCACTTATCCGGGGAAAAAACAATGAAAGAAGAATTGTTGTGCAAAGAAAGAATTAAAGAGGAGTCTCAGGCTAGAAAAGCCTGGATGTGACATGGCAAAAGTTACTGTTTCCATACTACAGAAAAAGCCAAGGCAGCTTTAGGAGGGGACAAACAGGAGAAAATGCCCAACTACAGATCCTGCACCAGCAGTCAGTAAGGATTTCTTCTTGAGACAGTTTTCTGTCCTTCACCTGTCAGTTCTTGACACAGAGATTGCAAACACAGTCCACACTGCTCAGGGCTGATGAGCAGACTGGATTGGGAGGGAAGGGACCTTAAATCCCCCCCCATCCCACCCCTGCCATGGCAGGGACAGCACCCACTGTCCCTGGTGGCTCCAGCCCCAATGCCCAGCCTGGCCTTGGGCACTGCCAGGGCTCCAGGGGCAGGCACAGCCGGCCTGGCAAATCCA
>NW_005054428.1:775854-781425 GCF_000277835.1 Geospiza fortis | reverse complement strand
AGAGGAGAGGAGAGGAGAGGAGAGGAGAGGAGAGGAGAATGTTTACAAAGCATTTTGGGGGAAATAGGAACACACAGGAAAAGGAAGGACCAAAATCTTCTCTTTTTCCTGCACCTTCCCCCGTGTGTTTTTCCACAGCTTTTCCTATTTCTCCTTTAACATTTTAATTAAAAGCATCATCATAATCATAACAGTGGATGATGAGTGTGCTTGTGGCTGACTTGAAATAACTCCATCCCCAGCTGATAAACCTCAGCACTGAACACCCCAGCTCCGCCTTTTAGGATTTATTTTGTCTATGATGTGGTTATTGCAGCCCATAAACAAGAAGCATCCTCAAGTTCCCATTATAATAAAACTGTTACAATGCACTGCTTTTTATGTAGGAATTAGGGAATGTGGTTTTGCATGACTGGAAATTTATATATTTATTTCACAAATTTATATGGAGATTTTTTACAGGAGTTTTTCAGTGCAAAACTGCTGTGCTTGGGGTTTGTGAGCACAGGGCCTGAGCTGGGCAGGGAAATGAAAAATCTGCTTCAGAGTCACCTGGCTGCTTCAGAATCCTTGGGAGAGAGATAATTACAGAGAAAATTATTGTTTCCTGAATAGACAGGAATTTCTTCCATCCAAAATTCCTTCCCTCCACTGAATAAGACCAGAGAGAAAGCTGGAGATGTCTTGGTAGCAACAGAGTTTGAGCATCTGGATATTTGAATGAATTCCCACCTGCAGAGATGCACCACGTCTGGGAATTCCAACCTCAGCAGCGCCTGGAGCTGCTGGAGAGAGCCCAGAGGAGCCCACAGAGCTGCTGCAGGGCTGGAGCCCCTCTGGAGCCAGGCTGGGAGAGCTGGGGGTGCTCCCCTGGAGAGGAGAAGGCTCCAGGCAGAGCTCAGAGCCCTTGCAGGGCCTGAAGGGGCTCCAGGAGAGCTGCAGAGGGACTGGGGACAAGGATGGAGGGACAGGAGCCAGGGAATGGCTGCCAGTGCCAGAGGGCAGGGCTGGATGGGATCTTGGCAATTGGGAATTGTTCCCTGGCAGGGTGGGCAGGGGCTGGGCTGGAATTGCCAGAGCAGCTGTGGCTGCCCCTGGAGCCCTGGCAGTGCCCAAGGCCAGGCTGGGCATTGGGGCTGGCAGCACCTGGCACAGTGGGAGCTGTCCCTGCCATGGCAGGGGTGGCACTGGGTGGGATTTAAGGTCTATTCCAACTCAAACCATCCTGGGATTCCCTGATTCCCTGCAGGAGCTGGCAGCATCCAGGATCCCTCGGGGATGCCTTCAGCCAGGATCCCTTTCTAGGTGCTGCTCTCCCACCCCTCATTTCCCCTCTGTCTGCACTTCCAGGATGTCCCAGCCCAGGGGCAGAACCTGAAACTTCCCCTGTTCGCTCCACACAGTGGGAGATTTGCCACCTCTGTTTGTTGAGATCTCCCTGCCCCCAAAGGAGCCATCAGCTCCCAGATCTGCCAACTGTGTCCTCCTATCCCATGTCTAGTTTATTTATGGGATGTTGAGGAGCACAGGTGTCCTGGTTGTAAGATGTGGCTGGGTGTGTGTTCTGTCCCCAGCTGTCAGAGCTGGGGCAGCTCTCTGCTGTTCTTGGGGCAGTTTTCTTGATCTCTCCCACAGCCAATCCTCCCTCCAGGAGATCTCTGCTGTCCATGGCCACTGAGTGTCCCTGCAGGGCTGATCCAATTCCAGCATCCCATGGGGAGATGCTGCGCCCAGGGGAGGAGCCAAGCATTCCTACCTGGATCCAATCTGAGCCTGGAGCAGCACAGCAGCCTTTGCCCACTGCATTGCCAGAGGAGCAGCTTTCTGCTGCCCTGCATTGCCAGAGGGAGCCCAGGCCCATCTGCAGCAGCCCTGGAGCTGCAGAGGAAAACTCCCCCCTTGTGCAGGATCCCTGCTCCAGCAGCAGCACAGCTGGCACTGCAGGAGGGCTGAGCCCCCATGGGATGGGGCTGTGCCACCCCTGAGCCACAGCATGCCAGGGCCTGCTCTCACTCTGGCAGGCTTTGTTTTGTATTACTGCATTATTTTATTTTTAGTTTTATTTTTTCCTTGTTAAAGAACTGTAATTTCTGCTCCCATATCTTTTCCTGAGAGCCCCTTAATGTCAAAATGATAATAATTCAGAGCGAGGGGGTTTGCATTTTCCATTTCAAGGGAGGCTCCTGCCTTCCTCAGCAGACACCTGGCTGTTCAAGACAATCAGTAGAGCCCTTTGGGACCACAGGAGTGACCAGTGCCAGCCTGGTGCCACCTCAATGTCCCTCACACATGGTCAGGGACACCAATGTGACCACAGAAACCCCTGGAGCATCAGGGGTTCCTCTGCCTGATGCCCTCAGGAGCTGGAACAGAGGCCAGATGGAGTTAAGGGGAATAAAGAGGATATTTATTGCACAGCCTTCGAAGGCCACACCCTGGCAGTACCAGAGCCACAGTCATGGCTCTGCCCAGACGGCTCCAAGATGGAAGCAAAAGAGAGCTTGGTCACAAGATTTCACATTTTTATAAGTTCTGCTCCATTTGCATAATGCAGTTCATTGTCCAATTCCAGCTTCAGCCCATGCAGTCCCACCCTGCTTGTTTTTCTCTCTCCAGCCCACGTTGTTTGTGCTCTTGGGCCTGAGATTTGGATCATTTGTCCTTGGGCCCCAGCTAGAGCAGGAATTGTTTTGTCTCCCTACTCTGTGAAGAGAGCTCAGCATCCCATAGTGTGAACCCAGACCCACACACTAAAGCAGCACAGAATGTGAAAAATAGAAAAGCTAAACCTGAGGTGTTGCTATAGGACACAAAATGACACGCATGTTGGAACCTCTAAGGTAAGAAGGAGGGAAATTTAGTTTTTGACTCCAACATTTATAGACTTTCAAAAGTGACAGTGGATTGGAGGATGAAAGTGCCACCTCTCCAATGACACTGGACAAACCAACAGTCCATAAAATTTCTCATTCTCTAGAAAAGAATGTAACACGACAATTATTTACAGAAAAGTGCGTGAGAAGCTTCATTACAAGAATGTAAACATCAGAAGGCTCAGAAGAACAGGGGGACACCTGAGGCACCATGCCATCCGCCAGCAGAGCCACGGAATATCTCAGGTTCCGCCTGCACCTGGCAATTCCTGTGCAGGGAAGGCTCCAGAGGGAGGGGAAATCCCAGAAACAAAGCCCAGGGGATCCAGGGGAGATCTGGGCTGGCAGCTCCACACGTGATTCCTGTGAGCTCTGCAAGTTCAGCACTTCGTGTGAGGGTTCTGTGCTTCCCTTTCTTGTGCACGGCGTGGGGTCAGTGCTGTTCTGAGAGCAGCAAAAGCCACGGGGTAATTCAGGCTCAGGGGAAACATTCCAGTCAATATTTCAAACCCGAGTGCCAATTTTCATTTAGCTGAGATTTAAAATGTCAGTGTGCATTTTTCTGTGGTGCCTAAACAAGATGGAAAGTAACTTGAGCAGAAACTTCCTGAGAGTTAATTTGCTGTCATTTTCCTGAGCCATGTAATTTGATTTTTAAAAATTTGATTTAGTTAGCAAGATGGAAGAGAGAATTTAAGAAATAATTTTGAAATGGAGTAATTTCATCCCCAATTTCTAAAATTTCCTGAAAATGAAGGTCTTGGCTCTGGCATTATCTGGGGAAGGACTGAAACCTTTCATTAGAAATGACATCTTCCCATAACAGCAAAGTTTAAAAATGCATTATTTCAGTGAAACCCCAGCATCTCATGGGAACTTTTGCTGTTTGGGATGCTGGGAGCATTGTCCCTTTGCATGGAGCTCCTGGCTGTCCTGGAGGAGCTGGGCTGAGAATAAAATAGACAAGAAATAATAATTTTAAAAAAAAAATTAAAAAAAAAATAAAACAGACAAGAAATAACCTTCCCCTGCCCTGAGCTGATCCCAGTGGGCAGCAGGAAAGGGATTGGGGTTCTGCTGTTGCAATGGACCCTGGCCAGGTAATAATTAGCATTGATGCCATGACTCACAGAAGGCTGACCAATCTCTTTATTCTATTATTATTAGGAAACTTATTGTTTTTATAGACAGTTACGATATAGCTGGACTTGATTGGTTCTCCAATTAAAACCCATCACCATTGGCTAATTAAGAAACTAGCCTTTGGTAAACAAATCTCCATAACACATTCCACCTGCGCACAACAACAGGAGCAGCAAGTGAAGATAAGAATTGTTTCGCATTCTTTACTCTGACGATCTTTTCTCACAGCCTTTCCCAGGTGATGCCTCTGAACGTTGTGATGCTCTCTGTGGCCAGAGAGCTGCTGCCACACAGCCCTGGGGATTTCAACATCAGGAGGAGCTGGAGCTGCTGGAGCCAGGCCAGAGGAGGCTCCAGGACGATCAGAGGGATGGAGCAGCTCCGAGGGAGGAAAGGCTGGCACAGCTGGGATTGTTCACCTGGAAAACAGAGCAGGGTGAGTGATTGTGGCCTTCCAGGACCTGAGGGAGCTGACAGGGAAGATGGAGAGAGACAATTTCCAAAGGATGAAGAAACAGGAGCCAGGGAATGGCTCCCAGTGCCAGAGGGCAGGGCTAGATGGGATCTTGGCAATTGGGAATTGTTCCCTGGCAGGGTGGGCAGGGGCTGGGCTGGAATTGCCAGAGCAGCTGTGGCTGCCCCTGGAGCCCTGGCAGTGCCCAAGGCCAGGCTGGGCATTGGGGCTGGCAGCACCTGGCACAGTGGGAGCTGTCCCTGCCATGGCAGGGGTGGCACTGGGGGGGATTTAAGCTTTTCCAGTCCAAACCATTCTGGAATTTTGGGTTGACACCAGGACACTCCACATTCATTTTGTCCCAGAAAACCAGTCCAGCCTGTATGACCCAATATCCATCGGGGGTATGGACTCCACTCCCAGTTCTGGAACTGCCACTGAGTGATTTACATTGAAATGAACTGATTTCTCCTCCCATTTGTCACCTTCTCAATGTCTGGGGGCAGCTCTTGGAAAGCTCTGGGTCTGTGAAGATGAACTGGGAGGAGCTGAGGGAGCAGAAGGTTGTGGTGCCCTTCAGAGGGCCCGAAACAGGCTGGGAATGGGTGCAGAGGCACCTCCTGGAGCCCAGGGAAGGGATATTTGGCTGTTCCTGATCCCTGTGCCTGTCACGTGTTGTATTTTCTGAGACCCCCATCATTGGAGGAAGGAAATGATGAATCTGACTCCATGTTCTTAGAAGGCTAATTTATTGTTTTATGAGCTATATTATATTAAAGAATATGAAACTATACTATACTAAAGAATACAGAAAGGATACAGACAGAAGGCTGGAAAGATACCAGTGAGAAACTCGTGACTCTCTCCTCAGAGTCCAACACAGCTCAGCCCCAACTGGCCATTAAGTCAAAACAATTCACAGCAGAAGCCAATGAAACAATCACCTGTTGGTAAACAATGTCCAAACACATTCCAAAGCAGCAAAACACAGAAGCATTGGCATCACCAATACTGGGGACTGGACATGCCTGAGATTTTCTGGCCCTGCTACTGAACCAAACAGCAGCACTGTGGTGTTTCACCCCACAGACACTTTGGGCT
>NW_005054428.1:774590-775499 GCF_000277835.1 Geospiza fortis | reverse complement strand
AGGGGCAGGGAGCCACCAAGCAGGGACAGGAGGGGAGGGACAAAGGGACAAAGGACACCTGGATGGCCCAATGCCCCCCAGGGGTAGAGGGCATCCTTTGGATCTGCCAATCACTCAGTGCCCTTCTGGAATTCCAGGAGTGACAGACAGTGCTGGGAGGGGAAAGGAGAGGGGACTGACACACCTGGGAGGGAATCTTCAGGGGAGGGACCCGGGGTTCTGGGGTAAACCCTGGAATCACACTGCAACAGAGAAGCAAATCAGATAATTATTGTTTTCATTTTTCTCTGAGGCTTCTCAGCTTCCCAGGAGAAAATCCTGGGCAAAGAAATTTTTCAGAAAATACGATGGTGACAGCCATGGAAGACACACAGGAGAGGTGGGATGAGAGAGGAGGACAGGGCCCAGGAAAACCCACCAGGATTTGGGGTGTCCAAAGCCAGCGGCCAAAGCTCTGCCCAGGCCCTGCTCCAGTGCTGGGAGGGCGGTGGAAGGGCCAGGAAGTGCAGATGAATCATGGCAGGATAATATTGCCACAAATCAGCAGCACTGGGCTCTCAGCGCTGCAGGGGTGATGGAAATCACTGCTCCAAAGTGATTTATCCCCTCTGATCCATCTCCCTGCCCATAAATCACAGAGCCATCCTCCAGGACCCTGCTCAGTCACCCTGGCTGCACAGGGCCTGTCCAGTTCTGGGATCAGGCAGGGAATGAGCAGAGCTCTGCAGCAGCCGCCTCCTCCTCCTCCTCCCTCCCACCACACCTGGAGCTCTTTTCCCCACCCACCCTGCCCATCCCTGGTGCAGGGCTGGAGCCAGGAGCAGCAGGAGCTCCAGGGAGAGGAAAGCTCCAGGTTTTGTTTTTCTGGTATTCCAGGAGGAAAAGGATGCCTCTGGGAAACCCCAGAGC
>NW_005054428.1:765155-774580 GCF_000277835.1 Geospiza fortis | reverse complement strand
AATGTGCAGGAGCGGGTATCCAGGAGCACAGGGACTATCACATTCCCCTCCTGCCACGTTCCCATCAGCTGATGAGTGCCCTGCTCCTGCACAAAGCACAGCTCGATCTGCCAGGGTATATAAAACACTCTGAGGGGGTTCCTCTGCAAGGCATGGATTCATTTTAGGTGTGCAAACGTGAGCTCACCACCACCAAACCTTTGTGAAGCCAGAGGGGAGGAATGAGCTCCCCCAGCAGGAGCTGCTGCCACCTCGGCCAAGCTCAGCTGGGGCAGAATCACCTCCCTTGGAAGGGGCCACTTGTAAGAGCCTGAATGAGAGCTGTGGGACTCCAGGCAGCTCTCCAAAATGCAGTTCATTGTATCCAAGGTGTTCCAGAAGTCCAGGGTCATGGGTGACAGAGCTGTGCCTACAGCTGTGAGCTCCAGCTGCAGGCAGGCCTGGAGACCCTTTTGGGTTTGGTTACAATGCATTCTACACTTTTCTTTTGGTTACAGTGCATTATATACTTTTCTTTTGGTTACAATGCATTATACACTTTTCTTTGCTGAGCATTTGAATACAGTAGAACCAATCTATACCTTAACTTTTATCTCTAGCCTATCATAACTACTGCAATTACCATATTCATGTTACTGTTCTCCAATCACTAAAAGTCAGTACATTACAGTTTAAGCTGGAAGTTGTTTTTCAGTTTTCTTGCAGTGGAAAATTCTGAGACCTTTTTTCTACTTGCCACATTTGCTGACTTGTTTGCCTGTGCTTTCTGCTTGGTAAAAACATCTTCTTGTTTGGGGTGGGTTTATCCTTTGTTCTAAGTCAAAAACCCCTTCTAACTAACACAGCCTGTGCCTCCTTGGTTATCCAGCAAGACTGGCTCCGCAATTCTTTTCTTCTGTATCAAACTTGCTTCTATCTCTATTCCTTCTTCAGACTCTACATTTAAAAATCTTTCTGCCAAGCACAGATATCTGTGAGACTTTCTTGTCAAACTTTCATCCTTCCCAACAGCCACTGAGTGCTGGACAGGGTGGGATGGGTCAAGGCCTGGACTCGATGATCCTGGAGGTCTTTTCTACCCTACAGTGTTCTGTGGTTCTGTGGTTGCAGAGGAGTCTCTGGCAGATGGAGCTGCTCATCCCCTAAAATGACAGGAGATCATTCACTTTACTTTCTGAATGCTCTGTTGGACTTCACTTTAATGTTCTCCCAGTGTTTGTCAGGGAGAATAAAAACCCTCCCAGGGAGCTCTGCAGCTGCTCAAGGTGGGAGAGGGATCAATTGCTGGCCTTGAAGGAGCTCCCAGCTGCCTCCTTTGGCTTCCCAATTAATAAGGGGAAAGAACACTCAGAGAGATGCTGTGTGCCTTGGCTTGGTCCCTGGGAACCAGATATTCCTCATGTTTCAGTGGATTCACATATTCAGGTCTCTCAGCAGTGAGCCTTGAGAAGAAAATCCAACTGTGTCTGCACAGACTCTGGAATTTTCCAAGGGCCATGGAAGGGCTGTGCCTTCAACAAACCCATCAATCACCGTGGGTACAGCACAGGGTGGGGGATTCTTGTCAGCTCTCATTAATTTGAAAAATAAAAATGAAGCTTTGAAAACATTAGGGGAAATATGAATCAAATAATCATTTGAAAATGTGCAGCACAATAAATCCAAAGTGTTTGTCTGACTGAGGGGATTTGGGCAGTTTGAGTGATGAGCTGCAAATTTGCAGATCATAAAATCATAAACAACTGCAGGAACAAGCACTGAGCTTGATCCATGTGGCTGAGGGGGCAGTGACAGGGACAAAGGCTCCTGTGGGGTTATTTGGGGTCTCATAGGCCCACAGGAGGTGGCAGGGAGCTGAGGAAGGAGTACATCCTTTCAGATTTGCCCAGGCACTCCTTGCTGTCTGTTCTGCCTCGCTCTGGCTGGGAGGACCCCAAAACACCAGGATTTGTGCTGGGGCTGGCAGGTGATGCAGGCAGGAGGGGTCACAGGGCCCAGGGCAGCTGAGGAGCAGCAGGACTGGCTCAGATTTGTGTTTGTGCCACCCCTGCCATGGCAGGGACAGCTCCCACTGTGCCAGGTGCTGCCAGCCCCAATGCCCAGCCTGGCCTTGGGCACTGCCAGGGCTCCAGGGGCAGCCACAGCTGCTCTGGCAATTCCAGCCCAGCCCCTGCCCACCCTGCCAGGGAACAATTCCCAATTGCCAAGATCCCATCCAGCCCTGCCCTCTGGCACTGGCAGCCATTCCCTGGTCCTGTCCCTCCATCCTTGTCCCCAGTCCCTCTGCAGCTCTCCTGGAGCCCCTTCAGGCCCTGCAAGGGCTCTGAGCTCTGCCTGGAGCCTTCTCCTCTCCAGGGGAGCACCCCCAGCTCTGCCAGGGATTGTGTCCAGTCTCAGCACTGAAGTGACCCCAATACCCCCTGAGCTGAGCTCAGTGGTTCTCCCACCCTCTGTGGCACAGCTTTAAGGCATCCCTGGAGCTTAGCAAAGCCCCAGCACAAGCCTGGCAGGGAAATTTGGGGTGGGGTAATCCCCTCTTGCTACTCCTCTCTCCATGGGATCAGTCACTGGCCCATCAGGACACCCAGGAGCAGCAGAGGACAGCTGGACAGATTGTGTCCACATGTCCCCTTATTAACTCTGAGATAATCTCTGCCCTCCCAGCCAGGTGTTAATATTCCACTGGAAGGTGTTGGGGAAGGTGAAACAGGAAAGCCTTATAAATATGATTGTCTGGCAAAAGATTTTGAGAATATGGAAACTCTAAGCGAGATTGAAATGAAAGCAAGCTTTGAGATCCCTCAGTTACTGAACAACTGGAAAACAATGGCATGGCCAGCTGAAGGTGATCCCCTTTGGATCAAACAACACCCTCTGCTTGCAGACAGGCCCAAGGCTCAGAGCAGACCCTGCTGGCTTGGCAGAAGGGCCCAAAGAGGAGTTTTTAGGGTTTAAAATGTAGCCCAGTGTGGGAATGTAATGATTCTTATAGGCTGTATGTAAATGCTATAGGATTTGTATCTTGTACTAGATTGGTTAGTGAGAATGAGAATATTCAACACAGAAGATTTATGGCATTGTAACTGGAACTTCACACTCTTACCTCTTGCCTCTTACTCTTAGCTCTTGCCTTTTACGCTCTTACCCCTTTTACTCCCTTATGCTTTTACTCTCTTACCCTGTCATCCTCTCTCCCCCTCTCCTCTCTCAGCCTGCTCTGAGCTGTGGCTGGCAGCTCCCAGCAGGGCCCTGCACCCAGGCCCTTTGCAATAAACCACAAGTTCCTGACCTGGCTGCAGAGATCTCTGCTCTCCATCCATCCCCACTGTCCTACCCCCCGATGCTCCTTCAGAAGGGAAATCCCTGGAGCAGAGAGCTCTGTGAGCAGTTTCTGGAGCAGGGAGGGTTCCTGCCTGCTGCGACAGACGGGCTCCTCGTGCTGCTGGGGGCCAGCACAATGAAGATCTTTACTGGGAGAAACTGGGACAGGTTTCATGAGGGCAGTGGTTTTGGGGGGGTACCCAAGGAGGGGGGTCTGCAGCACCCCTCGGTGCTGGCTCCGACCCAGGGGGCTCCATGTGGTGATGGTGGCAGTGGCAGGAGCTGATCAAACCCAGCTGAGTTCCCACTCCTCTGTCCTGCTGAGGGAGGGAATTCCCATTCAGGCCATGAGAGCTCCAATGAAATCCACTGATTAAACTCACTGCTCGTTAAGCCCTGATTGCCTGTCCATGCCTGGAGTGCCCAGGTGGGGCTGGGCTAATGAGTGACCTGGGCTGGCCTTGCCTTGATGAGCACAGCCCAACCTCCCCCAGACCCTCCAGCAGCTGGACCAAGCACCACAGGGGTACCCTGGAAAAAGGAAAAACACCTTTTTCTCCTCTTCAGATGAATTTTTCTATAATCAGGGCACACCGACCTTTAACACCTCCTGCATCCCCAGCTGTGCTGTTTCCATTATTATTCCTTAAGGAAATTCCATCTGAATCATGCCTGGCTTCCAACCAGCTCTGCCTGCTCCTCACAGAGAGCAGAGCAGCCTCTCCCGCCCTGGGGCTGAATGCTGAGGTGAGGTTTTGCTGGGCATTTACAAAGATTTGTTTTTCTTCACCGGGGTCTGAGCATTAAGGACAGGATTCAATGGGATTGAGCCAAATCCACCTGCTCACATTTGTGCCTTCAAACCTGCTTTGTTTTCTGCGTGCCTGCTGAAATCAATGCCCTTCCCAGCTGAAACTGTGCAGGAAACACTTAACAGGGAAGACCTTCTGTTTTAGAGGAACAAACTGCACAAAGGAAGCTGCAGGAGGCTGTGCTGGAATTGGGCTCTGGCTGCTCCCACGTGCTGGGGAGGCAAAAGCTCTCCAGTCAGAAGCAAAGCACATTGAATTTGAGAAATACAGTTAAAAGTGGAGCTCCCATCTCATCCCATGCCCAAATTCCCAGCCCAGACCCCGGCACAGTCCTGCAGGCTGCTGTGAAATACTGCAGAGCACTGAGCATTTATTGACCAAACCCAAGCCCAGGTCCAAGAATACGAAGTTTTATTGATTTGTTTGCTTGTAGCTGGTGCTTCCCCCTGAAAGCTGCAGCATGGCCATGATTTGTTTTCATCTCCAACTTTTATATCTCTATTGATTTAGGACAGACAGGAGCAAAAAGGAGAGTTGAAGCTGGGCCTCCAGATCTGTCCTTTCTTGTGTTTGCCAAGAGCTTGAGAGCTCTGAGGGAGAAATATAAATTTCTGAGTGCAGTTATCAGGGTGGTGTGGCTAATGCATGGTGCAGAACGCTCCCAAGCAATTCATTAAAGATGCTTTCTGTATCCCAAGGAAAGGACACAGCCATCCCCGTGCCAGCCAGACATGGGTAAGGTCACCCTGGCCACGAGCAGAGCTGGAGAGTAGCACAGGCTCCCAGATTCCTCAGGAATTGTGTGGCCACCCACTAATACAGAAAAATATGGACTTTTATATATACGCACAAAACTCTTAAGATTAGATTCCAATCAAAGTCCCCGTGTTCCTGCAAGGCAGTTTATTTATTCAGATCAATGAGCACAAGCCAATGTATTGATCCAGTATAGAAAATGTTATTATTTGCTGGAAGATTTCTGTTATGGATGGCTGGGAAAAGAAATTATGTCAAGGGTAAGGATGGATTAAAGCATCAGGTGGGGAACTGCCCTCAGTGGAGCTCTCCAGGTTCTGTCCAGAGGAAAGAAATGAACCCTGGCTTTGTTCCACAGAGGTTTCAAATTCTCTTTTCTCCTTACTGAAGAACAAACCCAGGATATTTTCTTGACATATAATTTTGAAAATCTGGGGTTTTTTTCCTGCCATCTCTCTCTCTGTCCAGCACTTTCTCCCTCTGCAGCCACAGAAAACCCCCCATCCTCCAGGCCAGTGTGATTCCCTGGGAGAGGCTGGCTGCAGCAGCACAGCAGGTTTTGGTGGCAGGAGCAGAGCAGAAACGTTCTGGCCATCAGGAATCCCACTGCAAATTCCAGATGCTGCCCACAGCCTCAGGGGAAATCCAATGGAGCAATTCTGCCAGCTGGTAAACCTGGGGGTGAAACTCTTTTTGGAATTCCCTTTCCCAAGATTGAGTACAGAATAAAGCTGGGAAAAGAACTGTCCCCTCCTGGCAGGAGCTGTGCAGAGCCACAAGGGCCCCCTGAGCCTCCTTTGCTCCAGGCTGAGCCCCTTCCCAGCTCCCTCAGCCTCTCCTGGGGCTCCAGACCATTCCCCAGCCCCGTTCCCTGCCCTGGGGAGGTGCCTCATGTGGGACCTGAGCAAACCCTGAAGGGTAACTCTGGTTTTTCCTGCCTGAGGGAGAGGACACACTGCTCCTGCTCAGCCTGAGAAGATTGTGGTGCCAAACTCCACAAAAAGTCTCATCCCAGCGATTCCCTGGTCTGTGCAAATGCAATGGCAGCTCTGATTCCTGGGGCTGGCACGGGAGAGGGAAGCTCTGGGTGCAGGGACTGCCAGGGACCCTCTGGGCTCTGCTCCTTCTTAAATCCCATGCTGAACACCCTCCTGCCACATCCCAAAATCCGTGCCAAACACCCCCTGCCCATCCCAAAATCTGTGCCAAACCTCCTTCTACCACATCCCAAATCCTGTGCCAAACACCCTCCTGCCTCATCCCAAATCCTGTGCCAAACATCCTCCTGCCTCATCCCAAATCCTGTGCCAAGCACCTCCTGCCCCATCCCAAATCCTGTGCCAAACCTCCTTCTACCACATCCCAAATCCTGTGCCAAACATCCTCCTGCCCCATCCCAAATCCTGTGCCAAACACCCTCCTGCCCCCATCCCAAAATCTGTGCCAAACCTCCTTCTACCACATCCCAAATCCCATGCCAAACCTCCTCCTGCCCCATCCCAGCTGGGACAGGCCCCACTCCATGTTTTCCCTGCCCTTCCGGCTCTGCTCCTTCCCTGGGAGGTGCCAGTAACATCCCCAGAGCCCTGAAGAAGGGGAATTTGGGCATTTTCCAGCAGAGGCTCCCAGCTGGATCCCTGTTGCCAAAGGCCAGGATGTGACAGGTTCCAAGGTGCTCTGCTGGAAGGGGTTCCTGGAGCACAGAGCTGCCTCTTTATCCTGGGCAGCAGGTGCACAAACCTCCATCCAAAAAATATGAGCGTGGAATTGGCATCACCTGTGGAGGCAGAGCCTTGTTTTGGGGTAGGAACAAAGAAAATGGGAAAATTCCTTCCTGCTCAGGCCGAGCAAATGGCCACTTTTATAACCCCTCGCTGCTAATCCACCACATCCAGGCCAGCGATCAGTGCAGACTCTGTTTTTCATCTTCTGCTCAATGCAGAAAAAAAAGAATAAAAATGAAGTGAGACAGTATTATATTTCAATTAAAATGCCATGAAATTTTTGGCTGTGCTTTTTAATGTGATAATGTTAATTAAACCAAGCTCTCATGTTCTGAAGTCTTATAAAATGTCTTGGAAACGGATAAAAAATAATAGTAGGAATAAAATTGGGCTATTTATCTACCCTGAGATTAAAGGGCTTCTTGTTTCCTTTGTGAATTTAGATTTCCAGAATTAAATGAGTGTGAAGTAATGATATTTTTCAGTAGAATCATTATCATTTTTATTGCAGTGGAATGTGTGCAGCATTTCACTGTTATTGTACTTAACTCACCTAATTGGGCCTCTCCTCTCCCTCAGCCATGGGCTGGGCTCTCATGGGGAACAGGCCCCAAAATCCAGCCTTTTCCACCAAATTCTTGCCAGTCTGATTTTTCTGGAAGCTCTTCTTTCCTGGCAGTTGGTGCAGAGCTGTTTCTGCTTAAATATTCCTTAGAATGGCCCAAAAATTCTTTTCAGGCTCTCGTCAAGGCCTGGATTTGTCGTACACCCATATTTATGAAGTATAATACATAAAAATGTACCTAGAGCACAATTTATGATATAAATATATTAGATGTGAACCACAAGAGGAGTCCCCAGCACGGCCAGGCCCAGGTGTGGAGCATAAATGGGGACATTTGGGGACAAATCTGTCAATGTCCTTGGGATGAAGCAATGGCTGCTTGGAATTGCAGTGGGAAAAGTGAGTAAGGAATATTGAGGGGCTGCTGTGGGCTCTGAGCCTGCACAAACACAAAAATCTGCCACTGAAACAAGCCTGGCAGGGCAGAGCAGGGCTGCGATGCTGTGGAGAGGACTTGGGGACAGGGAAGAGCTCCTGATGCAGATCCCAAAGGGGCTGCTGGATGTTCATGGAATCTCAGTGGTTGGGTTTATGGAATCTCAGTAGTGGGTTCATGGAATCTCAGTGGTGGGTTCATGGAATCTCAGTGGTTGGGTTCATGGAATCTCAGTGGTGGGTTCATGGAATCTCAGTGGTTGGGTTCATGGAATCTCAGTGGTGGATTCATGGAATCTCAGTGGTGGGTTCATGGAATCTCAGTGGTGGGTTCACGGAATCTCAGTGGTTGGGTTTATGGAATCTCAGTGGTTGGGTTCATGGAATCTCAGTGGTGGGTTCATGGAATCTCAGTGGTTGGGTTTATGGAATCTCAGTGGTTGGGTTCATGGAATCTCAGTGGCTGGGTTTATAGAATCTCAGTGGTGGGTTCATGGAATCTCAATGGTGGGTTCATGGAATCTCAGTGGTGGGTTCATGGAATCTCAGTGGTTGGGTTTATGGAATCTCAGTGGTGGGTTCATGGAGCCAGCCCCGAGCCCTGACACTTCCCAGCCTGGCGTGGGCTCTTTGGGCACATCCCGGGCACTTTCTATGCCCTGCTCAGGGTTTGCAGAAGCAGCTCCAGGTGTGGCCACAGCTGGAGGCACCAAAACAAACACAAGTCCTGGGCATTTCCAGGCTTTTATTCACATTTTGAGGCCGTTTCCCCACAGGTGTGAGGAGAGTAGAGGATTCCTTCAGGGCAGGGCTGTCCCAGCTGCAGGGACACTGTCACTACAGGACACGAAATAACACAACGTGCACACGCAGCTCTTCCAAGGCAAAAAGAGCACTTTTATTTTTTGACTCTTGTTGGGAAGGATGAAAGTTGGACAAGAAAGTCTCACAGATATGTGTACTTAGCAGAAAGATTTTTAAATGTAGAGTCTGGTGAAGGAATAGAGATGGAAGCAAGTTTTGATACAGAAGAAAAGAATTGCTGTGCCAGTCTTACTGGCTAACGAAGGAGGCACAGGGTGTGTTAGTTAGAAGGGGTTTTTATGGCTTAGAGCAAAGGATAAACCCACCTCAAACAAGAAGATGTTTTTACCAAGCAGAAAGCACAGGCAAACAAGTCAGCAAATGTGGCAAGCAGAAAAAAGGTCTCAGAATTTTCCACTGCAAGAAAACTGAAAAACAACTTCTAGCTTAAACTGGAATGTACTGACTTTTATTGATTGGAGAACAGTGACATGAATATGGTAATGACAGTAGTTATGATAGGCTATAGGTAATAGTTAAGGTATAGATTGGTTCTACTGTATTCAAATGCTCAGCAAAGAGAAGTATGGAATGCCCTGTAACCAAAAGAAAAGTGTATAATGCATTGTAACCAAACCCAAAGGGTCTCCAGGCCTGCCTGCAGCTGGAGCTGACAGCTGTAGGCACAGCTCTGTCACCCACGACCCTGGACTGCTGGAACACCTTGGATACAATAAACTGCATTTTGGAGAGCTGCCTGGAGCCCCACAGCTCTCATTCAGGCTCTTACAGACTCTAACATTTATAGATTTCCAAAAGTGACAGTGGATTGGAGGGTGACAATGCTACCTCTCCAATGACACAGTCCATCAAATTTCTCCTCCTCCATAAAAGAATGCAAGACAATAAGTTATTTACATAAAGTGTGTGAGAAATTTTGTTACAAGAATGTAAACATCAGAAGGCTTAGATGAACTTAAAAATCAAGACAACAGGACACCCAGCAGG
>NW_005054428.1:758773-764723 GCF_000277835.1 Geospiza fortis | reverse complement strand
AATCTTTCTGCTTGGTAAAAACATCTTCTTGTTTGGGGTGGGTTTATCCTTTGCTCTAAGTTATAAAACCCTCTTCTAACTAACACACCCTTTGCTTCCTTGGTTATCCAGCAAGACTGGCTCAGCAATTCTTCTATATCAAAATTTGTTTCCATCTCTATTTCATTCTCAGGTTCTCCATGCAGAGATCTTTCTGCCAAGCACACACATCTGTGAGACTCTGGCCAAACTTTTCATCCCAACAGGCTGTGTCCCCAGTGCCACATCCTCAGGGCTTCAAACCCCTGGAGAGATGGTGACTCCACCAATGCTCTGGCATCTGTGCCAGGCCTGGAGAACCTTCTATGTGGAGAAATGTTCCCAATATCCAACCCACACTGAGCCTGGCCTAGCCTGAGGCCATTCCCTCTCCTCCTGGCCCCATTCCCTGGCAGCAGAGCCCAACCTTCACCTCACCAGAGCTTCTATCCAGTGTGGGAAATGGATTTGTAGAAAATTTTTAAAGCTTGACAGAAGGTTTACATAGTATGTATTTGTGTGTAAACTTTGAGATAAGAAATGCTGATTTAGAAATGTTATGGAATAAGACAGACATTGTTGAGGGAGAAATGGAATTTAAAGGATGGTTTTAAAGAAAAGCATTTTAAAGAAATGCTTATAATGTATTGTGTAGCCATGATATTTTTCTGAAAAATCCTTCCCTCAGGATTTTTTCTCTTGAGAAGCTGAGAGGCCTCAGGAACAAAATGTAAACAATTGTTATCTGCTGCTGTGGAATGCAACAGGTGCATCTGTGATTGGTCTCGTGGTTGTTTCTAATTAATGGCCAGTCACAGTCCAGCTGTCTCAGACTGTCTCGGTCAGTCAGAAGCCTTTGTTATCATTCCTTTTCTATTCTTAGCCAGCCTTCTGAGGAAATCCTTTCTATTCTTTTAGTATAGTTTTAATATAATATATATCATAAAATAATAAATCAGCCTTCTGAAACGTGGAGTCAGATCCTTGTCTCTTCCCTCATCCTTAGACCCCTGAGAACACCATCACAGTATTGTAATTAGGAAATAATTGGCTTCTGATTGTAATGGCATAAATTTTAACATCTGTATTGTCTCACCCTTCACGTGAAACTAAAAATAGAATAAAGGTTTTTAAAACACCTCTCAGTTCCCCATCTCTGGGTCAGAAAAGGGCTTAATCCAACAGTCAGAGCATTGTGGGGAGCCAGAAGGATCCTCCTTATCACATCCATCTGATTTCTCACCCCACATTAATGCACTCCAGGTTTATGGGAGCTAAAGGCTGGGAGGAAGAAAGGAACCCTGTGTATTGGATTGTCCTGGTTATCGTCTGGGGACTTCAAGAACAAGCTGGAGTGGTAATGATCTCATCATTCTCACCATGAGGTAGAATGGGACTTTTCCTGCAGAATTCTGCATTTCCAGATGCACCAGAAATTCAGAGTGATCATAGAAATACAATACAGAAAAAAAAAAAATATACATAGAAATGCACAGAAATAAATACATGTCCTTTTCCCGGCTGAGATGTTTCCTTGGCACAGTCCAGGATGTGTTTGGAGCAGCTGCTGTGCATCTCCCCACCCTGAAATCACTTTGTGGCAGAATCTGAAGTCTGACATCCAGGATTTGATATCCATTTGTGTCTCTATTACCCTGAGCCAATGCCATCATTTATATTTTCCTCCCTTCTTAGCAATCTACTTTGATTTTGTCAGTCATTGACCTTTGAAGATTTATCCAACCAAATTTGTAATCCTGGAGTGACAGCTGAGCTGGGCACGGAGCTGCTGTGGAGCTGCTGGTTCCTGTCTCTGAGCTGGAGCAGAGAAATCCCAGCTGCAGGCCCAGAGAGGGGCAATAAAGCTGGGCAATCATCCTGGCCACTGCAGAGGAGATCTCTGCTGATGGCATAGATTTGTCAGCCTGACATTCTTTATTGCTCTTCCAAGTCCAGCCCCTAATGGGGACTCTGGGGCCAGGAGACTTTATGATGGTGAGCCAGGGATGGGTCAGGAGTTCTCTGCCCTCAAGGCTTTGCTGCTGTTTTCCCTTCCACTCCACACTCTGAGCAGAGGAAATGAAACTGAGGAGATTTATACCTTAAAGGAGAGGCTCCTTGGGCTTCTTCTGGCTTTTCTCCTGACAAACACTCCCCCCCACCACTCCTGACTCTTCCTCCAACTTCCCAAATTGCACTGGAAGATGAAATATTCAGTCAGAGGGGTCCCCAGGGGGGACTGGCCCAGACCTGATGATTTCAGGTTCTCACTCTTTAATTGCCTTGGCAAGGGGCACGTGGGGAGCTTTAGTGACAGAGGCACCGAACCAGAACAGATCTTCCTGTAATGCCCAGATTTTAAAGCAGTTTTGCAATTCATGAAGCTGCTGCTCAACATCAGATAGGGTTTATAAGATTTTCCCCCTCTCTCAGGGCCAGAGGCTCCTGAAGCTGAGAATGCACAGAGCAGGGGAGGCCTGGGACTGGCCCCAGTGGCCCTGTGTGAGTCAGGAGTGACAGCAGTGAGCTCAGGGAGGGGTTAAGGTGGGTGACAGGGGCACTGGGGTGAAGCCCCCTGTCTGAGGGTGTCCTGAGTGGCAGCTGAGACAGACTGAGTGGGCTGGGTACAAATTCCACCTCAAAAAGGATTCTCCATACCCTGGAGAGCACCTCCAGCAGGGCAGGAACTCCTTCTTGGGATTCCCATCCTGCCTCCATGGAAAGAGACCATGGAATCTCAGCGGTTGGGCTCATGGAATCACAATGGTTGGGTTCATGGAATCACAGTGGCTGGATTTATGCAATCTCAGTGGTTGGGTTCATGGAATCACAACAGTTGGGGCTCATGGAATCTCAGTGGTTGGGTCCATGGAATCTCAGTGGTTGGGTTGGAAAGGATTTGAAAGATTTCATTCCCCCCCTGCCATGGCCAGGGGCACCTTCCACTGTCCCAGGGTATTCCAGCCTGGCCTTGGACACTTCCAGGGATCCAGAGGCAGCCACAGCTGCTCTGACCTGTGCCAGGGCCTCCCCACCTTCCCAGGGAAGGATTTTTCCCCAGTATCTGCTGCAGGAATCTTCCTCTCAATGAAACCAGAGCCTGACACCAACGCTGTGCTCATCTGCACCCTCCAAGCACAACCAGCCCTTTCTGAACCTCATTCCCAGTGGTTCCTGTGGTGATGTCTGAGCGCCCAGCAGTGAGTAACTAAAGCCTGGTACCCACTTTTAATCACACCAAATCAATGCTCCATAAGGAGGAGATTTAAAACGCATTTTTTATGCATTGCTGCCTACACTGGAAGGACTCATTAGCACCCAACTCATCAATAGAGCCTGAACTCCAGAGAAACTCCTGGATGGAATCAATGATGCCAGTGGAGCGGGGGAAGGATGGAACAATGAGAGGGAGGGGGAGGGGGTTAAACAAAACAAAGCCTTTTGGAAGTATTTTGAGTTTCTTCTAAGACAACGACAGTCTCCTTCAGTGTGCTAGGCTGTGATTTCGGAGGATTGCCGGGGTCTGGGGAGGTTTTCAGCTGAGCTGTTGCTCCAGAACCACAAGAGGGCAATGGAGAATGGAGCCAGGGCCGTGCCCGGGCCGTGAGGGAAGCAGGAGAGGCCTCGGTGCTCTGCCCTGACAGAACCCAGAAATGCCACCGCACAGAGGAGGAGGTGCAGTGTCAGAGCTGCTCGGTGTCCAGCAGGGCTCTTTGGGAATCAGTGGGGCTTTATTCCAACACAGCACCTGTCTGCCAGGGAGCCCCCACATCCCGCCGAGCCCGGCAGCCAGGCGCTCTCTGGGGCCGTGCAGCAGGATCGATCTGCTGGCTAAGTGTCCTAATGAAACACAAATGTGCTGTCATTCGCAGAGCCATCTGTCACCAGGAGACGTGACAAGTGCCACAAGCAGAACAATAACTGTAATTCAATTGGGGAATCCAGCCCCTCTCAGCACGCACAAAGCGCCGGGCCCAACCCGCGGCCTCTGGGCCCGCTGGTGGATTTGTGTTACACCTCATCAAAGGGCAATAAACAAATCAGTCAGTGGAGAATTAAAGGAATTTCCCATTATGGGCAAGGTACTTGTTGCACCAGAGCTCTTTAGCCTGGTGTGGTAATTTCAAATCCATCTGCATGGCTGGAGCAGAGCTGTTTAATGCTCATGTGTGGTGGTGTTTGCGGGTCCCGAGGAGGGAAGAGATGAGAACCTTGACTCCATGTTTCAGAAGGCTGGTTTTTTATTTTAGGATATATATTATATTGAAATTATATACTAAAACTATACTGAAGAAAGAGAAAGGAGATATCAGAAAGCTAGAAAGGAATGATAATAAAATCTTGTGACTGACCAGAGTGTCCAACACAGCTGGACTGGGATTGGTCATCAAGTAAAAACAATTCACATGAGACCAATCAAAGATGCACCTGCCACATTCCAAGCAATCAGACAATTATTGTTTACATTTCATTTCTAAGGCCTCTTAGCTTCTCAGGAGAAAAATCCTAGCAAAGGATTTTTTAAGAAAATATGTCTGTGACACTCATGGTGTTCTGCTGTCCCACAGAATGGGAACACTGCTGGAGTAGGAGAGTGCAGGACATGGTGACACTGGGTAATGGAGAGGTCACTGTACCAACGCTGCCCAGGCCTCTGGTGATGCAGGACTCCCCTGCTCAGGAGTTTTCAGGGAAATTAATCCAAATTAACTTCTCCAGCGGATGGTTAAACCACATTAGCAGCTCATTCCCAGTGAAGATGGGCTTGATTCAATTGAGTTCGCTTTAACTCTGGTTCATCAGAGCACTGCACCATTTGCTCCTGTGCCTATGACACGGCTCAGACACGGAGCCTGCAGGGCTGTGCTGATGGGGGCTGGGGCAGCGAAGGGGCACCAAAGTGCTCCAGAGGCGGCTCCCAGCCCCATTTCTCAGTTGTTTCTGTCTGAGTTGCAGCTCTCTGGGCACAGCTGCACCCAGGCTGTGCTGCTCCCTGCTCAGCCAGGCTGGGACATGGCCCTCAGGCATCTCTGGGTGCTCTCCCAGAGCAGCTGTGGCTGCCCCTGGATCCCTGGAAGGGACAGACTGGATGGGGCTTGGAGCCACCTGGGACAGTGGAAGGTGTCCTGCCCATGGCAGGGGTGGGATTTATGATTTCCATGGCCCCTCATGCCTGGGTGCTTCCATCCCTCTTAATCCTTCTGTTCTGCTCCTCCACCACAGACCTGGCAGTGCCAGACCAGTTTCAGCACAGCTGGAACAGCTGCTGGGGCTTCCCTTGGTGCCCCCCAGTTCTGCTGCTCACCCGCAGGAAACAGGAACAGGAGAATCCTTCCAAAATCTCCAACTTCCTTCCCTCAATCCCCCTGTCACTGGTTTGTCCCTCTGTCTGTCCCGGCTTCATGCAGCAGTGACCAACAACACCACCCCATCTTAGAGGGGCAGCAAAACCTCACCGGGGTGAGATTTCTGAGCAGCCTTTGGCCCCTACCTGGGGGAAATTCTGGGAGAAAGGGACCTGTGTCCCCAGAGCTGAGCACAGGGGCTGGGATTGAGTCCCCAGGGAGGGACCAGAGCTGCCTCCCCCAGCCTGAGGGACCAGCCTGGCCGTGGGCACACTGGGAGGAGCACTGGCACTGCCAGGAATTATCCCTGGCTTGTGCTTGGGTTTATTTTCTGTGAAAAAGATAAAACCACCGTGTCTGTGCAGAGGAGCCAGAGGAGAGCTCGGATCTCCACAGGGCTGATAAACACAACTCAGAGCAGAAGAAAAGGGGAGAACCACTCTGATTGTGCCCCAGCCTCAAAGCCAACCCTCTGCAGCCACAGGCTGCCTCCTCTCCCTGCCCCATTGTTTCATCCCTTCCCAATCCCATATCTGGGCTTTGCAGCGCTGCCACTTGGGCCCAAACCCCTCTGGAAGCACCATGAG
>NW_005054428.1:746398-758763 GCF_000277835.1 Geospiza fortis | reverse complement strand
AGCTCTGTTGGGCTGCCTGAGATAATGGATGTCCAAAATGTTTCTTTGGAAGCTTTTCCTGAAGTGTTTATCTGGCAGGCCCAGGCTGTGGGATCGATGTGCTGCCGGGAGCTCGCTGGCTTTCCATTCTCAGGGAGAGGCTGGGCTGGCCTTGGCTGGTGACAGGCCCTGATGAGCCAGGTTCTGCTCTCTGACAGCCCTCCAGAACATCCTGTGTCGCTTTCGTGGCCATCAAAGCTTGGACTCCCTCATAAAACCAGGATATTTTCTTATTAACAGAGGGTCTCTCTCATCCAGCTGATGATCCCTATTAATGACCCCACACCTGGTACCAATCCAGGCTGTCCTTTTTGAGGCAACCAATTAGTGAGGATGGATTTGATTAATCTTCCTCTGGCACAGGAGAATCAGAGCATTGGGTTCTCCTGGACTGGGGTGCCTTGAGCCAGGTGGGGACTGATGGGGAGAGGGAGAGGGAGAGGGAGAGGGAGAGGGAGAGGGAGAGGGGATGCTCAGCCTGACATCCTGGATGGAGCACTTGGAGCCCTGGGACAGCCACAGAGGAGGGACAGAGGGAGCCAGGCTGTGCTGGGAGGGAGGGAGGGAGGGCTCTCACTGCAGGACAAGGGGCTGTGGTGGAGCCATGCCAGGCCCACAGGGCACCCTCTGCCTGAGCCCAGACACTTTTCCCTGGCATGTCCACAACTGGAATAACTGCCCCATCCATGGCAGATCCATCTTTGGAATAACTGCCCCATCCATGCCATTCCATCCATGGGATAACTGCCCTTTCTATGGTATTCCATCCATGGGATAACTGCCCTTTCCCTGGCAGATCCATCCATGGAATAACTGCCCTTTCCATGGCATCCCATCCATGGGATAACTGCCCTTTCTCTGGCAGGTCCTTGCCTTTGGTGCAGGACATCCCAGCCCAGCCCCAGTGCTCAGCCCCTCTCCAGAGGCTCCAGCAGAGGTTCAGCTGCACCATGCCTGGAAATTCCATTTAATTCCTGCATTGTTTGTCAATATTTTCCTGTCTGGTATTAAATGAACATAATTAGTGCAGCTTAAAAATGAGGGAAGCTCTTTAATGCAGCTGCTGTCCCAGTATTTCCCCCTGAGTTTCCAAAGCTGTAATTCCCGTCTCTCCTGCCATTGGTAATAATCCCTTGAAAGCCTGGAAGTGGAATGCACTGCCTGCCTTTGCAATTGTTTTTCTTTGTTATGTTGCTCAAACAAAGAGTAAAACATGCACTTGAAGGCTCTGTGACTTTTATTTTAGATTAAGGGAAATAAACAAAGGATGAACAAATCTTCAACACTCTGGGAGGGGAAGCTCTGATCGGTACCTGAGCCAAAAGCTGCCACAGCAACAGCTCTGCTGCTTTCACAGCCAGCCAAAAATGAAACCCCGGAGGTGACTTTGCTCCTCCTGAATATTCAGAGCCTGCTGAGACCCGCCCCCCCCAGGGCTCCTTTGCTCTGAGCCCCTCCTGCTGCCCCCCTCACCGTGGGGCTGGATCCCACATGCCCAGATGTGTCCCAAAACCAGGGGCTGGATCCCACATCCCCAGATGTGTCCCAAAACCAGGGGCTGGATCCCACATCCCCAGACGTGTCCCAAAACCAGGGGCTGGATCCCACATCCCCAGACGTGTCCCAAAACCAGGGGCTGGATCCCACATCCCCAGATGTGTCCCAAAACCAGGGGCTGGATCCCACATCCCCAGATGTGTCCCAAAACCAGGGGGTTGTTCTGGAAGCCACAGCAAGGCCCTGCTTGGGGAGACATCTCAGCAAACCCCTAGTACACTTTGCCTTTTGCACCATCCTTTGTCCTGGATCCCCAAAATGTCCTGGATCCACTGGGGTCTATAAAATCTCCAGGAAAATGAGAGTTGCTTTAGAAGAGCTGATGCTTGGGGGTTTTTGGAAGGCAGCAATTGTCTGCTGGATCTGCTGGAGCCTGGAAGGGGCAGGAGCAGTGCAGGGGCTGCTCTGGGGAGGGGGTGCCCTCCCTGCCAGCCCCAAGGGCAGCCCGAGCTCACAGCCAGGCTCTGGAGCAGCTGAGGCAGCCCCTGATCCCGGGTTTATCAAAGCTGCCAGGGTTTGATATCAGAGGTGCTGGTTGCTCTGATGGACTGATGTCCTTGTGGGCTGTACTGGGTTACAAATACCGACAGAGGAGCTGACTTTGTGAGTGAGGTGTGAGAGAACCATCAGATGTTACCACGTCTGGCTCTGCCTCCTGACAGCTTATCCTGAAATCCCCCTGCACCTTCCAAAGCTCAAATTTATGCTGCTTGGGTTTTTTCAAACAATGTTATCTTCATTATTCTGCTGCTAACAAGCTGTGGCCTCAGTTTCTGGGGTGCCACAAGCAGGGACAGGCTCCCTCCCTTGCCCAAAACCTTTTTGTTCCCCTCTGATCCCCTCCATCTCTTTCCATAAACTCTAAGCCCATGATTGACAGCCTAATTTAAGCTTAATGTTTAATATTGCAATCAGGAGTGATATTTTGTGTTTGCTTTTTGAAGTGAGGAGAAAGGGTGGCAGCATTTGCCTCTTTGCAATCATTTCACCCTCAAAAGGGAACACATCCAGCAAAGTGAAATTTTGCTGGCGAAGAAGAAAAAGAAAAGGAGAGGGGGGATAAAAAAGAGCCGAGATTAACATCCTTTAAAATGTTCCTGTTTACTCCTATCGTCTCAGAGCTAACTTTAAATAGGATAAAATGATCCTTTAATCCCCTTTATCTTCTTAAGAGCTGCTGTAAAAGATCTACTTGACATTTGAGAAACAGGGGAAAAAAATAGGAGGTCTCGTAATATTCCTCAGAAATGGTGGATGGGAGAGATTTGAGTTGAACAAAATGGGAAGATTTGGCTCCTCAGCGGAGCAGAAATTCCTGTGGGCTCTGCTCTGATCCCACAAGGCAGGAGCACATCCTTGGAGCTGCCTGGTTTGTCAGGACAGGCGCAGGGCAGGGAGGGGAATCCTGAGGTCCCCTTGGAAATCCATGTGACAGCAGGAGAGGAGGTGGGGAGAATGTCCTGGGTTATAAGATGTGCCTGGGGCTGTGGTCTGTCCTCAGCTGTCAGAGCTGGGGCAGTTCTCTGCTGTTCTTGGGGCAGTTTTCTTGATCTCTCCCACAGCCAATCCTCCCTCCAGGAGATCTCTGCTGTCCATGGCCACTGAGTGTCCCTGCAGGGCTGATCCAATTCCAGCATCCCATGGGGAGATGCTGCGCCCAGGGGAGGAGCCAAGCATTCCTCCCTGGATCCAATCTGAGCCTGGAGCAGCACAGCAGCCTTTGCCCCCTGCATTGCCAGAGGAGCAGCTTTCTGCTGCCCTGCATTGCCAGAGGGAGCCCAGGCCCATCTGCAGCAGCCCTGGAGCTGCAGAGGAAAACTCCCCCCTTGTGCAGGATCCCTGCTCCAGCAGCAGCACAGCTGGCACTGCAGGAGGGCTGAGCCCCCATGGGATGGGGCTGTGCCACCCCTGAGCCACAGCGTGCCAGGGCCTGCTCTCACTCTGGCAGGCTTTGTTTGCACTATTGCATTTGTGTTTTTAATTTCCCTAGTAAAGAACTGTTATTCCTGCTCCCATATCTTTTTCTGAGAGCCCCTTAATTTCAGAATATAATAATTCAGAAGGAGGGGGTTTGCATTTTCCATTTCAGGGGAGGCTCCTGCCCTCCTCAGCAGACACCTGGCTGTTCAAACCAATACAGAGAGGTTTTGCATGCTCAGGAAAGGAGGTTGGGAGAGGCTTTCCACCCTCAGGGAGGGAGGGCGTGAGAAGTTTCCCACACTCAGGTTGGCACTAAAGCCTCTCCCTGTTCTCACTGCTGTTCTGCCGTTGAGGATCTGGCATCTCTCACTGGCTCGTTAGCAGCAGCCTCATTTGCACAGCATCTGCTTAGCCCTGGGTGAACATTCCCTGCAGCTGCTGAACTCCTTCTCTCCATCCCCAGCCTGACCAGAGCCCGGATCCTGAATAAATCACGGAAGTGCAGCTCGGAGCTGGGCAGTGTCTGCTCCTCACACTCGGCCCCTCGAGGGGAGCCTCTCCCTCCCTGTGCCCCTTTTCCAGTGAGGAAGGACAGAGTGACAGAGGGACACCCCCAGAGGGCTCCCAGGGAGGGACTGGCCCCTCTGCCCTGCTGGGAGCAAAGCCTGGCGTGAGGGACTGAGGCTCCACGGGCTCGTAATTCCCAGCAGGATGAGCAGTGCTGGGGCTGTCCATGGAAAATGGGCTGGACCTGGGTGTGGGACAAGGAGATCACCTACTGTTCTGCCAAAAACCTGCAAAGCCGAGCTCATCCCTGTCTGATAACGGAGAAACAGGACATGGAATGGTTAAAAACTGGCAGAAGACCTGGAACCCAATGGTTTCACCCCAAAGCTGCCCTGCCAGCCCTTTAGCTACGGTCACAGTTCCAAGCCAGGGGATTGGGAATTCCAAAGGGAGCTGTTTGAATGCCAGGATGAAAAAAGAGAGAAAAGAGGGAAGGAAAGGAAAAGGGGAAAAGCTGCAGAAGCTACACCGCAACAGCTTTGGGGAAAACAAGGTGTTACCCAAATAAAATGGGATTTTTTCACATTAAATTCAGTGTCACAGAGATCCTGTCTGGCCCTTTCTCCTAGAAGCACTGCTGGGGTTTTATCTGCAGATAAAACCCCAATCCCTGCTCAATCCCTGCTGCTCCTCTAAGAGCAGTAATTAAGGATTGATGGAAGCAAAGAGGGGCTTTAACCCTAAAGTGAAGCAGCAAATGCTCCTCACAGTCCTCCAGGAACAGCCCAATGCTGAAATGGGATTTTCTGCAGCTAACAACAGGAAATGGCCATGGCAATACAAGAAGGCAGCAGGAGCTGGGGAATTCCAGCACGGGTTCAGGAGGATTCAGGATTCCATCATGAGTGACTTGGGCATTTATTTGAATCCCCCTTGAAGGAGCAGAATTGTTTCAGCTGCTTGGCTGGAGGGGAGAAACGATGCTCCAGAGTGTCCCTGACAACTTCAAAGTGTCCCAAACACCTCCCGAGTGTCCCCAACACCTCCAGAGTGTCCCAAACACCTGCAGAGTGTCCTCAAATACCTCCAGAGTGTCCCAAACACCTCCCAAGTGTCCCCAACACCTCCAGAGTGTCCCAAACATCTCCAAATTGTCCCTAACAACTTCAGGGTATCCCCAAACACCTCCAGAGTGTTCCTAACAACTTCAGTGTCCCAAACACCTGCAGTGTCCCTAAATACCTCCAGGATGTCCCCAACACCTCCAGGGTGTCCCCAAACACTTCTAGAGTGTCCCTAAATACCTCCCAAGTATTCCAAACACCTCCCGAGTATCCCAAACACCTCCAGAGTGTCCCTAACAACTTCAGAGTGTCCCTAAACACCTCCAGAGTGTCCAAAATACCTCCAGGGTGTGACTGGGTTCACAGAGGTCCGAGGATGAGGGAAGAGACGAGGATCTGACTCCATGTTTCAGAAGGCTGATTTATTATTTTATGATATATATTACATTAAAACTATACTAAAAGAATAGAAGAAAGGATTTCATCAGAAGGCTAGCTAAGAATAGAAAAAGAAGGAATGATAACAAAAGCTTGTGTCTCGCACAGAGAGTCCGAGCCAGCTGACTGTGATTGGCCATTAATTAGAAACAATCACATGAGACCAATCACAGATGCACCTGTTGCATTCCACAGCAGCAGATAATCATTGTTTACATTTTGTTCTTGAAGCCTCTCAGTTCCTCAGGAGAAAAAATCCTAAGGAAAGGATTTTTCAGAAAATATCATGGCTACACCAGGGTGTCCCCAGACTTCTCCCAGGTGTCCCAAGCCACCTCCAGGGCAGCCCCAGGTGTGGCTCTGGGTGTAGAGCTCAGGGCAGGGCTGCCCTGTGGGGTCACACAGGGGTGACAGAGGTGTCACCTCCCAGCCGTGGCTCGGTGTAAGCTCTGCCATCCCCTGTCCCTCCCAGCCCCTTCCCACCTGTCCAGGAGCACGGGAAGCCATTGCCATGGGGATGGATGCAGCTTTAGGATCTCCTGTGATCCCTGCCCAGCTGATGGGATCAGCCTGGAGCTGGGAGGAGCAGGCAGAGGGCCCAGGAGCCGGGACTGTCACCTCCTGCCACTGCAGGGGCCCGCCTGTGACCTCCAGGGAGGGAAACACCAACCCTTCTGGGGTGTGAGGATGGCAAATGGGAGAAAAGCTTTTACCTGAGCCAGGTTTTCCTCCTGGGAGAAGCTGAGGAGGCTCAGTTTGCACTCAGGGCTGGTTTGTTCTGGCACTCAAACACAGAGATTTTATTTTTGTAGGAGCTCTGTTGTTGGATTAAGCTCTTTTCTGACCCAGAGATGGAGCAACTGAGAGGCATTTTAGAAACTTTTGTTCCATTATCAGTCTTCTGAGAAGAGTGAGACAATAGAGATGTTAAAATTCACATTATCACAATCAGAAGCCAACTATTTCCTAATTACAATACACTGTAAGCCATCTCTAAGTGGCTACACTCTTACAAGTCAGGAAAAAATATAATCCAACACGCTGTCACCATTTGCACCCTGGCCGAAAAATAATAATTGCAATCAGAACAAAAACATCTTGATTCCATTATGCAGGGAGAAAAAGAGAGAAGTGGAGAATCCTTTTCAAACCAAATTTTTGTGCCTGTGTATAAATGCAGGGTGACCCCAACATAGGGAATAATGTGCTCTGACTCCATGATTTCAGAGGGCTGGCTGAACAAATGCTTTATTAAGCTGTACTATATTACACTAATACTATACTATAGTAAAGAGACACTAAACAAAAATCTGTGGCCTTTACCAGACAGTCACAACACAGCTTTGATCCAGTTGGTCAATCAAACAACCAACCATCAGCAGAGTCCAATTAACAAATCTGTTCTTTGGTAAACAATCTCCATAACACCTTCCACATGTGCCAAACAACAGGAGCAGTGAGTAGAGATAAGAATTGTTTTCTCTTCTTCTCTGAGGTTTGTCACTGCCTTTCCCTAGGAGAAATCCTTGGGAAAGTTGTGCCTGCTGCTCTCTGTGAAGAGAGCTGCACCCACACCTGTGGCTGCCTCTCCTACCCAGTACTGGCGCTGATGGAATGAGGTGACTCCAGTGGCTGTCCCAGATTTTCTGCTCCAGAGTGAGGCATTTCTTTCCTCTCTGGCCATCAGGAGATGGCAGGGGTGGGATAGGAGGAGTTTGAGGTCCCTTCCAACCCAAACCATTCCAGGATTCCACATTCTCTGTGCCCAGAGCAGCTGCTGAACTGCTGCTTCCCCACAGGAGGATGAAAAGTGCCTCCGTTGGGTAAATGTGAAATTCCTCATTAGGAAATCCCACCTGGAATTGCAGGGATGGCCCATCTGTGTTGGTGCTCTCTATGCTCCAGCCCTTATTCCTTAAAACACGTTCAAAGTCTGGGTCCTACCAACACCCCCCCTTTGTGGTATTCACATTGTCTGAACAGGGAGAGACATAATTCTCTCTCCCAGGATTTTTCCTGGGAAGGCAGTGAGAAAACAATTCTTATCTCTAGTTGCTGCTCCTGTTGTTTGGCACATGTGGAATGTGTTATGGAGATTGTTTAACCAGAGTGATTTGTTAATTGGACACTGGTGATGGTTGTTTGGATTGATTGGCCAGTTGGGTCAAAGCTGTGTCCTGGCTGTCTCAAACAGTCACGGGTTTTTCTGTGGTATTTTTTTAGTGTAGTATCTCTTTAGTATAGTATCTTTTTAATACAGTATAGTATTAGTGTAATATAACCTAGCTTAATAAAGCATTGTTCAGCCTTCTGAATCATGGAGTCAGAGCACATTATTCCCTACGTTGGGTTCACCCTGTATCAATACCCCTTGTTGACTCCAGTATTTCCAGTCAGTCCCAGTTGCTGTGGATATTTGATATTCCCTACGATTTCCCAAGGTTGTTCCAATCAAACCCTGGTAGTAAAACCAGCCCCACAATGTCATTTCCTGCTCTTTCCCCACAGCCCTGCAGTTAACACTGCTTTGTTTACAGCCAGAAGTAGATTTTTCTGTCTGGGGATTTTTTTCTGGGGAACTCTGAGTGAAACCCCCCCAGAAATCCCTCATCTGCTCCTTTTCATTCATCTCCCACAAAACACCACAGGAAATTCTGATTCCTGAGGCTTTAGCACAGCAATGACACCTTTAAGCCCAGCCCTGGCAGCTGGAATTTCACAGCCCTGAACTGAGGCTTTGGGTGACATTTGGGGAAGTTTTTACCCTTGTTAATGGTTGGTATCTCAGTTGTTGCGAGGTTCAATCGAAGAAAAACTCAGAAAGTTTCTCTTCAAGGACTGAAAACCCCACTTTTGTAGTTTCTGGGTGAGCTTTGCAAGTGCAGCAGTTTTGAACTCAGCACAGCTGGGAAACAAAGGGAAGGAAATCCCCCCCAGCCATCTCCTGTAAATTGAGGCAAAATGGGCAAAGAAAGGCAGAACCAAATATAACTGTCCCTGTGGGGTGGGGAGAATTATTCTGCTCTTAATGATTTCTTTGACTAGAACACCTTGTGAGGGTGAGGAATTTTCTCTTCTTGTGGCAGCAGGACTGGCCTAGATGGGTTTAAATCCTTGCAGGAATTTGCTGCTCTGTCCAGGCCTTGTTTGTGCTGGGTTTGGTGTCAGTACTGCACATGCTGGGTTTTGTTCAATTTCAAATTGTTGAATTACTGACAGTTTTCCACAGCACCACCCCAGGAGAGCACTTGGAGTTCTGAGAGGTGATACTAAAACTCTAGGGATTCAAGAGTCAGGAATTGATAAGGTCACCCTCCTCACATCGTCTTAATTCTTATTTTTCTCCCAAAAATCTTCATTAACACACAAAAAGGTGGATCCCTGCTGCTGGTGTTTGCATGGGAGGTCTCTGAGGGCAGGAAGTGAAGCAGGATCAAGAAATTTCATTCCCAATCTCTTAGGACAAAAAGATGACCCCAGCAGGGCCAGGCCAGGGGAAGTTCAGGTTGGATTTCAGGAACAATTTCTTGCCTGGAAGGGTGGTCAGGCCTTGCTGGAGGGAGTCCCCATCCTTGGAAGTGCTCAAAAACCTGTGGATGGTCAGTTGTGACTGTGGTTGGGCTGGGATGAGGTTGGATATGAGGATCCTGGAGGCCTTTTCCAAGCCCAGCAATTCTGTGGCTCTCAGGGAACACTCCCAGCTGAAGGACCAGCCAGGGGGTGCAGAGACCCCAGGGATGAACATTCCCTCCTGCAGGATAATCCAGCTCCACATGGGCCCTCCTCCCTGGGCTGGGAGCTGAGGCCGGAACACTCGGTGGGGTTTGGAGTTCCACACCTCCTGCAGGGGCAGGAATGGCACAGAATTCCTGATTTCCTGCTTGCATTCCTTCCCTGCCAACGTTTCCTGCTCACATTCCCTGATCCCTGTACATGATCCCTGCTCACATTCCCTGATCCCTGCTCACATTCCCTGCTCACGTTCCCTGTTCTCTGCTCACATTCCCTAATCCCTGCTCACATTCCCTGCTCACATTCCCTGTTCCCTGCACACCTTCCCTAATCCCTGCTCACAATCCCTGTTCCCTGCACACCTTCCCTGTTCACATTCCCTGATCCCTGCTCACATTCCCTGCTCACATTCCCTGTTCCCTGCTCACATTCCCTGTTCCGTGCACACCTTCCCTGATCCCTGCTCAATTTCCCTGTTCCCTGCACACCTTCCCGATCCTTGCACACATTTCCTGCATACATTCTCTGCTCACATTCTCTGCTCATATTTCCCCAATCCCTGCTTACATTCCCTGCTCCCTGCCCATGTTCCCTGTTCCCTGCTCATGTTCCCTGTTCACATTCCCTGCACACATTCCCTGTTCCCTGCTCACATTCTCTGATCCCTGCTCACATTCCCTGCACACATTCTCTGTTCCCTGCTCACATTCTCTGATCCCTGCTCACGTTCCCTGCACACATTCCCTGTTCCCTGCTCACATTCCCTGCACACATTCCCTGTTCCCTGCCCACGTTCCCTGCCCACGTGGGGCTCCTCACAGACATGGATTGAGCTCAGTTTTTGTCTGGGAATGCACCGAAGTGGCTTTAACCAGAGCCGTGCTCATGATGGGCAGTGCTGCGGGAAGCAGGGCAGGGAGAGGGGAGTGGAATGAGGGGGTGAAGGGGATGAAGAGGATGCAGCAGCTGCTCCATCCCCTCCTGCTGCTCCCCCCCAAGCCCTGGCCAGGCTGCTCTAACTGCGGGGTCATTACTCTGCACAGCCCTGCAATCACTCGGGGTGGGGCTTCCCCAGGCGGTTCTTCCACTGAAAAGCTTCTGGGCTGTTCCTCAATTATTCAGGAAACAGGGTTCTTCCATCAGAAACACCCCGGTGACTCCGAGAAGGGAACACATCCCAGGGAAGTGCTCCTGGACTGTGGGTAAAAGAGCAAAATTCTGACATCCTTTATCCCAACTCTCCTGAGAAGGAGAAGGGTATGGAAGTTTTAGGTCTCATCCCAGAGAAGGAGGAGCAGCCAGAGAAGGATCTCCCCCAGCTGTGCCACGTGGATCCAACTGACCATGGAAACCTGGAATTGTGGAGGTGTTCCAAAGGGCTCTGACAAACTGTCTGAGAGGGAGACAAGGACTGGGGATAAAGTGGGAATGGAGGGAATTTGGAAATGATAATAAATCTGCAGAATCACCAGCCAGGCAGAGGCATGGAGGGATGAGAAATGTTTTAGGTAAAGCTGTTCCCTGGTGTATGACTGTTGGTACAGGATGCAAAAAGCAGGATAGGAAAGAGAGGGAAAAACACGTATACAACAAAAATTGCAGATAAAAATCATGGAGATATAGAATGGTTAGGGTAAGAAGGACCTTATAGCCCATCCCATTCCATTCCACCCCTGCCATGGCAGGGACACCTCCTACTGTCCCAGGCTGCTCCAGCCCCAATGCCCAGCCTGGCCTTGGGCACTGCCAGGGCTCCAGGGGCAGCCACAGCTGCTCTGGCAATTCCAGCCCAGCCCCTGCCCACCCTGCCAGGGAACAATTCCCAATTGCCAAGATCCCATCCAGCCCTGCCCTCTGGCACTGGCAGCCATTCCCTGGCTCCTGTCCCTCCATCCTTGTCCCCAGTCCCTCTGCAGCTCTCCTGGAGCCCCTTCAGGCCCTGGGAATAAGGAGAAGGAATGGGATGATGGTGTGGGAATGATGGAGCTTTGCACAGCTGGTGGAGCACTGGGAGAAAGTGCCTTTGGGAAGAGGATCTGGAATCCCAGGGCTTGTCCAGCCCTTTGTCCCTGGCAGTGGTTTGGAGGAGCCAGGATGTCCCAGTGAGGGACTCTCCCTGTGGGATGTGCAGGAATTTCCCCTCCCTCATTGCTGATTCCAGCCCAGCCAGCCCGGGGACACAACCTCGGGGTCATTCCCCACATCAGGGAGATTCCCTGTGCTTCCAACCCCTGGCAACATGCAGGGAAGAGCCACAGGAATCATGGACAGGGACCTTGAACATTGTCGCAATACGACACGAAATGAACGACACTCACACTCTGAGATGTCCGAGGCAAAAAAGGCATGTTTATTTCCAGACCTCGATATTTATAGAATTCCAAAAGTGACCATGGATTGGAGGATGAAATTGCCACCTCTCCAACCACACTGGTCAAACTAACAGTCCATCAGTTCTCTCCTCCTCCAGAAAGGAATGCAAAAAAGTCATTATTTACATGAAAAGTGCATGAGAAACTCCATTACAAAAATGTAAACATCAGAAGGCTTAGAAGAACTTTAGAAGAACAGGGCAACAGAACATCATCTCATCCCAACCCCCAAATGGCTCCAAGTCACCCGGGACACTTAAAAACCACAAATGAATCCAACTCAGCCCCTCCAGCTGAGGGATTTGGGACACCAGGAAAACGAGGGAATGCTCTTCCACTGCAGGGAAATGCCAGAGTTCCAACGCACCAGCATTTGAGGAAGAAAAAATATTTTATTATAAGAGTTAGAAAATGCAAATAAGTGTCTGGAGGGTGCTTTTGGAGAGCACTGAAGCAGGTTGAGGACTCGCTTCTGTATTTTAAATCTCCTCTGCTTCCAAGCTCCATCTTTCACTGCCTTTCAGAACTGGGTCTTTTATTAACGAGAGTTAAATTACATAACACTGAAAAAAGAATTTAAAATAATTACTTCCTAACCCCGTTTGCAAAGCCCTGAAGCACGAGGCTTTATTACCCTTATCTTAACTTTCTTAACTACTAATGTTTGAGCAGTTAGGAAATTATCCTTTTTCGTCAGAAATTCCAGCTGCAGTTATTTCTGCCACACTTTTATTAG
>NW_005054428.1:724630-746347 GCF_000277835.1 Geospiza fortis | reverse complement strand
TATGGCCAATCAAGTGAATAATTCAACATTTTCAGGATTGTCTGAACACAAATTTACACAATAGCCTGTGACAAAGGAATCTTCAGGGGACGATCAAATAAATAACAGTCATTTTTCAAGAAGGCTGCAACACTTTCAAAAGAATAATCCCGGCCTCTTTTTTAATGCTGTGCCATTATTATTCACAGATGGTGGCATTGGAGAGCTCTGGAGCTGAGCTCTGCAAAGTTTTCTGTGCTTTTGGGGAGAGGCAGCTCCTGCCAGCACAGATCCCAGATTCCTACAGCCCTGCACCTCAATTTTCCCATTTTTGGGGCAGAAAGTATAGAATTATGGAGTGGTTTGGGTTGGGAGGAGCTTAAAAATGATCCAGTGCCACCCTTGCCATGGCAGGGACACCTCCCACTGTCCCAGGCTGCTCCAAGCCAGTTGCTGTGTTGTGAGGGTCCCCAGGACGAGGTGAGATATGAGAATCTGACTCCAAGTTTGCAGAAGGCTGATTTATTATTTTATGATATTACATTATATTATATTACATTATATACTAAAACTATACTAAAGAAAGAGAAAGGAGACATCAGAAAGCTAGAAAAGAATGAATAATAAAAACCCGTGACTGACCAGACAGTCTGACACAGCTGGACTGGGATTGGTCATTTATTAAAAACAATTCACGTGCTGGGTAAACAATTCTTCAAATCACATTCCAGAGCAGCAAAACATGGAGAAGCTGAGACTTCTCATCTTCCCAGGAGAAGAAATCCTGGCAAACGGATTTTTCATAAAATATCACGGTGACACGAGCCCCAATGCCCAGCCTGGCCTTGGGCACTGCCAGAGATCCAGGGGCAGCCACAGCTGCTCTGGCAATTCCAGCCCAGCCCCTCACAGCCCTCACAGGGAACAATTCCTTCCACATTTCTTACCCTAAATTCCCCTCTTTCAGTTTGAACCCATTACTCCTTGTTCCATGCCCACAGTTCTTGAGGAATATTATAAATATGTTCTATATAACACCATATATTGGTGGTTTTTATGGTCTGACTCAAAACCCATAGAAGAAGGATATGTCTCTATGCACATCCCACATTTTGTCACCCTGGGATTTTACACATTCCCTGGAAAGCGTTTCCATCCTGTCCTTTTTTCCTACAGTATTTTTTCAGTGTGAAAGACGAGAAGCACTCACAAAGCTCCAGCTTAGCAGGGACTGCGATTTCCGAGGAGAAGATTTTGTCTCAGTTTAAGCCTGTATTTTCCAGGCTGTGCTTTTGGAGTAGCCTGGATTTGGGGGCTTTCAGCTGCATCTCAGCAGCTCTTCCTGAGGAGGCTGCAGCTGAATTATCTCCCTGCAACAGCAGAAACTGCTCAAGGATAAAAACAATTTCTGAGCTCTTATCAAAGGAAGCCTCAGAGCTGAAACCTCTCCTTTACCTGTCAGGATTCGCCTGCCCAGCCCCCTGTGCTCTCTGATAAGGCAGAGACTCCCCAGAGCACCAGGATGGATGGGCCTTTCCCATCAGGGTTTGGAGCATCCCCAGCCCAGTGTTCCTTTGGCTGCTTTTCCTTAAACGTTTTTGGGGGGAATTGTTCATCCAAGTGGCTGTGTGGGAAATGGATTTATAGAAAATTTTTAAAGTTTGACAGGTTTATATAGTGTGTATCTGTATGCAAATTTTGAGATAAGAAATGTTGATTTAGAAATGTTATAGAATAGGACAGATATTATTGACAGAGAAAAGGAATTAGAAATAAGTTTTAAAAGGTGGGTTTGTAAATAAGATTAGATATTGTAGAGAAATAGAATTATGAATTATGCATTGTATTGTAATTAAGAAACAGTTTTTAATAGTAATGATGTGAATTATAGCATTTCTATTGTCTTACTTTCTATATGAGACTGAAAATAAAATAAAAGTTTTTAAAACGCCTCAGTTGCCCCATCTCTGGGTCAGAAAAGAGCTTTGTCTGACAGAGCTGGAGCACTGATTTCTCTCTACTTCCTCCATTTGCAAATAAAAGCACTTTTCCTCCCCTACTTTCTGATAAATAATGCTTTAAAATCTGTTGGGAAATCCCCTGGGATACAGGTGGGATATCTGAGTGGGACCAGAGGCACAGGCAGGGGTGGGAAAATGGTGCCAAAATTCAGGGGCAGGAAGGTCTGGGGCTGCAGAGCCTCGTGTGCTCCCCATCAGAGCTGGGAGTTCCAGCCCTGCCCCCCCGGTGCCCCCACCCCAAATCCAGGGGCTGGGAAGGAGCTGGGCAGGGCTCCTCTCCACTGCTCTGCACTTCCCCACATTATTGATTTATTCCTGCAAACTGAGCTCCCGTTTGCTGGGATGATTTTTCATCATCCCTGTCCCAGAGCTGGGGCAGTAAAGCAGCACCTGCAGCATCCATCTCTCCCAGGGCTGTCCCTGCTCCTCCCCTGCCTCATTTTTCAGCAGACACTGGATGTCACCAGGCTTTGGGAGCTGTTCCCTGGCTCCCTGTGCCCCTGTTCCTTCAGCTGCTCTCTCTGTGCTGATAAAAACCCATCACCCTGCATGAGCAATGCCTTGGTTATTTACTGTTCTGTCCTAAAGAACGTTCTGGGATCTGGCTGCCCTTCATCCCTCACTCTGAGCACCTGGGATGGGACTTTCTGCCTCTTGTCCCCGAGCCAGACCCCAGGGCTGTGAAATGATGAGCACAGGGTACAGGAATTGGGGTGCCTGACAAGGGGGGGCAGCCAGAGCTGGGAGAAGCAGATTGGTGTTAATTGTTTTAACAAATAATGAGAGTGAGGGGAAGAACCTGGGGCAGCTGTGCTGGGCACGGTGGGAAGTGGGGGCAGAAATGCCCCCATTTCTGGAGATCTGGCCTTGGAATGAGATGGGAAATAAAGGACTTAATTTGCATTTAAAGCCAACAAAATCCCACAGCTTCTGAGCCAGGGGGGAGAGCCAAAGGCACCAAAAACTCAACACTTCCCCTGGGTAAATCCCAGGGCTCCTCATTGCCCCACAGGGTATCAGAAACAGGGGGGAATAATCAAACATTATTCCAGCAGTTAAATCTACAGGTGGCTCCAGGTCAGAAGATCCCCTTGGTTTCATGGATCTGCCAGAGGGAATCTCATGGATTTAACAAAAAACTCATCCTGTGCTGGGAAAGTACTTGAGTCAGCACAGCCTGGAGAGGTGGAGGCAGTCATGGAATCCTGGAATGGTTTGGGACATAAGGGACACTAAAGCTCATCCAGCTCCAGCCCAGGGACACCTCCCACTGTGCCAGGTGCTCCAAGCCCCAAGGTCCAGCCTGGCCTTGGGCACTACCGGGGATCCAGGGGTATAGGGGCGAGGTGAGGGGGGCACTGCTGCCTTGCCTGCAGTGTCCTTGGAGGGAGAACATTTGGGCAGAAACACAACAATCACACAGCACAGCACAGCCAGGAGGGACACGGGGGAATCGTCTGCATGGGGTTCCTGTGAGGGTATATTGGGGTCTGGAGCTGAAGGGGTCCAGGGACAGAAGACAACAGACAGTAAAGGGTCCAGGGTATAAATATGCTAAAGAGGGGGTGGAGCAAAGCATCAGGGAAAACCAACTGAGGGCATAGGGGTGTTCTTGGGATTTCTGCTGGTCACATGTAGCGGTCCCTACAGACACAGGGAAAGCTCCGTTCCTGTGAGGGTATATTGGGGTCTGGAGCTGAAGGGGTCCAGGGACAGAAGACAACAGACAGTAAAGGGTCCAGGGTATAAATATGCTAAAGAGGGGGTGGAGCAAAGCATCAGGGAAAACCAACTGAGGGCATAGGGGTGTTCTTGGGATTTCTGCTGGTCACATGTAGCGGTCCCTACAGACACAGGGAAAGCTCCATGGAGAACTGAATGAGGAATGAGACAGCAAATTTTACTTCCTGACTCCCCTGACCTCCCACCCTAGAGCATATCCCTGTAACCCTATAGGCCAGGACTTTAACCCTTTCCATTGGTTCAAACTCAATCCTTCTAAACCCTATAAAAGGGGCATACTTTAGCCCACTCCTGGGAACGATGAGCTGACCAGGACCCCGTCTCACCCATCTTCAATAAAGACATCTTAGCGGAGCACTCGTTCTCCTCTCTCTCCGTCTGCTGACGCCTCTAGCCCTGGGCTGACCACTGCCTAGCAAGCAAGCTGAAATCCTGAGCTGAGAATCACTAAGAGCTGATAACTACCCTCGCTTGCTGGCAGGCAGCCCTGCGGCCCCAGCCGGTGCTAGCCTGGCAACTCGGGCTCCTTGTCTCCCTGGGGATAAGTCTCCTGATATTAATAAAGGCCATACAGAGGCTTTATTAATAGTCACAGTGACCCTGAGATACACACAAGTCTCTTTTCCCAGCCCAGCAGCCGAAGAAGGAGTCAGAGTTCTTCTGTTCTGGTTTTCCAGGTTGTTTATTAGCTCTTATCTATAACATTCTTTCCCTGGCCTGCTGAGGTCTGTTCAGCAGCTCAGACAGAGGCACACTGGCTGCCCTCAGAGGTGGTGTTGTTTTTTATACTAAAAACTACGTGTACATTATTTACAATAACTTCCCAATACCTGTCACCTGTGTTAGACAGTGAGCTTCTACCTTAAACCAACCCAAAAGTGCCAGCATCACCCAGAACATGGAGCCTAGGAAGAAGGAGAAAGAAGGACAGGCCGCACCCAAATTCCTCCATATTGCCTCCTGAACCCCCATTCTAAAAACCCCAAAAATCTATTTTCCACCCCGCAACAAAGTAACTATTATTCTACTTAAACTTCTTGACTTGTAATTCTTCATATAAAGGTGGTAATTTGCTCCATGGGTCAAAATCAAAGCCACAGGTGTGTCCTGGGCTCTGTGCCAAGGTCTCTGAGGCCCCTGGCAGGGGCTGGAGCCATCCAGGACAGCCAGAGGGATGTCCTGGGTTCTGACAGGGCGGTACAAAGGGCAGGAGCCAACAGGGAGTGCCAGGGTGGACAGGCAGGGTTACACTGAATAATGAGGAAACAGAGTGGGGAATATTCTAGAACAAGACCATAGGGGTAAAAGGGGTAGGGATGGCCAACAGGGAACACAGAACTGGGGTAAATCAGCCTAGCACTGCAGAGCTCCATGGGGGAAGCCTTGTGTCTCCCCCTGACCTCTGGTGTTGGGATCTCTAGCTTACCAGAGTGACCCCGAGAAAAGTTCCAAAGTCTCTTTTCCCAGCCCAGTGCTTGAAGAAGGAGTCAGAGCTCTTCATTTCTCGGTCTCAAGGTTGTTTATTGTATCTTATCTATAAAAAATTTTCTCCTGTCCTGCCGAGGTCCATCCAGCAGGACAGTTCCAGGCACTCTGCCTGCCCCCAGGGCAGTGTTATGTCTTTATACTAAAAACTACGTGTACAATATTTACAATAACTTCCCAATACCTATCACCTATGTTAGACAGTGAGCTTCTACTCTAAACCAATCCAAAAGTGCCAACATCACAGCAGAAGATGGAGGCCAAGAAGAAGAAGGAGAAAGGCTGGACACACCCAGATTCCTCCATCTTGCCTCCTGAACCCCCATACCAAAAACCCTAAAATCTACTTTTCCACCCCGTGATAACTTCACTGTTATTCTGCCTAAAATGTTTTGGCTTGCTGATCTTCATACAAGGTTGGTAATTTGCTCCACGGGTCATAATCAAACCCACAGGTGTTTTGGGCTCTGTGCCAGGGTCTCTGAGCCCCTGGACAGGGGTCCTGGCCATTCTGGACAGCCAGAGGGATGTTCTGGGTTCCCACACTCTGGGGGATGCTGGAGCCTCTGGTGCATCCCTCCAGGGCATTGCCCCTGCCCTTTTCCCAATGGGCTCATGGGCCTCCACACAGGGGCAGCCCCAGCTGCTCTGGGAATTCCATCCAGCCCCTCCCCGCCCTCCCAGGGAACAACTCCCAATTCCCAAGATGCCGTCCATCCCTGCCCTCCTTGTTTTAGGGGTCCTTTCCTGCAGAGTTTGAAGGAGGTGAGCCCTGCTCCTCTGGGGTGCCTGGGAGCCCTCCTGGATCTGTGTGCTCAAACAAGGGAAGGTCCCAGCGGATGGAGGGGGGATGCTGCACGCCAGAAGGGAAGAAAAGCAGAGCAGGATGATTGTCTGAAGACGCCGAATTAATCAAATCAATAGTTTGAAGCACTTAATACCTAAAGTGGTTGAAGTGTTGATTATAAAAGGCTGTGTAAACATAATGTAGAAATACCCAGTAATTGGCAGCTCGTTGGAGGAAAATGGATCTGCTGTCTGTGGATAGAGTGCCTGTGTGTGCATAATCATAATTTATCTCTTTACTGAGTGCTCAGGTATTAATCAACTGTTACAATAATGCTCTGAGTCAGTGCTGAGTGCAGCTCCAAGCCCCACCTGCCTGGATGGAGGCAAATCCCCCTCAGAAGCTGGCAGAGGGCTGCTCTGGCATTGAGCGCCAGCTGGGCTTTGTAGGGCTCAGAATTAGCCACAAACTGTCAAATCTGCACGTTTTGTGCTTCTCACCAGGTCGTGGTGGCATCAAAGTGTCTGTGGGCTGCTGGGGCTGGGCTCTGGAGGGAGCTGGGCAAGGCTGGGAAAGGCAGCGCAGGAAAATCCTGTGCCTGAGGGCTGGCAGAGCTGGGATTTGAGCCTGTGTGATCCCGAGCCCTCCTGCTGCCTGCTTCCAGCCTGATCCTGACATATTCCATGTTGCAGGACGTGAATATTACAGAGGATGTCTGGCAGTGCACAGCCAGGGTGAATTAGAGCCATCAATTATTTATTTGTGCTGGGGACAGGGCAGACTTGGAGCTTCCTCCCCTGTCTCTCCTGCTCTCAGCCCCTCTCAGCTCACCAGAAGTGTGATCAAGCCAAGGCTTTAAGTTTAGCCATTCATTTCAAGAGGTATTTTTAAAGATATGAGTGGAAGCTGAACAGCCCCTTATGTTCCATGGCTTTGAGAGAGCTTGGAACTCCCCTTGATCCCTGGGATTTAATGAAGTGCTGGAAGTTTAAACTCACACCAGAACTCTGCTTCCATGCAGCTCCTTGTTCCAACAGAACCGGTTTTTAGCAGCATCTCAGCAGGTGAGGTTTCCAGATCCTCCCCCAGCCCTGAGGCAGTCCCGGTGCTCAGAACCTGAACTCTTGACCAGGCCAGTGCCACTCCAGCCTTTTGTATTCCCCTCCTTTGGCTGTCTGAAAGGTGTTTGGGTGTTTAAAATGTTTATTAAGAGAGTGCTAAAGCAGGGAGATGGAATGTTTCAGCAGCAGGCTCGGTGCTCTGTCTGCTGGCTGATAAATCAGTGCCCTTATCAACGCCTGCTGCACCACAATGGACTTGGCAGGGCTCAGCAGGAGATGAAAGCCTTTCATTACCCTCATCCCCAGCCTCCTGCACACTCACACTCAAGGACAATTCCCCACGCCTTATCGGGATGGAGACAGCATTGATTTAGCTTACATTAACCTTTCAGGACCTATCAGATTACGCTGGATACATTTCACTTGATAAGAATTGAGCAGGAGTTCAGTCCCTGCACTCCCCTGAGCCCCGTGGTGTGAATTAATCACCATCAGGGAGCTGCTTCCCAGCTTTGGGTGCCAAAGTGCTTTTAATCACAATTTTAGTTCTAAAATTACTGACCCGTCTGCCCAGCCACCTCACTCGTTCTAAATCAGTCCTTCACAGGAACATTTAGCTTTCCAACCAGAAGTCTTTGTGCTCTGCTGTTTCAGGGCTGACTCCTGAGGACATCACTCCCAGCCCATCCTGCTCCTGATGTCCTGAACCACCTCAGGCTATTTTGTGCCTCACCTGGCTGCCATTTTAGCCAGGTTAATGTTTGGCTTTGTTCGGAGCACGGGAAGAACTTTGTGAGCTGAAGCTTTGATTTCTTCACATAAAACCCACTCTGGGTGTGATGGGCAAGACAGCCTGCAGGATTTAAACCCTCTGGTCTTGTGTAGGATAAAGGAGCTCAGAGAGGAGCTCTGCACCTTCCCAGTGCTGCTGAGATCACTCCCGAGCTCGGTGTGTGGCAGTGACAGAGTCTGTGCATGCTGTGACACACAGGGAGCACAAATGAGCAGCAAAATCCTGAATCCTGCAGGCAGAAGGGTGCTGCCCTGGCCTGAGCAGGATTCAGGGCTCGGTTTAGCCCCAGATCAGGTTCCTGCACAGCCTGAGATCCCTCTGAACCCTGCCCGATTGCTCCGGGTGACCCCAGCCGGGCTCTGCTGCCCCAGGCTCAGCAGGTCAGGGTGGCACTGTGAGGTGAGGGGCCATTGTCCTGCTGAGGGGACAGAGCGCTGGCACAGAGCTGCCCTTTGGGCCCAGTACTTGTTAAAACAAGTCGTTAAGGCAGGCTTTGGTCCTCTCCTTGACTTCATCAGCGCAGTCAGGAGAGATCTGGGCATGGGGAGACAGTCAAACCCCGGGAGTGACCCCGAGTGCCACCCAGTGCCAGGCACAGGACACGGTATCCAGGGGCAGCTGCCATCCCCTGGCAGTGCCAACGCTGTCCCTGCTGTCCCCTGGGAGCTCATCCCTCCTGCCAGGCCTGCTCTGCACCCAGCTCTGCCCTTGGCAGGTGATGGATGTCCGCTCTGCTCCTTCCCCGCGTTAGCGAGGCCGTAAATGGAGAGAAAACAGAGGAGGCAGCCCCATAAAAACACCAAACACCAGAGATCAGGGGACAGAGCCATCCGTCACCGGCTGCAGGTGGCATTAAACCCAGCAGGGTTTGTTCTCCTGGAGATGGGAAAGGCAGCAGTAAATGGCACTGAACTAATCTGGGCTCCAGATAAAATATTTACAGTGACGGCAGAAAATAAAAACAATGGGAGTGGGCAGAGAGGGCAGAGTGACACCAACGTGCCTGGAAAATGGGATAAATTATTTCTTTTCTCAAATAATCTTGATAACTTTTGATAGGCATTTCCTTTGAGTGTAAATCTGCTGTAATTCCGAGGGGTCCTGGGGGTGGGAGGTGTCAGCCCCTCATGGTGGATAACACCTGGGACACCTGGGACAGCAGGAAGGGAGACAGCTAGCACCTGCCCAGGGGTCAAGAAACTTTTCCTCCTCAGAATTTGGGTGCCTTGTCCGTGATGAGCACCAGGAATGGTCCTGGATGTGGAGCTGGGACCTGCAGGATGGAAATTTCTCAATTTAGGGAAGTTCTGCAATCCCAGCTGAGAATTTTGCACTGTTATGGGACCACTCAGTAGTTCTGCTCTGGAGAGAACTGCAGGAAATAACTCATAAAATAGCTAATAGCTAATTAAAATTAATTAGTTACTAACAAAAATAAAATAGCTAAAAACGAAAAAATAAACTAATAATTAAAAACTAACAACTAATAAAAATGAAATATCTAATAACTGGTAAAATAGCTGCAAACAGCTATTATATTATTGTCCTGGATTGCCAAGCAAATTGTATCTATTACCATCTGCATGGCAGTTGTCTCCTGTTCATGGGCAGTTTGCCTTATCTCTTCCACACCCACTCCTCCCTCCAGGGAGACACCTGCTGATAACAGCCATTGAATGTCCCTGCATGGCTGATAAGAACTACAGCATCCCATTGGGAGATGGGAGCCCAGAGGGAGGAGCCAAGCATTCCTACCCGGATAGAATCTGGAGATTCTGGAACACCAGCACGGCTCCTGCACTGGATGGCCCAGAGGAACAGCAGCTGCCTCTTCCCCTGGATCTCCAGAGGCAGAGACTGCACCTTTCTCCAGGATCCCTGCTCCAGCAGAACCACCCCTGGCACTGCAGGAGGGCTGAGCCACAATTCCAATGGGACTGCTGCCAGCACCCTGACCCACAGGGTGTCAGCTTGGGTTCTGACTCTGCTAGTGCTGGTTTAAGTTCACTGCAGTGTTTATTTTATCCTTTTATTTTCTTCCCTATTAAAGAACTGTTATTCCTGCTCCCATATCTTTGCCTGAGAGCCCCTTAATTTAAAATTCATAGCAATTTGCAGGGAGGGGGTTTGCATTTTCCATTTCAGGGGAGGCTCGTGCCTTCCTCAGCAGGCACCTGGCTGTCCAAACCAAGACAATTATCAAACAGCTGGAACAGGTTCAGGAGCACAGGGAGGGCAAATGAGCAGCAATGGCCCCAAAACTGCAGCAAAATCCTGAATCCTGCAGGCAGAAGGGTGCTGCCCTGGCCTGAGCAGGATTCAGGGCTCGGTTTAGCCCCAGATCAGGTTCCTGCACAGCCTGAGATCCCTCTGAACCCTGCCCGATTGCTCCGGGTGACCCCAGCCGGGCTCTGCTGCCCCAGGCTCAGCAGGTCAGGGTGGCCTCACTGTAAGGTGAGGGGTCATTGTCCTGCTGAGGGGACAGAGCCCTGGCGCCGGGTTCAGGAGGGGCCATTTCAGGCTGCTGGGAGCAGACTCTGCTGTGTAACACAGAAATTAGGAATTGTTCTAAAGGCCCTGACAGCCCAGCTTGTCTCAGCTTTGTACAGCCACCCTGAGTGCTGACGCTCAGCCCTTCCCCTCCCACCTCAGAGACTCCATGCAAGGACAAACCCAAGCTCTGGATGTAAATTTTCCACAAAGAGGAGATGAACAGGAATGTTCTAATCCCCGACTGCTAGATTTATGAACTTGGCCACGTTAACCTTTTGTTTTATGGCCTTTATGGCCATCCATAAAACCCAGCCAGAGTCCAACACCTGAGCTGAGCTGCCTGGGAGGGGTGAGCTCCTGAGGATGGAACCTTCATCCCTCTGGACAGATCCCAAGGGACACGGGGGTGAGGACCGAGCTCAGTCATGCCCAGAGCCAGCGTCAATGGTGACAAAGTGATGGCACTCCCACTTGCTGCTCCTCGGGGTCCCTGAGGGCTCTGCAGGGCTGGGGATGTGCTCTGTGGACCCCACACACACAGTTTAATGTGATTTTAGTGTCTGTTATCAGGGCACCAATTACTGGCCATGAAAAGAGTCACTGGGGACTTGGTGAGATGGTCAAAGAATCCAAATTTATTGTGAAGTGTGACGGTGTTCACAGGGGTCTTAGGATGAGGGAAGAGACGAGGATCTGACTCCATGTTTCAGAAGCCTTGATTTATTATTTTATGATATATATTATATTATAACTATACTAAAAGAATAGAAGAAAGGATTTCATCAGAAGGCTGGCTAAGAATAGAAAAAGAAAGAATGATAACAAAAGCTTCTGTCTCGGACAGAGAGTGTGATGGAGACGGGGAAGAATGATTGGTGATCAAAATCCCAATTTATTGTGGGCTACCAATGATGATACACTCTTTTGGGGAGAATGCAATGATTAGGTTAAAATCACATTCAAAAACTTAGGCATTTTAAACATCTCTTGCTTGCAGAGTTTAATGAAATTTTCTTTTTCTGGTAAACCAGTCTGGTTTAATCTTCTTGCAATCTTGATTTAATTCTCAAAGTTCTCTTTGCTCTTGCCAAGGCATTTTGTCTGTCAAATCTCTCCTGCTAACCAGGTCCAAAGTCCATCATCTGTCCTGTGTATCCCAGTATCCACAACGTGCTGTAAGGGTCTAAAGGCTGTGAAGGGAAACTCATGGGGGAAAGGAGAGGGGAGAGCATTTATAAATCCAGCACTTCAGCCAGACCTGGGGGTGTTTCTGTCCTCACCGGTCGGAAGCTGAAGAGAGGCAGAGGAAGAAATATCTGTGTGCTCTGTGGGTGGGGTTTGAGCTGTGGGCTCTCTGACAGGGCCCGGGGGGTCTGGGGGGGCTCTGGGTGTCACTGGGGAGCCCATGAGTGCAGGAACTCATTAACCTGAGCAAATGCAGCTCCTGGAGCCCCTCACCTGCCCAGGCTGGCTCCAGGTCTGTGCCCTGTTCACAGCCAGCCCCAGGACAGGGCTGGGACCCAGCACAGCCAGGGCTGCTCCTGCTCCTGGAGCTGCTCCTCTTCCTCTGCAAAGCTCTCCTGCAACTCTGACCCCAAACCCACAAAGCCTCAGCCAGAACAAACCAAATTCCGCTGCTCCTCAGCCAGAACAAACCAAATTCTGCTGCTCCTCTGATAGAACAAACCAAATTCCGCTGCTCCTCAGCCAGAACAAACCAAATTCCACTGTTCCTCAGTCAGAATAAACCAAATTTCACTGCTCCTCAGCCAGAATAAACCAAATTCCGCTGCTCCTCAGCCAGAATAAACCAAATTCCGCTGCTCCTCAGCCAGAACAAGCCAAATTCTGCTGCTCCTCAGCCAGAACAAGCCAAATTCTGCTGCTCCTCAGCCAGAACAAGCCAAATTCTGCTGCTCCTCAGCCAGAACAAGCCAAATTCTGCTGCTCCTCAGCCAGAACAAGCCAAATTCTGCTGCTCCTCAGCCAGAACAAGCCAAATTCTGCTGCTCCTCAGCCAGAACAAGCCAAATTCTGCTGCTCCTCAGCCAGAACAAACCAAATTCTGCTGCTCCTCAGCCAGAATAAACCAAATTCCGCTGCTCCTCAGCCAGAACAAGCCAAATTCTGCTGCTCCTCAGCCAGAATAAACCAAATTCCGCTGCTCCTTGCTGGCTCAGCTGTGTCCTCCCAATCCCAGGGGTGTCACAGGGGCTGGGGGGACCGGGAGCAGCCACAGCTTTGTCCCCATCCCCACGGGCAGCCAGGAATTGCCAGGGGACACCTGAATTCAATGGATTCCATCCCCACTGAGGCCAAAGCGTGGGTTTGTGTGAGCTTGAAAAGAATTCCACTCACACTGAGGGCAAAGTGTGGGTTTGTGTGAGCTGAGGGGCCCAGAGGGCTCTTTAATGGAGCCCTTTACTCATACCCAGCCAGGGCAGGCCCTGGGTTTGTCCCTGCCCTGGGTTTGTCCCCGCCCTGGGTTTGTCCCCTGCTTTCCAGGAGCTGCAGGCACCCCTTCAGTCCCAGCCCCGGGGCAATCCCTGCAGAACGAAGGGCCCTGGGCAGGTTCCCCCCTGGCAGTGCTGAACCTGCACTCAGGAGCCCATCAGGGCCTCTCCTGGCCATTCCAGGCCATTCTCCAGCGTGGTGAGCTCTGAGTGCAGCCCCTGTGGCTGGCACCATCCACCAGCAGCTCTGGGCTGTGCTGGCACAAGCAAAAAAAAAGAAATAAAATCCCGGCAGATGAGCTCAGTTTCTGAGTGCTTTGCCATCTCCCTGCTGCTGTTTTACACTGATGAGCTCGTTAGGAAAACGAGCTGTCACCTCCCCCTCACCCCAGCCATGGGAAGTGCAAACAGGGCCTGGTTTTATTTCTCTGACAGCTCTGGGACAGGAGGGGACTCAGGGGGAGGATTTACACAGAAATGAGGAGCAATGGGGTGTGGGTTATCTCCCAGCTTGGGAGCTGTTGGGGAAGATGAAACAGGAAAGCCTTACAAATATGATTGTCTGACAAAAGATTTTGAGAATATGGAAACTCTAAGCGAGATTGAAATGAAAGCAAGCTTTGAGATCCCTCAGTTACTGAACAACTGGAAAACAATGGCATGGCCAGCTGAAGGTGATCCCCTTTGGATCAAACAACACCCTCTGCTTGCAGACAGGCCCAAGGCTCAGAGCAGACCCTGCTGGCTTGGCAGAAGGGGCCCAAAGAGGAGTTTTTAGGGTTTAAAATGTAACCCAGTGTGGGAATGTAATGATTCTTATAGGCTGTATGGAAATGCTGTAGGATTTGTATCTTGGACTAGATTGGTTAGTGAGAATTAGAATATTCAGCACAGAAGAAGTTTTATGGTATTGTAACGGGGACCTTGCACTCTTACCTTTTTTTGCTCCCTTACTCTCTCACCCTCTCACCCTCTCTCCCCCTCTCCTCTCTCAGCCTGCTCTGAGCTGTGGCTGGCAGCTCCCAGCAGGGCCCTGCACCCAGGCCCTTTGCAATAAACCACAAGTTCCTGACCTGGCTGCGGAGATCTCTGGTCTCTGTCCATCCCCACCATCCTACCCCCGGCACTCCTACAGGGAGCACATCCCTTAGTGCAGTGACAGAGAACATCCAGGGCCTCAGCAGAGCTGCTGGAATCCTCCTGGAGTGCTTATCCAGAGCTGGAACAGCTCCAGAGCATCTCCTGTGCAAGCTCCTGGCTGCTGGGAGGACACAGAGCAGCCCCAAGTGCTGGGGAATCCCTAAAACCTGGGGCTGAGCCCCTGGGGCTGATGTCACTTAGCCAGAGCCACTGCTGGCAAAGGGAGAAGAAACATTCCGTGGATGTTATTGGATTGTTTAGCTCTGGTTTCTGTGGGGAGAGCTGGATGATGGATGGACAGGCTGGGGACATCATTGTTTGGCTTTTAAATACCACAGAGAGCTGATAATGCTCAGGATGAGCTTTCAGGGCAGGAACAGTCACAGAGAGGAGCTCTGGATGAGCCTTTCTCCAGGGAGAGGAGTGCTGCTGGCAGGGGTGGAGATGGATGGGTTTATCCCATGCCCTGCTGCTGGAATTGCAGGAAAAGCTGCTGAGACTGGAGAGGCAAAATGAGTTCCTGCAGTGGTGCCACCCAGCCCTCTGGTTTTAAACAGGTGGAAAGAGCAAAGTTGTTTCATGACCTGCTGGAAACCCAGTGAGTTTTGGAATAAGGGAAAAAGGGTGTTTATTCCAATTCCCTCAAGCTTTCATGGGAATTTCATGCACAAGGTCCCTCCCTCCCTCAGGACAGGGCACAGGGGCTGTAACTGGGGGTGATTCGGTGTCCCGGGCACTGAAATGTTTCTGAAGGAAAGGTTTTGCTGGATCCTGCCGGGTCAGCAGGGACCTTGTGCTGGGCCTTGTGCTGCTCCCCCTCAGGGGCTCTGCCCATCCCAGGGAGCTCTGCATGACCCAGTCCCTCTGAGGGGTGTCCAGGCCTGGACTCGGGGCTGTGTTACCTTCCTCCCTCCCTCCTCCTCCATCAGGAGCTGCCTCCCTTTCCCAAGGGAATTGACTTTCCCTGGAGTCCTTGGGGGAAGTTTTCCATGTCTCTGCCAGGACCCTCCACACTCGGAGCCATTTCTGCTGACCAACACTCCCAGCCTGAGGTGGGAGTTATCCCCTTTACCTCCTCTATCTCTGAAAGCTCCTGAGCCAGCCTGGCCAGCTCTGCTGCCCCAGCTCCCACCCAGCAGGGCTGCAGTCAGGAATGGGGCTCTGGGTTGGAATCCTTTCACCTGCCCCTGCTCTGCCTCCTGGCCATGGATATCTGTCCCTGGATGAGCAGAGCTCAGCCCTGGCCGCTGGCTGGGGACCTCAGTGCTGCACAAAACCTCTTGTGTTCAATCCTTGCCCGTCCATCACCCCCTAATGGGGGTCCTGTGCCAGCTCCAGGGGTTTCTCCTGGTGCTCCTGGTGGCCTCAGGGCTGGAGCAGCCCCAGGCTCCCCTGGATTGGGACCCTGTTCTTGCTGCCTCTTTTAATTTGGCCTTTCTTACCTGTGGAAATCAACAATCATGAAAGGAGGTTTTTAAAAGCTGAAGAGCCCTTCTTTTTAACCAATTATGAGGTGATTAATGTCAATGACAATGTCAGGGAAGGCAGGAGTGGCTCCCTTTCTCTGCCAGTCTGTCCTTGCCTTTCCCACTCTTATCATCATGCAGGGTTTGCTGTTGGTGCTGATCCTCCCAGGAGTGCAAAGACTGCTCCCAGTTATTTAAAACCTGCTATAAAAAGCTCTTCCATGGATCCTGAAGGCCTCTAGGCCTGGCCTTGCACTCCAGAGGAGCAGTAAAGCCAAGCTGAGGGGCTGAAGCTCCTCCTGAGGGTGTCAGAGCACTCTGGAAAGCAAAAGGCCACCCTTGCCCAGCTGCAGAGTTGGACAAGCGAGTCCTCAGCGCAGTGGCAGGGATTTGCAGAGACATAAAAATAGCTGGGAAGGAAGAGGAGGGAGCTGCCGGGCCAGAGCAGCTTCCTGAGCATTTCCAGCTCAATGGGGTTTGATTGCTCCACACCTGCCCGCTCCTCCGAGGCTGAGGCAGGAAAAATAATCTCCCCTGATATGCAAATCCAGCAAATCTCAACACAGCCGAGGAGAGCGAGAAATAAATCTGCAAATCCAAGGCACCAACTCCAAACCGTTCCTGGAGAGAGATTTGACTGATTTCCCCCTTTTCCCTGGCTCAGGAGTGGGGGAATGAAGGATTCTCATGCCTTTTACACCATCTTGGAAAAAATATGAGCGGAGACTTCTGTGCTGTTCTGGGGTAATCAGGGGATTCCCAACAGACCTCCTCAAGTTCCAACCCCAAAGTTCCATCTCCAATCTCCTCAAGTTGCAACCCTGAATGTTTTGGGATGAGTGCTCCCTCTTCCACCAGGAAAGCTCCCCAGATGCAGAGATCTGGGAACATCTCCCACAGAACCAGAGTTCCCTCAGATTGGGTTCAAATGTCACAAACCTGGGCTGCTCTGCTGTGAGCGCCACTCCGGAGCCCCCATGTCTTAAGGGGTTCCATTTTTATGGATAAATAGAATAAATAAAACATTGGGAAGGGAGAAACTTTACAGGAAGATGCAGAAACGTTGGAAAGCAAGAACTGTGTCACAAAAATGTGGCTCCAGTTCCTGAAGGGAATCTGCTCTGGTTTGTGTCCCCTACTTTAGGAAAAGCTCCTGTCTGTGGGGGAATCAGATGTCAAAACAATGCTGGGATGGGAAACCCAAAATCCAAATAATTAATTAACAGTGATTTGATTGTGTGGGATGTTAACTGAGATTTAAAACACATCCATTGAGGTGCCTGTGTAATTAACTCCCAATAACAGAGGCAATAAACCGGGAGTTAATCCAGAACCTGGAGGGGGTTGGAGCTTTCCCCCACCCGTGCATGATCCCAGATCAATTAATACCACTGAGATGATCAATTAGCACCCTGGGTTGATCATCTTGATTGAAATATTGATAGGATCCCATATTGATTTGAACTGGAGGCCAAGGGTTTAAGAGCCCAGCGGTTTCAGGCAGCTCAGGCCTTGCTGCTGGCTTTGGAAATGCCCAGCTGGTGTGGGCAGAGCTGTTCTGGCTGCTCCAGCCCGGGATGGACACTGAGCAGCCAGGCAGGGCTGGGCTCTTGGTGAGACAGGGATGGGCTGAGCTCCATGGAGCTCCATGGGGGTCTGGGGAGACAGTGCCCACAGCAAGCCAGGGATGGAGCAGGGTCTGGCAAGGGTTAAAACAGGGAGAGGGCAGGGGGAACAGCAGGGTTCGGAATTGTTGCTGCCCAAAGACCAACCTGGCACCTGGGAGAGGTCAGAAAATGGATCTGTACCTCAGTGGGAGGAAGGAAATCCTGTGTTTGTGTGCTTTGGGTTAGTTTGTGTCTGCTAAAGAGGAGCTTTCTCCCCAAGCTAAGGAAGGGTTGTTAGCAGGTCCATTTCTATGGATAAACCCATGGAATTGTGGGCAGCCAGAGTCCTTCCAGAAGCAGGATCACAGCCCCAGCCCATCGGGTGAGGATGTTACAGTCTGGGCACAGCCCACAGCACCAAACTCCCACCTGCAGCCTCTCCCTGTGGAGGGATCTTTTGGAGTCCCAGAACTTCCCACAAGACAAAGGACACATCCCTGGTTTAGGGTTCCTTTCCAAAATCCAGTTTCCTTTCTGTGTTTTTTATGTGTGCAGTGTTTCATCAGTTCTCCAGCAGCACCTGAACACAATTTCAGTTAATTAACCCCATGAAATATTCTGTGTTTTTAGAAAAGAGCCCAGGCATCATCACTTACCTGAAATCCACGTGCTGCCTTGGAGTGCAGTGCTGACAGTGGGGATATTTTATATTCCTTATTTCAATACAACTGATTGCTGGAAATACTCATTTCCATTAACAAATGTTGGAATTGTGTATTTAGGGAACACTCCATGTTCTCCATCCACACTGTGATTCTGGAGGATGGAGTCATAAAAATGGAAAGACTTTAGCTTTTTTCTCCTTCAAAGTAGGAGCACCTTGAAGAGTCTTAGAACTATTTTGGGCTGGGAAACCCATTTTTCTGATCAGCAATAAGTGCACCTGACTCTGCTGAAAGCAGTGGTCCTTAGCAGAGAGACAGGAGGGTTTATGTTCATTAACCAGACTTCAAACCCTCGTCTCTCTGGCAGATAAATGATGTGGATATTTTTAATCCACTGCCTTGACTTAGCATTTTCTCCTTTCTCAGCCTCTCCAAAAGATAACATCCAGATGAGCAGCTGATAATTAGTCCCGAAGGGCCACATGTACAATTTGATTTCAAAGGGGGACTTTCATGTTAGATATTGATTAAAAAAAAATAAAAGTGGCCTTTTCATCAAAAAGCAGCCTCAGAGTGCTCTGTGTGCCAGGAGCTTCCCTTCCCCAGCCCTGCCCACGTGGGGCCACCTGGCAAACAGAAAAACCTCAGGTTTATTTATTAAAACTCATTTATTGTCTGCAGACAGGCTGAGAAACAGAATTGATTTGTTGGAAAGCCAGGCCTGGGTGTGATAATCAAACTGTGCCTGCTCCCAGCCTGGTGCTCTCTGTGATGAAAGAGCTGAAGATTCCCAGATTCTGGAGATCAAAGCAGCAGCAGTGGGAGCAGGAGGTGCAGGGAGCTGGCCGTGGGAAGGGGTGAAGCCTCTCAAGGCAGAGCCAGCAGGGCCAGAGCAGCTCCTGGAACCCGGGGTGATCATCTCTGGGGTGTTAATTGATCATCCCAGTGGTATTACTTGATCATCTCAGGGGGTGTTAATTGTTCTGGGATCGTACAGGGCTGGGGGAAAGCTCCAAACCCCCCACCAGGTTCTTGGATTAACTCCAGGTTTATTGCCTCTGTTATTCGGAGTTAATCACACAGGCACCTCAATGGATGTGTTTTAAATCTCAATTAATGTCCTGTACAATCAATTCACCGTCAATTAATCCAAGGGGTTGATTCAGTGGGAAGAGAACTCACTGTACACGAAGTGCTCCCGCTCCCTCCTGGGCTGCAGGAAATCCCAGGCTCTGCCAGGACTGAACCCCAGCCCTGGGGTTTGCTAATTCTGGGGTCTGCCAGCCCTGGGGTTTGCCAGTCCTGGAGTTTGCCAGCCCTGGGGTTTGCCAGTGAGAGGAATGTTGGATTTGTCTTTCGAAACCAGCTGTGGGTCTGCTGGGAGATAAAACCAGCATGAGAGATAAAAGAAACAATGGGAAGGATGCCACTGATTGATGAATGGAAAAGATATTTACCTTTACAAATAAACTGTAGGTTTGCTGATAAATTAAATTGGACAAAGATGAAAGAAACAATGGGGAAGAAAACCCTAAATTCCATAAGAATTAAAAATGAAAAGGGAGGGTTGTACATTAGAGGGTAATCTTTGGGATCAGGTGTCCTGGGAAGTCTGAACCTCTCAAGTACCTCAGCCAAGGGGGAAAGAGAGAAGGGAAATGCAGCTGGGAAATTGGGATAAAAAGGAGGCTGCGTCCTCCAAAAATTGGAAAGATCCCAGGGGAATGCCCCATGGCCTCTGCCTTTATTGGGATAAAGTTACAGGACTCCTCTCTCACCTTTTTGGACATAAACCTCTGGTGTTTGTGGATAAATTTTCCTTACACCAGCCCTGGGGTTTGCCAGCTTTGGGGTTTGCCAGATTTCCTGGTTATTTAGAGGGTTCAGGAGGCCAGAAACCAGAACAGACCTGAACTGCAGGGTCCGACACTTCCAGGGCCTTGGCTTCCCTCTGCTTGGAATATCGGAGGTGAAAAAGCAGGAAGGAGCTCAAACCCAAAGAAAGCTGCTTTCAAAAGCGAGGGGACAACAGTGACATTTCAGATATTTATTACATTTATTACATATTAACTTCTGCATTTCATTCTAATTAAATTTCATATTTAATTCCAGTCAGGAACAGCATTGCCTGGCTAAGCAAGGAGTGGGTTGTTTTTTCTCTCAGCCAGATTTAGGATTTTTGGGTTGGATTTTTATGTTTAAATCCTTGGGGTTTGGAATTAGAGCTATTTTTTGCTGGATTTTTTAATTCTCTTCCTGGAAGTGTTGAGCCAGGCTGGTCCTGGAGCAGCCTGGGCTCTGCCTGGGTGCTCTTCTCTCTCTTTTAGGAAGATGAAAAGAGAAATTTCTCCTGGAATCATTTCCCTGCAGGAGCTGAAGCTTCCAGACCCCAGCCAGGGAGCCCTTGCCCTGTGGAGCTGGAGGGAAGGAAAACATCTAATTCCAAGGAATTTGGGGACCCAACCTCTCCTCACCTGCTGGAACCCCCAGCAGAACCCCAAAAGGCTTTGAAAGAATCCAGAATTCACCCATCAAGGATCCCCTCTTCCCCTTGGAGCACAGAAAAGAAAATTTTATCAGGCACCTTCGTGGAAGGGAAATTAAAGACTGAGTCAAAGAGATGATGACTGAAGAATTAATTATTTTCTGTCCTGTGAATTCAGAGCAAAAACTGACAGATTTATGTTCCTTCAAGGGAAACCTCTTAAATAAAAGCAAGAGCAGGGAGGGGGAAAGAGGGGAAGGAGGAGGGGGAGAAGGAGAAAGGGAAAACTGCTCGGAGCTATTGCATGACCACAGGCAAGAACTCTTCATTAGCACCTTCATTTCCAGGCAGGCCCATTTAAGGAGTTTTGCCACCCTCTTAAAAGTTCATTTTCTCCTTGTGCAGCACTTTCTGAGGGCATAACTCTTTCATATTCTCATTTCCACTGGCCCCACACGGCTGCAGTTGGGCTCAGAGTTGAAGTTGTCTCCCTCAGACACTTCTTGTTCTGCAAGGAAAGAAGTTTCCAGCAAATCCATCAAGAAATCTTTTCCAGTTGGTGCCCTGGATGGGGGTGGTGTTGTTTTTTAACTCAGAGAATTTATTTCTCACTCTGAGGAAAGCATCTGGAGCTTTCATTTGGAACCAGGAGTTTTGGGATCCAATTGAGGAGCTGCTGTCACTGGGAGCTGAATCAAGGCACTGGCACTGCTGCAAAGCAATAACTTTCTACTCAAACCAGTGAAAAATGTGATTTTTCTCTGTTAAAAAAAATAAAACCAGATTTCCTCTGAAAAGATATTTTATTTTCCAGTACAAAAACCCTAAAAACAACAATCCTGAGTGACTTTGGGATCTTTCCTTAAATGATAAAACTTGAAAGATTCAGATGAAAGAATAAATTCTTTTGTTATTAAAAAAAAATAATTGTTCAAGGCTAGGTTGGGCAGGGCTTGGTGCAGATTGGGACAGTGGAATTTCATGGCCATGGGATTTAAGGTCCCTTCCAACCCAACCCATTCCATGGTTCCCTCAGCACCACAGGGCTGGGGTTGGGGTGCTCAGATCCTTCCTGCACAGACGGAGCAGGAGCCTGTGGACCCCTGACCCCTGCCCTGGCACATCCAGGGGGAGCAGAGAGGGATTTTCCCACCATCCCAACCCCTTGGCTCCATCTCCTCCCTCCTGCTCCTTCTCCTACGTGGATGGATTTTTGCATCACTTCTTTGAGCAGCTTTTCTTGACACGCCACTGAGTGCGGAATGAAAGATTAAAAAAATTAATATTTTCTTCTATTTCACTGAAGGGAAAGGTAAAACAAAACAAAAAATAAAAAGAAATTAAAACAGCCCACAAGCTCTGAGAGATGAACACAGCCCAGATCAATAACTGAGAGAGTTTCAGAGACCACAGCTGGCAAGTGCTGCTTGGCCTGATTAATTTTATATATTTTTAAACTGTTTGTTATGTTGTAAAGCTCCAGAGCCCCTGGGACTGCAGCATTCGTGCTCCTGGTGCATTCCTGAACTTTGGGCATTC
>NW_005054428.1:717965-724616 GCF_000277835.1 Geospiza fortis | reverse complement strand
TCCTGCTATGTAGCCATGATATTTTCTGAAAAATCCTTTCCTTAGGATTTTTCCTCCTGAGAAGCTGAGAGGCCTCAGGAACAAAATGTAAACATTGATTATCTGCTGCTGTGGAATGCAACAGGTGCATCTGTGATTGGTCTCATGTGGTTGTTTCTAATTAATGGCCAATCACAGTCCAGCTGGCTCGGACACTCTGTCCAAGACACAAACCTTTGTTATCATTCTTTCTTTTTCTATTCTTAGCCAGCCTTCTGATGAAATCCTTTCTTCTATTCTTTTAGTATAGTTTTAATGTAATATATATCATAAAATAATAAATCAAGCCTTCTGAAACATGGAGTCAGATCCTCGTCTCTTCCCTCATCCCAAGACCCCTGCAAACACGGTCACAGTGCTCCTTGTGCGTTCCTGCTCCTGGTGCATTCCTGATCTTTGTGCATTGCTGCTCCTGGTGCGTTCCTGCTCCTGGTGCTCCACCCGGACAATTCTGGGAGCCCCAGTGGCTGCTGCTAAAATCCAGCTCTCACTGACAGCTCAGGGGATTTTTAACAATTTCCTCCACAGCAGCTCCTGCCTTTCTTCTCCTGCTGCTCCCGAAACTGCGTCAGACCCAGGGTGGATGGAAAACCCCCCGGGAATGTGGCCTGGAATGGGCTGAGCTGGTGCACCCGAGACAAAAGAGGGGATTTGGTGGCAGTCAGAGATTTGAGGGACAGCAACAGCAGCTCTGGGTTTGTTCTCAGCCTGAGAGGATCCTGGCAGGGAGAGCCAAACAGCCAGACTGGGACACTGGAGGTGGGAAAGCCTTGGGATGAATGCAGCAGCACACTGGGACCTGCCCTGAGCCTGAGGGAACCGAGCCTCCTCTCCAGGCTGGGGAGTGAAACGCCTGGGTTCCATTTCTCTCCCCATCTCCTTGCTCCTGGTCTTCATTCAGATTGGGTAGTAAGGAAAATTTCTTCACGGGAGGAGCTGTCCAGCCCTGGAAAAGGCTGCCCAGGGCAGTGGGGGAGTCCCCATTGTGGTGGTGTTTGTGGGTCCCCAGGACGAGGGAAGAGATGAGAATCTTGACTCCCTGTTTCAGAAGGCTGATTAACATAACATAACATAACATAACATAACATAACATAACATAACATAACATAACATAACATAACATAACATAACATAACATAACATAACATAACATAACATATAACATAACATAACGATATATTAAAACTATACTAAAGAAAGAGAAAGGAGACAGAAGCCTAGACAAGAATGATAATAAAACCTCTTGACAGACTCAGAGTCTGACACAGCTGGCTGGGATTGGCCATTAATTAAAAACAATTCACATGCTGGGTAAACAATTCTCCAAATCACATTCCAAAGTAGCAAAACATGGAGAAGCTGAAGCTTCTCAGCTTCTCAGGAGAAAAGACCCTGGCAAAGGGATTTTTGAGAAAATATGTCAGTGACACCCCCATCCCTGGTACATTCCAAAATGAGTGGCTGTGGCACTCCATGGCTTGAGTTGGTGCAGAACACGGTGCTGGTGCTGGTTCATGGCTCGCCTTGGGGCTCTTAAAGGTCTTTTCCAACCCAAAGGATCCTGTGGCTGGAATATTCTCAGGAATTGCCCCTGGAAGTCGCTGTTGGAAGCCTGAGCAGAGCAGCTCTGGGTGCTGTGGTTTCTCAGCTCCTGCAATTCCATCTCTTGCAGCATCAGCCCCTTCCTCAGGTGGGTTCTAACCCCGATTTTATCCAAGCCCGGCCATTTCCTGGGGCTGGTTTTTTCCCTCCAGCTTTTGCCCTTTCCCTGCTCCAAAGGAAGGTGGGAGGGATGAGCCTGCATGCCCTGAAGGACGGTGATGATGGGCAGATGGCACCAACACAAAGCAGACAAAACCTCCCTGTCAGCTGCGGGAACCTCCTGGGGAGATAAAAACGTCTTGGAGTGAGCGTATTGAAAAAAATGAACCCAAGGCTCTGCTTCCTCTGGGCTCCAACACCCAGATGAGCAGGGGGATGTCATCACAGGCAGCTGCTGCTAACTTATGCAGATTGCTCCGGCCATTTGGGACATGGGAGGTGCCTTTTGGGAAGGGAATATTCTCTCTTTCTCAGGATTTTCCAGGGCTTTCAGCTGTCAGAACCCAGGACACTGCTCTGACTGCCCTGGAGGACTCGAGACCCTGGCAAGGGGCTCAGAGACCTTGGCATGGAGTCCAAGACACCTGTGACTTTGATTTTAGCCCATGGAAACAATTACCAACTTTGTGTGAAGATGTACAAGCCACAAGAGTTTGAGTAGAATGACAGTGAATTTGTCACTGGGTGAAAAATAGATTTTAGGGTTTTTAGAATGGGGCTTCAGGAGGCAAGATGGAGGAATCTGGACATGTCCTGTCCTCCTTCTCCTTCTTCTTGTCCTCCATCTTCTGCTGTGATGGTGACATTTCTGGATTGGTTTACAGTAGAGACAGACTGTCTAACATAGGTGATAGGTATTGGAAAATTATTGTAAATAAAGTACAGGTAGTTTTTAGTATAAAAAGATAACATCGCCCAAAGCCGGTCAGTGTGCCACAACCCAACCTGCTGGACAGATCTCAGCGGGTCAGAGAAAGAATGTGATAGATAAGAAATAATAAACAACCTTGAGAACCAGAGCTGAGGAATCCTGTCTTCTTCTTCAGTCTCAGGGCTGGGAAAAAAGAGACTTTCCAACACCTTGGGGTCATCTCGACCATAGAGACCCTGTATGCAGATTGCTCCTTAATGAGGCTGATGGAATAACGGCCACTGGGAACATGGGAGGTGCCTTTTGGGAAGGGAATATTCTCTCTTTCCCAGGATTTTCCAGGGCTTTCAGTAGGCTGAGAACAGCCTTGGAATGCTGCACTGGAGGGCTTGGAGATGCTCTGGTCACACCAAGGGCCCAAAGCTCCATCACCGTCTAACCCCCCCATGCCACATCCCCTGCCTCAGCTTCCCTTCCTCACCTAGGGTAAAAATTTCCAAAGAAATTTTCTCTAATATCCGGTCTAAACTTCCACAGAAATCATCATTTCCAAAGTGAACCAGGTGAAGTTTTGTTTTATCAGGAAAATTAATCCACAAACACCAGAGGTTTATGTCCAAAAAGGAGACACAGGAGTCCTTTTACTTTATTCTAATAAAGGCAGGGGCCGTGGGGCATTCCCCTGGAGTCTCCCAAATTTTTGGAGGATGCAGCCTCCTTTTTATCCCAATTTCCCAGCCACACTTCCTTTCTCCCTTTCCCCATTTCTGAGGTACTTGAGAGGTTCAGACTTCCTAGAATGCCTATACCAAAGATTTCCTTCTAATGTATAACCCTCCCTTTTAATTTTGAATTCTTATGGGATTTAGGGTTTTTTCCCCATTGTTTCTTTCATCTTTCAATGTCCAGTTTCATTTATCAGCAAACCTAAAGTTTATTTATAAAGGCAGATATATTTTCCCATTCATCAGTCAGTGGAATCCTTCCCATTGTTTCTTTTATCTCCCAGTGCTGGTTTTATCTCCCAGCAGACCCACAGCTGGTTTGGAAAGACAAATCTGACATTCCTCTCAGTTTGAAACCCAAATGGATCCCGGAAGGTTCATTTCAGTGCAAAATTGAATATTCTCCTTGGATTTCAGCCCTTTTTGGGAATGTTTGAGGTGTTGGCAGGTCTGGTTTCAAAGACGGCTTTTCTCTTGAGGGGGTGGGAGCAGCAATTTAAACTGAGCAGAAATCCAGCTGCCACCAGAGGTTCTCCTGCCTGGATTCTTCACTTGATCCGTAATGTGAATACTCAGGATTCCCCTGACACTCCAATATTCTGTGTTACAGAAATAATTTACCTGGCTCTGTTCCTATTTAACACCCTTTAAATAAAGCAGTTTTTCCTATGTTTGCATTCTCCAGCACTTCCCACAGCAACAGAGCATGAGAAATATTGATGTGTTGATGTTTCCATTCCAATTCCTACCCTGCAGACCTGAAAGCATTCCCTGAAATCCTCTCTTCATAGAAGACCAATTCTGGCACAGATTTCACTGAAAACCTCCAATTTGTCCACACAATATCCATAATATTGGACCTAATTCTGCTATTTGCTGGAATGCCTGGAAAGTGAAGGCAGAAGTAGCTGCAGGAGTTCCAGAATGGTTTCAGAGCCTGCCAGGATTGAGTTGTTCATTTGATTGAGTGATTAATGAGGTGTCAGCTCCAGCCTGGGCAGGGGTGGCCATTGCCAGCCTGGCCATGGCTGCTCGGCTCTAATCCACACAAAGGAAAGATTTAGACTTGATTTTAGGACTGGTTTTAGGGTTCTACATCTAATCCCTGGTCCAGACCTGGGCTCCTTGGACAGGTTTTACTACAGGTAAAGGGCTCCCCTGCCAAAGCCTCCCAGGACTTTACTTTTTACTTTATGAAATTCATAATCAAAGCAAGCTCCAGGGAGTGGGGGATGCTGTGCAAACCCTGGAGACCCCAGTTCCTACCAGAGAGAGGAACACAGGGATGAAAATAAGTCTTGCAAGAGGTTTCCATAGATTCAGGGCAAGGTTCTTCCCCCAGAGGGTGCTGGCACTGCCCAGGCTGCCCAGGGAATGGGCACGGCCCCGAGGCTGCCAGAGCTCCAGGGATGCCCAGGCTGGGCTTGCTGGGGGGTCTGGGCAGTGGAGCCAGACTGGATGATCCCTGTGGGTCCCCTCCAATTCTGGATCTTCTGATTCTGTGATGGAAGCTCAGAATGGTTGGGTTGGGACATTAAGGGTCACCCAGTCCCGACCAGTTTGCAGCAGCAGACTCAGCCTTGGTTCCACTGCCCTGGGCCCAGGACCACACCTGGGGTTCAGCCAAGACAAACTCGCAGGCAGGAGTTTCCCAGATCCCATTATCCAACCTGCAGAAGATTCCTTGGTGTGTTCTGAGCTGGATCCCTCAGCCAGAACTCCCCTGGCTGTACCTTGGTGAGAAGCAGCTCCTGGTGCAGTGCCAGTGCAGCCCTGAGCTCTGTCAGCAGCTGAACCTCTGCTGGAGACCCGAGGCTGCTCAGCACCACCCAGTGCTCTCACTGACCACCTGCAAACCCCACTGCTGGACTGACCACCCCACTGCTGGACTGACCACCCCACTGCTGGGCTGACCACCAACCCTGCTGGACTGACCACAAATCCTGCTGGACTGACCACCAACCCTGCTGGACTGACCACCAGCCCTGCTGGGCTGACACCCAACCCCCCTGGACTGACCACAAACCCCCCTGGGCTGACACCCAACCCTGCTGGACTGACCCAAACCACACTGGACTGACCACCCCAGTGCTGAACTGACCACCAACCCCACTGCACTGACCACCCCACTGCTGGGCTGACCACCAACGCTGCTGGGCTGACCCCAAATCCTGCTGGCTCCTCCTTCCCAGTGCCCAGATCTGCTCCATCTCCTGCTGCCTTCCCAAACCAACCCTTCCTGCTTCCAACTGAATCCTTTCCAAAGCAGCTCAGCCTCTGGAAAAACCTGGAGTGACTGCAGCTGCAGTGGGGTGGGAGCCATTCCCTGGCTCCTGTTTGGAATGCAGAGGAGCTGCTGCTGCTGTTGCTGGGAACAAACAGATGCTCCATCTGAAGAAGTTACCAAGTTCTTCTGCCTTTAATTCCTGACCATGTTTATGTAAAATTAATTGCATCGCATGTTCTGTGTATCTTTTAATTGCAAAACCAATTAACTTTAAAATGTTCTGCTTTGTAGTTCTCCTAATGAATGGCATCATTTGAGCTGGCTTTACAAAATCCATCTTTTGTTGGGACTGGGCAGGGAGCCATCCTCAGTTATCCCTGCGAGCAAGTTCCCTTCAGCTGAGCCAGCTCCGAGCAGTCGATGCACTGAAGCTGCTTCACAGGCATTGGATTTGGGGGAATCATCTGTACAGAGACTTCACAGCTTTCCAGGGAAATGCTGGATCCTTGGGAGGAGCATGGCCGAGGTGTTGGGAAGGCTGATCCCAGTGGGAACGTGTGACAGTGTTCTCAGGGGTTTTCTGATGAGGGAAGAGACGAGGATCTGACTCCAGGTTTCAGAAGGCTGATTTATTATTTTTTGATATATATTACATTAAAACTATACTAAAAGAATAGAAGAAAAGGTTTCATCAGAAGGCTAGCTAAGCTAAGAATAGAATCAGCAAGCATGATAACAAAGGTTTGTGGCTCAGGCCTTGTGTCCAAGCCAGCTGGGCTGTGATTGGCCATTAATTAGAAACAATCACATGAGACCAATCACAGATGCACCTGTTGCATTCCACAGCAGCAGATAATAATTGTTTACATTTTGTTCCTGAGGCCTCTCGGCTTCTCAGGAGGAAAAAATCTTAAAGAAAAGATTTTTCATGAAAAGATGTCTGCGACAGGAACGTCCATCCCAGCAGCTGGGGTTGGTGCCTGGATGTCCAGAGCCTCCAGCTCTGCTGGCCCAGGGCAGCTCAGGCTGGAGCTCAGGGCAAGGTTCTTCCCCCAGAGGGTGCTGGCACTGCCCAGGCTGCCCAGGGAGTGGGCACGGCCCCGAGGCTGCCAGAGCTCCAGGGATGCCTAGGGGGGTTGGTGGGGGTCTGGACAGGGCCAGGGTTGGATCCATGATCCTTTATCCCT
>NW_005054428.1:710400-717943 GCF_000277835.1 Geospiza fortis | reverse complement strand
GTTCAGCAGCAAGGGTGGTGCCTGGGGTGGGACAGACCTGGAGAGCAGCTGACCCTGCTGGGGATCCCAGTTTTCCAGGCACACCTGGATCCTTCCTCCAGCAGCCCTGGGGCTCCAGAGCTGTGGCACAAAGGGGAGCAATAGCCAGGATTGCTCTTTCTGCTGCCTTCCCTCCCAGCTGGGATCAGAGGCACTGTCTGGTATGGGAACGAGATGACCCCCCTGGCAGGGAGAAATGATGAGGAGGGCTCCATCTTATCAGAAGGCTAATTAATTACTTAATTAATTGTTAATTATTACTTAATTAATTCTTATATTATTCTATACTAAATTACACTGTATTACATTACATCTAAACTGAATCTGCCAAGCACTCAGCTGCACACCCTGCACTGAATCTTGTGACTGTCAGCCCACAGTCCTGACACACACACCCCCCTGGCCCTGACGGGCCAAGGAACCAAAACACCATCACTGTGGGTGAACAATCTCCATATTGCATTCTACTTTGGCTCTCCATATTGCATTCTACTTTGGCACAAACACAGGCACAGCAAACCAAAGAAGAATTGTTTTGATCATTCTCTGAGGTTCAGAGAATGTGAAACACAGAAATATTCTCGGGAAGATTGCCTTGCTTTTCTCTGTGAGGAGAAACGGGGCGACAGTCTGGGCCTTCCCAAGGACATTTCTGCCCCTCTGGATGGTGGCAGTGAAGGGCAGAGCCCTGCAGGCACAGCCTGCCCAATTCCAGGCTGGAAGGGCTGAGAGACCCCAGAGCAGAGCTGTGCTCAGAGGGGCTCTGCCTGGCAGAGAAAACGGGGCAAGGAGAGGACTTGGGAAAACTCTCGGGATGGACCTTTGGAATCTCCCATCACACCCTGACACCTCCCAGGACCTGCATGGATTTAATTTTTATAGAGGAAAAAAAAATCAATAGTCAGCCTATAATGGAAGGTTTTCCTTTAAAAAACAACTCTGAAACATTTTTGCAACAGAGCTGATTATTTTTGTTGTGATTTGAGGATTTTCACGGTGTCCTGCTGTCGTACATGTCAGGGGTTGACTTCTGCGTTTGCAATTAAGATCTGCAATAGAAAAACAGAGCGTGCAGCTCGGCATAGCTCAGGAAATGTGTCACTGCTGAAGAAATTGATTTTGTTTCCTGAGCTTCTGTCCCCTTGCCAAAGTTTGGGGATATTTTGGCATTTGAGGCAGTGTGTTAATTAGGGGAAATTATTTATTTAAGGAAAATAAAGGAACTAAGATGCACAGAGGATCTCTCCCCTTCCTTCTCCCCTCTGTTCCAGGTGCTGTAGAACCAGGCACTCTCTGAGCCCTTGTCCCCTGCCAGCCTTGGGGACAGTGACCTGCGGACCCAGAACCACCACAGAACCTCCTTTGCTCAGGAAACCAAGGGAAAAAACCCAGAAATTTGAATAAACAGCAGGGTCAGAGCCCCACGCTCTCACCTGGAGCGTTGTCATCCCTCATGCCTAACACAGGAACCACTGGGGGGCTTTTACATCCAGCCCTGATGAGTCCTGTGGGATGCAATCCCTCGGGACTCCTGGAAAAGCCTCATCCACCTCAGAGCAGCCCCTCCTGAAGGTGCAGGGGCAGCCAGGTCCATCCCTCGGGGTGCCCATGGAAAATGCCCCATTCCTGCCCTGAGGAGCTCGGCCGCACCCCGGAGTGCCCGGGGGTCCCAGCCTGGCAGAGGGAGGCCAAGCTGTCCAAGAGCCTGAATGAGGGATGTGGGACTCCAGGCAGCTCTCCAACATGCAGTTTATTGTATCTAAGATGTCACAGCAGTCCAGGGCCGTGGGTGACAGAGCTGTGCCTACAGCTGTCAGCTCCAGCTGCAGGCAGGCCTGGAGACCCTTTGGGTTTGGTTACAATGCATTATACACTTTTCTTTTGGTTACAGGGCATTCTATACTTTTCTTTGCTGAGCATCTTCATACAGCAGAACCAATCTATACCTTAACTATTATCTCTAGCCTATCATAACTACTGCAATTACCATATTCATGTTACTGTTCTCCAATCACTAAAAGTCAGTACATTCCAGTTTAAGCTGGAAGTTGTTTTTCAGTTTTCTTGCAGTGGAAAATTCTGAGACCTTTTTTCTACTTGCCACATTTGCTGACTTGTTTGCCTGTGGAATCTTCCTGCTTGGTAAAAACATCTTCTTGTTTGGGGTGGGTTTATCCTTTGCTCTAAGCCATAAAAACCCCTTCTAACTAACACACCCTGTGCCTCCTTGGTTATCCAGCAAGACTGGCTCCGCAATTCTTTTCTTCCGTATCAAAACTTGCTTCCATCAGACTCTACATTCAAAAATCTTTCTGCCAAGCACACATATCTGGGAGACTTTCTTGTCAAATTTTCATCCTTCCCAACATCCTCCCATCCCAAGAGACTTTCTTGTCAAATAGCTGTCCCTCCCATCCCAAGCTGTCCCTGCCGAGCTGGAGTAGCCCCGGGGCTCCCTGGGGTGCTGCAGACCCCAGTGCAGGCACAGATGGTGGCCTTGGGCCACCCTCCTGCTGTTCCCATCCTGGCTGTGGCTGATGAACTGGAAATGTTCCATCCTTGGCTCTCCCCAGGGACAGCTCTGAAAATGTCCATGGAAAACGCTGGGAATGCTCCTCCCCTCCAAGGGACAGGAGGCAGGGGTGTGATCCTCAGGGGAGTGCTGCAGGGATCTCACTGGAGCTCCCAGGATATCTGTCCCAGCACAAAGGTCTGTCCCAGCACAAGGATCTGTCCCCAGCACAAAGGTCTATCCCAGCACAAATGTCTGTCCCCAGCGCTAGGGTCTGTCCCCACACAAACCCGTGGCTCTGGGAGCCACTGCCCCTGGAATTTGCCAGGGCAGGAGGCCCAGGGAAGGGCTGATTTTCTGTTCCCCACCGTGTGCTGGGAGTGCCACCAGCAGCAGCTGTCCTGTTTGTCCCCAGGGTGTCCCTTCAGAGGCAGCACTCACCCCCAGTGTCTGCCCAGGCCTTTGGTTTCTCCCCTCTTCCTGCTGCCCCTCAGTCTGCTCTGCCCAAGCACTTCAGTCCAGGTGACATTGCCCTGGCTGTGAGATGTCACTGACCAGCTGCCCTGGACACCCAGGGTCCCCTCACATCCATCACAGCCCTCCACAAGGACTCTTCTCCCTTATTTTATCTTCACTTCTCTCCTTGGTGTGAGCTGATTCCAGGAGAAGGTTTGTGCTCACCTGCACTCCTGTCTGGCCCCAGCAGATCCCTCAGCCTCAGCTGGGCACTTCATCTGCTGTTAGTGATTAAATATTATTGTAATGTGGCATGAGCCCTTTTAATCCATGCCCAGCTGCTGAGCTGGAGTGAAGTTTTCCATGGATCACCTGGCAGTGAGGGCTGGGCCATGGGCCATTAATCTGGAATTATTCATTCCAATCTGGAAGGAACAAATAGACATTAAAGCACAAGCTGAACCTCCCGGCCTCTTGTTCCACCTTCCTTTACAGGGGTTCTCCACCGTCCCGGCCCAAATTTGCTGCTCACAGAGCAGGTGATGAGCACCTCAGTCAGAACCTCAGGGGCTGCTTGTCCTGAGTCCTCCTGCAGAGCTGCTGGGGTAACAGGCTGGGAAAGGCAGGAGGCAGTGGCCAGGAGCCAACCCTGCTGTTTATTGAAACAAAAACAAATGGGAAAGGAAGGACAAAACCAGGCAGAAATGGTCAGTTTGGATGTTTGGGATCCAGTAAAAGAACTTTGCTCCCAAAATCTGCTCCCTGCAGCTGCTGGGGGCTCCAGCAGTGGCTCCATCTGACCCCTGGGTATGGCAGGTTTGTCCCAAGGACCCTGCAGGTTCCAGAACGGGATAATGGGGGTTCTGCCCCATTCAGGTGGGACCCACCTGCAGAGCTGCCCCAGTGCTGAGCCCCCAACATCAGCAGCACCTGGAGCTGCTGGAGAGAGCCCAGAGGAGAACCCAGAGCTGCTGCAGGGCTGGAGCCCCTCTGGAGCCAGGCTGGGAGAGCTGGGGGTGCTCCCCTGGAGAGGAGAAGGCTCCAGGCAGAGCTCAGAGCCCTGGCAGGGCCTGAAGGGGCTCCAAGGAAGGTTTTTGCAGGGTCTGTTGCAAAGGGGCAAAGGGAGATGGTTTAAACTGAAAGAAGAGTGAAAAGGTTTGTTCTGCTGAGGATGGCGATCCAGCACCTCGGCAGAAAGAGGAATTCTCAATCCTCTCCTCCTTTAGGGAACAAGGAATAGGCAGGGAGGGACCCCCAGAGGAGCAGGCAAATGAGATAAGAGATGCACAATGGACTTGTTAGAGGAGTTTATGGCTGTGATGAGCCTGACAAAAGCTGAGGCCTCCTGGTGTTTTACTCCATCCCGCGGCCTTGTGAAATTAATGGCTGGGAAATGTAAAACTCATAAAAAGCTGTTTGTGCTCCCTGGGTGCAGAGCCAGGCTCTGGAATCCGTTATCAGCCACAGTCAGGGCTTGCAGGGAGATGGATAAAAGGCCTGGAGAACTTTATGACCAATGTTGACACAACAGCGTTCTGAAACTTCCAACCCCAAGCAGCCACCGAGGGCTGCTGGGAGCTGAGCCAGGACAAAGCTCCATCTGTCCCTGCCCTGCTCCCAGCACCGTCCCCAGCAGGGAGGGGGACACTGGTGTTGGGGTGTTGTGAGGGTCCCCAGGACGAGGTGAGAGATGAGGATTTGATTCCGAGTTCTCAGAAGGCTGATGTTATATTATATTATATTATATTATATTACATTACATTACATTACATTATATTATATTATATTACATTATATTACATTACATTACATTATATTACATTACATTACATTATATTACATTACATTACATTATATCATATCATATCATATTATATCATATACTAAAACTATACTGAAGTATAGAGAAAGGAGACATCAGAAAGCTAGAAAAGAATGAAAATAATAAAAACCCGTGACAGACCAGAATCCCGACACAGCTGGCTGTGATTAGTCATTAATTAAAAACAATTCACATGCTGGGTAAACAATTCTCCAAATCACATTCCAAAGCAGCAAAACATGGAGAAGCTGAGGCTTCTCATCTTGCCAGGAGAAGAAATCCTGGCGAAGGGATTTTTCAGAAAATATCACAGTGACACACTGGGACACCCAAGGCCGGGCGGGGCATGGGGGCTGGCAGCACCTGGCACAGTGGGAGCTGTCCCTGCCATGGCAGGGGCGGGATGAGTTTTCAAATCCCTTCCCACACAAATTTTTCCACAATTCTCTGACTCCATGACATGACCAACATGAAATTCTTTCCTTCCCCAGGGTGGAAAACTTGATATCCATCAATTTCATCACAAATATCACCCAGTTATTAATTTCTCTCTCCTCTTCTCATATTTGTACTTATTTTAGAAATCAAATATTCGTGGATCTGATGTTGGTTTCCTTGAGCTGCCTGGGTGAGTGCAAAGTTTGAGCTCAAACCAGGAACCTCAGTGTTATTTGTACCCCAATCCGCAGGAGCTGCTCAGATTTGTCTCTGCTGGGTTGAGCCGAGAGCCTGAAAACAACTTGGTTTAATTTGTCAAGGCATTTTTAAGAGAATGCAGGAAAAAAACCCACCCCAGCAGCCTTCCAGAGTCTCTTTATTTGAAATTCAATAATGTCAGCAGCCAGCCAACCTTGCTTTATAACTTCAAGATAGAAGTGCTAAGTGGAGAATTACTTTGAATATTTTAAGTACAGCTGACCAGCTGCTTATTTAGATATATATATAAATATATCACTGACAGGGTTTTATCACTCCGACAATATGAGGCTGTTTTAAAGGAAAAGTTTCATTTTTTGGTGCTTACTGTGAGGCTTTCCTGAGCCTCTAGAATGGCACAGAGCAGAAATTTTAGTCACAAGCAGTCAAAATTCATGAGCCAGGCCTTGCTGAAAAAATTAAGATGAGGCTAAAAATCAGGGAACACAAACAAATATTTGCATTTCTTCCTTTTTGTTCTCACTGCTATACTCAAGGGCGTTCTTCCTTTTTAAGCAAGCAGGAATCTTGACTATGAGTTAACCAACAGCTCAAGTTTAAAGACAGTGTTGTAAACAGACTTGCTAAATTACCAAACATTTGTCTATTGTTATCTTTAAAGGAAATCTGTTAATTATTACATGACAGAGCAATACTTGTATATTTTTTCTTCTAAGAATAAATTCAATTTCATAGTCATGAAAGATAACCAATATTTGACAGAACTGGTGCTTACCTTACCCTACTACATTGAGAATTTAAAACAACATTTTAAATACTTGGATTTCTGCTAGTCTGATAAACTCTGTCACCTTGACAACAACCATAAATGAATGCTTCCAGGTCAGCCTTCCAGCTTCTCTTCCCAAAGATCCAGAAAACTGGCTGGGGTTTATTTATTTATTTATTTATTTGTGAGAACAGAAGCTTTCAGACCATGTGGCTGCCAGAAATGGAACATCAATTACATCAAATGGTCACACGATGGGACACGTCGGAGTCTGACGCTGCAGCTCCCAAAAATGAGATTTTCACACTTCCTACCTCAGTAACCGAGTTCCTTCCCAAGGTAGGACAGCTCCACAAAAAACACTGTGTAAGGGTTTGTGCTGTCCCAGAGGAGCAGAATCCCCTCCCAGAGCTTTCCTGTGCCCGCAGCCAGCAGGGGTTGGGAGAGCAGGAGAGGGGCTGGTGCGGAGATGGGATGGGACAGGATCCGTGTCCCACCTGCTCCAGAAAGGGGAAATGTCCCAGCCCTGTTAGAGGCTGGGGCAGCAGGGCTGGTGTGGCCCAGGACAGCGGGGTGGCCCAGCAGGTGACACTGCATTAACTGGGGGGCATGGAGGAGGAGGAGGGTCCCTGCTCGTGGCATCAGGGGCTCCAAGGAACTGCTCAGGAACAGCTCCACAGGTCCTGGGGGTGCTGGGGATGTGTCCAACTCACAGGAAGGACATGGAGGGGATGGAGCGTGGCCAGGGAAGGGGCTGGAGCCCCAGGAGAGGCTGAGGGAGCTGGGAAGGGGCTCAGCCTGGAGAAAAGGGGGAGCAGGGGGCCCTTGCAGCTCTGCACAGCTCCCTCACTCTCCTCCATTCCCAGGGCTGGGGGTGGAACAAGGTGAGACTTCCAATCCCTTCCAAACCATTCCATGAGCCCAGGACTTTGTGACAGCACCTGCCTGAGTTTGGTGAAGGAAGAGGAGACCAGTGATGGGGAGGGGCGGCTCTGAGGGACGGCAGGGAGCCCCGTGGGACTGAAAAGGCAGAACAAACAGGGGTGAGGAGGAAGAGGAGGAGAGGGGCATTGTAGGAGTGACGGGGGTAGGACAGTCGGGATGGACAGAGACCAGAGATCTCTGCAGCCAGGGCTGGGAACTTGTGGGTTATTGCAAAGGGCCTGGGTGCAGGGCCCTGCTGGGAGCTGCCAGCCACAGCTCAGAGCAGGCTGAGAGAGGAGAGGGGGAGAGAGGGTGAGAGGGTGAGAGCGTAAAAGGCAAGAGCTAAGAGAGCGAAGTTCCCATT
>NW_005054428.1:708822-710360 GCF_000277835.1 Geospiza fortis | reverse complement strand
GTTACATTTTAAACCCTAAAAACTCCTCTTTGGGCCCCTTCTGCCAAGCCAGCAGGGTCTGCTCTGAGCCTTGGGCCTGTCTGCAAGCAGAGGGTGTTGTTTGATCCAAAGGGGATCACCTTCAGCTGGCCATGCCATTGTTTTCCAGTTGTTCAGTAACTGAAGGATCTCAAAGCTCGCTTTCATTTCAATCTCGCTTAGAGTTTCCATATTCTCAAAATCTTTTGCCAGGCAATCATATTTATAAGGCTTTCCTGTTTCATCTTCCCCAACAGGGCATGGAAGCTGCTCAGGGCTGATCCTGTTCTGTACCCAGCTCTGACAGAGAAGAGCTGGGTGATGTGACCCAGACTGCTCAGAGCCCATCCTGATCCTGTGCTCCAGGAATCCAGAGCTCCAGTGACTCCATTTAACAAAGACTGCAGGACAGAAGGAACTTCTCCTTCCCACACAAGAGGCCACCTGAAGCCCTGCCACGTGCTGAGCTCAGGGCACAGTTTGCTGTTCTGCTCGTGCTGAATGGGAGATCCCTGTCCAGGTAATTGGGGGTTTCTGGAGGCTGCAGTGCCAGTGACAGTGAGTGGTTTATTCTCTGCAGGCTCTGTGTGATCCCACACGGGGTGCAGCTCCCTGGAATGAATTACAGCTCCTCCCAGCACACGAGAGCTCCAGGCTCACCCATATCCCAATTTCCTGGCTTGGGGACACCCAGGGCTGTGTGGCAGCAGATTCCAGGGTAATAAATCCCAGGGATTCAGGTGTAATTTTGGCAAGTGGAACAGGCAAGGTTACTCTGAAGCTTCCTTGGAAATTCATTCTTTGCAGAAAATAAGGAAGGGGGTGATGGGGCTGCAAGAGCCTCATGCACAGCTCCCCACCCAAAACAGGGTAAAACCACCCAAAACCGGGGTCCCTGCACCCCCCTGGTGCCCCATGATCATGAGCAAACAGCATTACCTGGTCTTAGAGGAGCCACAGGGACAGGAATCCTCTTCCTGGGGTGACACTGCAATGCTCACACCCTCCAACCCGAGATGTCACTTCCCCATCAATCCTGGAGTTTATTCCTTAAACTCTTTGTGTTCCTTTAAGACCCCATCTCCTGCTGAGCCACAGTTTTTTCCTCAAGTAGAGAGAGAAGCCCCATTCCACCCAGCCCTCCAGCCCCCTGCAAGCCCCCAGGCTTTAAACTCAGGTGGCTCACTGCAGATTTTAAATTACAGCTGAATATTGAGCAGAAAACTCAACTAATTACAAGTTTCAGACATTCCATCATGAGCCACCTCAACCCCCAGCTCTGCTTTCCCCAGGAAACCCCCTGGACACACACCAATTAGGGTAGCTCAGTTTAAAGCAATTACTTGGAAAAATCATCCAGGGAGGATCAGGGATCTGCCAGCAGATCCCTGCCCTCGCCCAGCACCCAGGAAGCTCAGCCTCAATAAACAAATGAGGCTGGAATCCATGGCAGGTCCAAAATAAAGGATTTAAATGGGAATGGCTGGAGCTGTGGCAGGGCCTGAAGGGACAGGACCAGG
>NW_005054428.1:708194-708454 GCF_000277835.1 Geospiza fortis | reverse complement strand
ATTGGGGACACGTGGGAAGGGCACAGAGTGGGGATTGGAGAAACTCGGGATAGAGGAAGGATCCTTGTCCGTGGCAGGGGGTGGGGTGGGATTTAAGGTCCCTCCAATCCACCCCATTCCAAGATTCCCTGTGGTGTCCAAGGGCTGTGCTGGAGCCACTGGCACATGGTGGGGGTTACCCCAGGAGGTTTGGGGTGTGCAGGAGGCTGGGTCCCTGTGCTGACAGGACAGCTGTGCCTTAGAGCAGCTCCAGGGGGGTT
>NW_005054428.1:662019-708153 GCF_000277835.1 Geospiza fortis | reverse complement strand
GAGGGATTGGGCACTTCAGCACAGGCTGGCTGTGCACAGCCACAGCTCCAGTAAATCCCAGTGGGAATTCCCAGATCCTTTACGTTTCTTGCCAGTCAGGACTGTCAAATACTTGAGGGGCCTCAGATATTATCATGGAGTTCCCAGCATCCCCAGTGGGGCTGGAGCCAGGGGGAAATCCCACTGTGGGCTGAATGAAAAGGCCTGGATGGGATGGGGAAGCAAAAGCCTGAGCTGCTGTCCTGTGTGGGAGCCCTGGAGCAGCCTCCCATGTGCTGAGATCCCCAGGGATGAGCTGTGGGATGAGCCCAGCAGAGAGCCTGCAGAGCACAGGGACAGAGCCATCCTCTGTGGGAAAAACAGTCAAGGTAAGAAGATTTTTAGAAAGCTGTGAAAGTAGGAATCAGAAATAGAATGAGTAGAGAACTTAGAGCTAGCTGCAACACAATTCTCAGAGGCTTGAGACTGGATGGAAACAGGAGATTTGTCCTGAACTGGAATTTTCCTCCCCATTTGGTACCCATGGCTCCCTTTAATGAAGAAGAGTCAATTAAAACCACACAGAGCCATGGAGAGATCAGCTCCTTCCACGTTGCCCTGCTCTGCTTGGATCCAGCAGCCTCTGCCCCTTCCTGGAGAAGCCTCTGGCTCCAGGGATCTGTTTAACCTGCAGCCATGCAGGGATGGAGAGTGGGGTGTGCTCATCCTTCCACGCTCTGCTGCCACTGATTCCAGAACTCTCATGGGCCCACAGTGGCCATGGATGTCACCAGGATGTCACCAGCACTGCCAGGCCCAGCTGACACCCTGGGGACGCCCTGGGGTCACTCAGGATATTCAGGGAACCTGGGTGTTGATGCACTCCCTGCAACCCCTGTGCACTGCAGCTCCAGGAAAAATCCCCTCCTGCCTCTCCTGTTAGCACAGGGATTCCTGAAAGGTGTTGGGGAAGATGGAACAGGAAAGCCTTATAAATATGATTGCCTGGCAAAAGATTTTGAGAATATGCAAACTCTAAGCGAGATTGAAATGAAAGCAAGCTTTGAGATCCCTCAGTTACTGAACAACTGGAAAACAATGGCATGGCCAGCTGAAGGTGATCCCCTTTGGATCAAACAACACCCTCTGCTTGCAGACAGGCCCAAGGCTCAGAGCAGACCCTGCTGGCTTGGCAGAAGGGGCCCAAAGAGGAGTTTTTAGGGTTTAAAATGTAACCCAGTGTGGGAATGTAATGATTCTTATAGGCTGTATGGAAATGCTGTAGGATTTGTATCTTGGACTAGAATGGTTAGGGAGAATTAGAATATTCAGCACAGAAGAAGATTTATGGTATTGTAACGGGAACTTCGTTCTCTTACCCTTTTTACCCTCTTACTCTCTCACTCTCTCACCCTCTCTCCCCTCTCCTCTCTCAGCCTGCTCTGAGCTGTGGCTGGCAGCTCCCAGCAGGGCCCTGCACCCAGGCCCTTTGCAATAAACCACAAGTTCCTGACCTGGCTGCAGAGATCTCTGCTCTCTGTCCATCCCCACTGTCCTACCCCCGATGCTCCTACAGTGGCCCTCAGGTGTCCCTGTCCCTTTCACCCTCGGGTGTCCCCATCCCAGGCCACCTTTCCCACCATTCCCAGCTGCCCTGTCCCCATTCCCTGCCCTCCCTGCCGTGCCCTGTCCCTGCACAGCCCCTCCAGCTGCACATGGAGCAAACAGAGCTGGGTCCCCTCTGCCCAGGCAGAGACAGGCACTGGGGTTCCAGGGGAAGGCACGGAGGCTCCTTGAGGGAGGATTCCTGTTGTTCCCTGGCTTTGGATCACCTCAGGTGCCTCTGTGCAGGGCAGGGATTGAAATCAGCCCCAAGTGCATCTGCCAGGAGCACCTGAGCATGGAAGAGCAAACATTCCCTCATCCCTGAGCCCGGACAAGCCCCCATTTGTGAGAAACAACTGCTCACTTCAAAAATTTAAAAAGGTTTATTAACAAAAATAAAACAAAAGGACTATATAAGGAAAAGTTCACAGCACTGGGAGCTGCCCTCATGGATACCATGGCCAGTTCATGTTCAAGGTGGGTGCTCAGTCTCTTACACCCCTGGGGTTGCATCACCAGCCCTGGCCCCTCCCAAAGTCTGTCACTCAGCTCTTCTTTGCCATTTATCAGTGCAGACTGCTTTGTAACTGCATTGGAGCTCAGGTGTTGCCATGCCCACCCCCTGAGCACCCCCAAGCTTTTCCATTCCCACCTGCCCCATGCAAGGGACACCTGTGCAGCTTCTTTGTACCTGTCCTGGGCAGCCCAGGCTGTGTGATGGTCACAATACAGGGGGAAAGGGAACTGTGGGGGGAACAGAGGGCATCTAAACCACAATAACATAACTGTACATCACTAAAGCTTTTCTCAATATTCACACAACAGTTATCCCTTAATTGTGAGAGCCAATCATCTCATTATCCATCTATAACAAATCTGCCCCTGAACAGGCTTTGCCTGGAACTCTTTTCCTCCTGTTTGAGTCTCCATCCAGCATTTGGTGTTGTTCTCTTTATCTTTCCCCCCTTCCACACATTAAATGTTTAATGTGAGCTGTGAGCAGTCAGGCCCCATGAAGTTTCAGAAGTTCTCATGTTCGATGTGTTTAAAACTCCAATGGAATGAAAGAATAAATGAAATGCCTGCCAGAAGGCAAAGCCATTTTCCTGCCTCAGAAATGGCCAGCGTGACAGGCAGACAAAGGGCTGTGATGGGAACAGTGCAGGGAGGAGCAGCAGGGAGAGCTGGGCTGGGAGCTCACAGATGGAGGAAATCATTGCCTTGTGCTGCTGGGGCAGCCTGGGCTGAGCCTGCCGTGCATCCCACACTGCTGGGAATGATTCCCAGCTTAGCCAGCCCTTCCTGCCCTGCATCCCACACTGCTGGGGTGTCCCCTGCTCAGCCAGCCCTTCCTGGGAGCTGTCACTGGCTGTCACTGGCAGACAGGGAAGGGGCAGTGATGTGACCTCTCCCAGCCCCAGGTGATGGCAGATCATGGGAGTGGAGTCACCTCTCAGACATGGGGCTGAGGTGGCTCCAGGAGGGTGGATGTCCCACTGAGCAGAGAAATAAATCTGAACTGGACCTGCAGGGCCTGTGTGCCCCCAGCAGGAGAGATCTCCTAGAGGAGCTCTGGGATGCAGGGGCTTGGGAGCAGCCAGGGCATTTCCTCTCATCCTGGTTTTGGGGGTGAATTGTCATGGCAGAGTCAGAAATCCCAGAATTATGGAATGGTTTGTCTTGGGAGGGACCTGAATCCCACCCAGTGCCACCCCTGCCATGGCAGGGACAGCTCCCACTGTGCCAGGTGCTGCCAGCCCCAATGCCCAGCCTGGCCTTGGGCACTGCCAGGGCTCCAGGGGCAGCCACAGCTGCTCTGGCAATTCCAGCCCAGCCCCTGCCCACCCTGCCAGGGAACAATTCCCAATTGCCAAGATCCCATCCAGCCCTGCCCTCTGGCACTGGCAGCCATTCCCTGGCTCCTGTCCCTCCATCCTTGTCCCCACTGTCCTCCTCCCTCTTTCTATAGGCTCCTTCAGGCCACAGTCAGGTCACCCTGAAGCTTCTCTTTTCCAGGCTGAACAATCCCAACCCTCCCAGCCTTTTCCTGCCCTCTCTCCCCAGATAACTCCTTAAAATAGGCATTTTGGGGCCCCGTGACTTCTCTTGGCCCATCCAAAGACAGATTTTGGGGAGGCTGTAGATCCCAGAGGAAATGTGTTCTGACAGGCTCAGCTTTACAGGAGGACACAGGGATTTATTCCCACTCCCTGGCACTCCTCTGGAGGGAAGTCATGGGAAACATCACTTAGGGTGTTATTTTTACCCTTGTTTGCATCATATTGAACCAAATTAGAGAAGAAATTAGAGATCAGGCAGCCCTGGTTCTCCTGCAGCTCTGAGCACAACAGCAACTTTCCCCCTTCACTCCTGAGCCCCCTGCTCCCTTTTCAGAGCAGCTGCTCTCATTTTCAATCATTTCTCCAATTTTTCATTATTGTTTTGTCCCTTCCATAAAGCAGGATGAAAATGAAAGCCCATAAAACTTTCAATCTCTGTGGCATGGATCTATTGGCAGATAAAAACCTGCTACAAATCATTAACCCAAGATGCAGCAGGAGATTCTGCTGGGAGGTGCCAGGGTGACATTGGAGCACAAATCCCTGGAAGTTTCTGACAGCTCAGAGCAGTCACAGCTGCTCAGACAGCTGTGGAAACTCTGATTTCCACAAGGGAATCATTGCTGAAGTGCAGCTGAGTCAAATTCCTGCTCAGAGGAATCTCCAAGGGTTCCTTGTCCCTCCAGGTGATTCCTGTAGCTCCTTCCCCATCTGTGACCTGCCCAGAAAGTTCCTGTAAGGACCTGGCTGCCCTTTAACTTTGGGAATGCTGTGAAACCTCTGGCAGGATTGTTCTGAGGGTGAACTTGTGCAGAAATTCACCCTCTGGATGCTGTGGTTTAACAAACCCCAGAAAACTCACATTTAACTCCATTTCCCCCCCTTATTCACATTTTTCTCAACATCAGCTCTACACTGGAGCTCTTCAGTTTGTGCCTTCATCTCCCCCAACCTTTTCCTGGTATTGTTCCCTTTCCAGGTCTGATTTTTATATGGAGGCTCTACAAGGGCTCTTTGGAGAGAGAAAAGAGGCATTTTCTGCTGCTGGAGCAGCTCTGGCAGTGATTGGCAGGGAGTGTTTCAGTGCTCAGGCTGCAGTCCCTGATTTGATTTCCTCCTCCTCCTTCAGAGAGCACAAAATCATGGAAACCACTTGTGTTTAACTGCAGAGGAGCAGCCAGGCTGGCCCCAATCAGGAAACACTCCAGACCTGTGCTGCAGGGTCTGAACAAAGGGAGAACTTCAAACTGGGGGTTGGGGTGCTGATGGGGTTGTTTGTCTGAAAGGGACATAAAAATGTACTTTGGTGGGAGCGTGGATGGAGCCACAGAATCAGGGAACCATGGAATGATTTGGGCTGGAAAGGACCTGAAAGCCCATCCAGGTCCACAGCAGGGACACTGTGCCAGGTGCTGCCAGCCCCAATGCCCAGCCTGGCCTTGGGCACTGCCAGGGCTCCAGGGGCAGCCACAGCTGCTCTGGCAATTCCAGCCCAGCCCCTGCCCACCCTGCCAGGGAACAATTCCCAATTGCCAAGATCCCATCCAGCCCTGCCCTCTGGCACTGGCAGCCATTCCCTGGCTCCTGTCCCTCCATCCTTGTCCCCAGTCCCTCTGCAGCTCTCCTGGAGCCCCTTCAGGCCCTGGAAGTCACAATGGGGTCACCCCAAAACCTTTCCTGCAGGGCAAACAGCCATGGTTAGGGGACAGGGATTACAGAAACAACCTCCTGCAGGTCTGTAGGACATTGGGATCCGGGATCCTGGATAACACTGGATCAGGGAACATATATCACATTGGGATCCTGTATCATTGGGATCCTGGATCACACAGGGATCAGGGATCCTGTATCATTGGGATCCTGGATACCTTGTATCACACTGGGATCCTGTATCACATTGGGTCATTGATCCTGTATCACACTGGGATCAATGATCCTGTATCACACTGGATCGTTGATCCTGTATCATTGAGATCCTGTATCACACTGGGTCATTGATCCTGTATCACACTGGGATCAATGATCCTGTATCACACTGGATCAATGATCCTGGATCACAGTGGGATCCTGTATCACATTGGGTCATTGATCCTGTATCACGTTGTTCTTTTCTGGAGGAGAGCTGCAATACCAGTGCTCGGTTCCTGCTCTGTGCTGATAAGGAGGATGTCAGTGACTGCAGGATTTTTCCTCGCAGATCCATAAATCCCCTCCTGGCCATCATCCCCCTCATCCCCATCCTCAGCATCCTCATCATTCCCTGGCTGCATCCCTGCTCCCGTTAAGCTGCACTCACTCCTTGCTTTGTCCCTCCGGACTCAGCGTTTTACACTTGTCTGCATTAAATTGCATTTGCTGCCTGAGTCACCCAAAGGATGCAAATCCCCTGGAATCAGGGGGATTGTGCCTGCTCCCAGGCAGGAGAGTGGGATAGAAATGGATTCTTTCCCAGCTCCACTGAATCCCTTCTGACCAAGCTAGGAAAACACATCCAAAGCCTTTTTTTTGTTGTTTGTTTGCTTGGGGTTTTTTTGCATTTTTTTAAATGTGACCAAACCCACAGCATTTTCAGGGCAATGGATCCCATCCAGACCCCTGCCATAAATCCTGTCCATGCCCTAGTCCTTGCTGGGGATGTTCCTTTGCTTCTTTCCCAGTCCCCAGGAGGGGAATGTGCTGTGCTGGTCTGTAAATACTCCCTGTAAGCAGCCCTCAGCCTCAGGAGGCTGTAATCTAAATAAATCTGCAAGGATTAGCTGTGATTTGCAGGGGGAAATCTGGGAATAAAGCAGCCAGCAGTTTTCCTGGGGGTTTTGGATGCTTTGCAGGATTGTTTGTTGGTTTAATGCTCACTTAGGTGGCTCTGTATTGCTGGTATGGAGGAGAGAAAATTGGAAAAAACAGGCAGTTCTCCTGGAGACTGGGATTTGTGGAATCCAGCAGCTCCCAACCTGTCTGGATCATGTCCATAAAAGGGCTGGGCAGCCCTGACTCCCAGGTAAAGTTGGGAATGAGGGATTCAGAGTCCTGAAAATGGCCATGAGCTTTGTTCTGTGGGTTTTGGGTTACTGGTGTTGGATTGCATGGCTGCTGCTCACTTTTATGTCTGAAACCTGAATCCTAACTGCCTGAGGTGAAGGAGAATTTTGTGTCCAGGCGAAGTTGAAGGTTATGGAATGCTGGGCAATAGGGAATGAATAATCAAACACAACTCACCCTGGTGGTGCTGGGAAATCTGGAGCTTGCTCTCATGGTGCACTTCCCCTTCATGGCCTGAAATTCCTTCCTAAAAAGGAATTTTAGCTCAGGAAGGGAAGGGCAAGAGGGGGGATCCTGGCCTGTGGTGGCTTCATCCTACAAGATCATCTGGGTGTGGATTCAGCTTGGAAAAGGAGAAGGGAGGGAGGTCCAGGCAAGGCCAGGGGTGCTCTGGGGGTGCTGCACAGAGGAGCAGCTCCTGGCACTGAGCTGGGAGCCTCAAACCAGGCTTAGTGGGAGGCAGTTCACAGTGGACACAAAGCCAGGCCTGGGGAGGGACAACAAGGTCTGTGTGACCCACCCTGCAGCCAGGCTGGGGCACCCCTGGGCAGGGATTGGAGCTGGATCCATGTGGGTCAGTGTGGAGGTGTGTGCTGGGTGAGCCTCACCTGGGCAGGGATTGCAGTGGGATCCATTTGGGATCCCCTCAGCCCTTCCCAAGGGATGCAGCAGGGATAACCTGGGGGCGCGGTTCCCCTGCTGGGTGTTGTCCCCTTTGTCACCCCTGGGCCACAGCTGTGCTGGCAAATCTGTTCAACAACATTTTCCAGAACCAGCTTCTCCCCTTCCACCATGGAGTTGTTCTCTCTGCCCCTCAAGGATTTCCTAAAGCAGCTCTGCACTCCCTGACAAGAACTTGCAATTGTTAATCACCCCCAGTAATTACAATTTCTGTGGGTTCTGCCCCCCCAGCTCCAGCCGGGACAGGAGCTGTTTCATATTTAAACAGTATTAGAGCTCGATTGCTCTCCTGGGGAGCTCCTGGCCTTGAAGGCTGAGGTTTAATTCTCTGCACCACTAATTACATCAGGAAAACAAGGAGGGAGATGTAAGCAAAGGCTTGTAGGGGTGTGAGCAAACATCTCCTCCTGCTCAGGAGCCATGGCCTGGGCCTGCTGTGGCTCAGGAACACAAATTTCCCAGGGAGATGAGGAGGAGGGAGAGAGGGAATTGGGGGTTTATCCCTGGATGCTGCTTCTACAGTAGCACAGCAAGGGAAATAAGTGGGAAGTACCAGCCCAAAGATGACTCTTGATGTGTCCTGGGTTGGAAGTGTGTGTGTCCTGTCCCCAGCTGTCAGAGCTGGGGCAGCTCTCTGCTGTTCTTGGGGCAGTTTTCTTGATCTCCCCCACAGCCAATCCTCCCTCCAGGAGATCTCTGCTGTCCATGGCCACTGAGTGTCCCTGCAGGGCTGATCCAATTCCAGCATCCCATGGGGAGATGCTGCGCCCAGGGGAGGAGCCAAGCATTCCTACCTGGATCCAATCTGAGCCTGGAGCAGCACAGCAGCCTTTGCCCCCTGCATTGCCAGAGGAGCAGCTTTCTGCTGCCCTGCATTGCCAGAGGGAGCCCAGGCCCATCTGCAGCAGCCCTGGAGCTGCAGAGGAAAACTCCCCCCTTGTGCAGGATCCCTGCTCCAGCAGCAGCACAGCTGGCACTGCAGGAGGGCTGAGCCCCCATGGGATGGGGCTGTGCCACCCCCTGAGCCACAGCGTGCCAGGGCCTGCTCTCACTCTGGCAGGCTTTGTTTGCACTATTGCATTGGTATTTTTAATTTCCTAATAAAGAACTGTTATTGCTGCTCCCATATCTTTGCCTGAGAGCCCCTTAATTTCAAAATTATAATAATTCAGAAGGAGGGGGTTTGCATTTTCCATTTCAGGGGAGGTTCCTGCCCTCCTCAGCAGACACCTGGCTGTTCAAAACAAGACATGCTGTAAAAGCAGAAACATTCCCTGGAAGGGGGAGCTGGAAGAGGCCTGGCAGAGGGGACGAGGTTGGGATTGTGGTTTCACTGAGCTTTGTCCTGTAATTGCTCTCAGGGATGACAGGAGCTGTGGTTTGCCCCACATGGGCTGAGGAAATGCATTGAGGGTTTGTTTGGGCACCAGGAGGGACACGGAGCTGGCTGGGAGCTGTGCACAGCACTCAGCTCCAGGGGCAGCTCTGGAGCAGCCTCTAAGCTGTGGAGACCAAATGTACTCACATTTAGAGCTTTACAGCCGTGAAACAGCCAAAAAACCCACCAGGGGAGTGCTGTTATGTGGGGTTTCTTTTGGAAGTGGAGGAAGCTCAAAGGGAAGCGGGGGCAGGAGGCTCACAGCAGGTTTGGGGTATTTAGAGACATCCTGTGAGCAATTCAGTATTGGATTTGCTGGGAATGGCCCGACAAAGGCAGGAATGATGAATCTGACTCCATGTTCTCAGAAGGCTAATTTATTACTTTATAATACCATATTATATTAAAGAATGCTATACTCAACTATACTAAAGAATACAGAAAGGATACTTACTGAATGCTAAAAGATAATGATGAAAACTCCTGACTCTCTGCAGAGTCCTGACACAGCTGGGCCCTGATTGGCCAAAGAGTGAAAACAACTCCCAGCAGAATCCAATGGAACAATCACCTGTGGGTAAACAATTTCCAAACACATTCCACAGGAGCACAACACAGGAGAAGCAAATGAGATAAGAATTGTTTTCCTTTTCTCTGGAGGAAGAAGTTTGTCTGAGGCTTCTCGGCTTCCCAGGAGAAAAATCCTGGGCGAAGGAATTTTTCAGAGAATGTGAATGCCACAGTTCAGAGTGGATTTTTTACCACTTAGAAGAGCCACAGGTAAAATGTTTCAGCAGAGTTGTTAAACTGCAGTGCTGGAGCTTACAGGAGTGGAAGCAGAGCTGTGCCCCTTAAAAAAAACTGAGTTCTTAAAGCCCTTTAACAATCACTGGGTACCATCACAGGGTTAAAAGCTCAAAAATGCAAGGGGACGATAGAAAGTTGTCCTTGAGGTAGTTAAAATGCAAACAGAGAGGAATTATGGAAGATGTCCCAAGGCTACATGATTGGAAAGAAATTATTCAGTTTTTACTGAGCTGCCTTTTCCCTGTGCTATTTTTGTGGCTTTTTTTACATGTGATGATTTATTAAGCAGGGAAGGTCTCATCAGTGTGGGGGGAAAGGATGATTTCAGTGGAGGGCAGGTGATGATGATGATCATAAAAACTTGTTTTAAAACTTGTTTGGTGCCAAGTGGGCTGGGAGAGCTTTTTCCTTGGAGCTCGCAATTTGGGATTTAAATGACTCCTTCTGGCTGCTGAGCTCTCTTGGCTGAGACTTCTGTGGGCATCAATCTGTCCATCTTGGGAAGTCACTCAGGACCCCTCAGAGCTTGTCCAGGAAACCTCTGCCAGGGCCTCCCAACCAGAATTCCCAATATCCCAGCTAAACCTCCTCCCTTTCCGTGCAAGGCCGTTCCCCCTTGTTCTGCCACCCCAGGCCCTTGTAGAAAGCTTTTCTCTGCCTTTCTTGCAGCTGCTTCAGGAGTTGGATGGCTGCAGTGAAGTGACCCCAAAGCTTCTCTTCCCCAGGCATAATAACAATAATAATAATAATTATCATCATCATCTGATTTTCCCCAACAATCAGGGAAAGCTCTTTGCTCTCAGCCTGTCCTAAGTCCTGCCAAGCTGGGTTCCAACCTCCCATGCTGGAGGTGCCTCCTGAGGACAATTCCCAACCTATTCCCTGGAGCTGCAGCTTCCCCTCCATCACCTGCCTGCAGTGGGAGCAGGTTCAGGCCCAAACACGAAGGATTTGAGACATGGAAGGTGTTGGAGTCAACAAAACCCACTCCCAATTCAGCCACTTGAGTCCTTTTACAGAGCATTTATTGAGCACTTCAAGAGCAAAACTGAAGTTCTGTGAATGTAAGGACCCCCAGTCGCAGCAGAGGGACACCCTCACAGGTGGAGTTCTGCAGGAGTCAGTGACAGAGTTTGTATTTCTTAAAAAAATCCACATTGTACATTCTGACCTTTACTCTTAGAGGGAAGCAAAATACAGATTCCAGCTCCTTAACCTGCTGCAATTTGAAGCATTTGTCTTTTCAGGCTGGAGCCAGGGGGAAATTGGTGTTTGGGACACTTAAGGGTCCATTTGTGATGTGTCACAGCAGGACAGAACCTGCTGGAGGCTCCCAAATCCCCTCCTGAATGGAAAAGCTGAAGGTCAAACTTAATTTCCCCCATTCTGCAGCACATTAGGACTTTGAACCCCCCAGATTTTCAACTTGCAAGGCAAGCAAATTGGATGCCTCTGCTGCATTTGGTCATTTGGAAAGGTTATTTCTGCCCTCTCTGCTTTTCACTTGCTCCTTTTGAGGGTGAAAGTGTTATTCTGTGCTGCAAATGGGCTCCAGGCTGAGATAACGAGGAAAATTTTGGTAGCAATGCATCAGCTGGAAAACAAAGCAGAAATTTGAGGTGTTAAACAGTAAAAGCAAGGTGGGAAGGTTTTTTATTAAGTAAAATGATGTGTAAAAGCTCTGAAAACAGACTAGGGAAAGGCCACAAGTCCTGTACTTAAAATGTCTGTTTAGCATAATGGACACATTTCTAGGGGACATGATTTCCCTGGGAGCTTTTACTCCCAAAAGCCATTTCCCCTCAGGGTGGGCCCTGGTTTGTGCAGTTGCTGCTGTGGGGCACAGGGGACTCCTCAGGATTTGTTCTGCTGCTTTGTTTCCCTCCCTGTTCCCACAGAGGGTTACTGAGAGGGGGAACAGGGTGAGGTGCTGGGCCAGAGCCTGGATTTGTGTCACCTTCCCTGTGCCCAGTCCCTGGGTGGCTTTTGGCCACAGGAGTGCTCTGCTGTGGCCACTACCCCGTTCTTGGGGTGCCCCCTGTTCCTGAGGCACCCAGGGGGTTGGGGGAGCCTGAATTTCCATGCTGGCACCTGGAGCCTCCTGGGATTCCTCTGAGGAGCTGCTCCTGCGCTGGAACCCTGGTCACTGAGAATTGGAGACTTTCTGTGCTGCCAGGCACTGATCCCCAGAGAACACTGCACTGACCTGAGGCCGTGGAGAAGCTTCCAGAATGGAATGACAGAGCTGGGATTGTGGGTGTGGAGTTTGGATAGAAGGGTGTGATATCACAGGGTGGGAAACTTAAGAGTTTAAGGGTTTAGAATGTAGTAATAGATAGAAAGCAAGATGAAGGTTTTGGGGTGGAGGCTGGTCCTCCTTCTTCCCTTTCTTCTTCCTTCTTCTTTCTTCTTCCTTCTTCTTCTTCTTTTTTCTTCTTCTTCTTTCTTCTTCTTCTTCTTCTCTCCTTCTCCTTCTCCTTCTCCTTCTCCTTCTCCTTCTCCTTCTCCTTCTCCTTCTCCTTCTCCTTCTCCTTCTCCTTCTCCTTCTCCTTCTCCTTCTCCTTCTCCTTCTCCTTCTCCTTCTCCTTCTCCTTCTCCTTCTCCTTCTCCTTCTCCTTCTCCTTCTCCTTCTCCTTCTCCTTCTCCTTCTCCTTCTCCTTCTCCTTCTCCTTCTCCTTCTCCTTCTCCTTCTCCTTCTCCTTCTCCTTCTCCTTCTCCTTCTCCTTCTCCTTCTCCTTCTCCTTCTCCTTCTCCTTCTCCTTCTCCTTCTCCTTCTCCTTCTCCTTCTCCTTCTCCTTCTCCTTCTCCTTCTCCTTCTCCTTCTCCTTCTCCTTCTCCTTCTCCTTCTCCTTCTCCTTCTCCTTCTCCTTCTCCTTCTCCTTCTCCTTCTCCTTCTCCTTCTCCTTCTCCTTCTCCTTCTCCTTCTCCTTCTCCTTCTCCTTCTCCTTCTCCTTCTCCTTCTCCTTCTCCTTCTCCTTCTCCTTCTCCTTCTCCTTCTCCTTCTCCTTCTCCTTCTCCTTCTCCTTCTCCTTCTCCTTCTCCTTCTCCTTCTCCTTCTCCTTCTCCTTCTCCTTCTCCTTCTCCTTCTCCTTCTCCTTCTCCTTCTCCTTCTCCTTCTCCTTCTCCTTCTCCTTCTCCTTCTCCTTCTCCTTCTCCTTCTCCTTCTCCTTCTCCTTCTCCTTCTCCTTCTCCTTCTCCTTCTCCTTCTCCTTCTCCTTCTCCTTCTCCTTCTCCTTCTCCTTCTCCTTCTCCTTCTCCTTCTCCTTCTCCTTCTCCTTCTCCTTCTCCTTCTCCTTCTCCTTCTCCTTCTCCTTCTCCTTCTCCTTCTCCTTCTCCTTCTCCTTCTCCTTCTCCTTCTCCTTCTCCTTCTCCTTCTCCTTCTCCTTCTCCTTCTCCTTCTCCTTCTCCTTCTCCTTCTCCTTCTCCTTCTCCTTCTCCTTCTCCTTCTCCTTCTCCTTCTCCTTCTCCTTCTCCTTCTCCTTCTCCTTCTCCTTCTCCTTCTCCTTCTCCTTCTCCTTCTCCTTCTCCTTCTCCTTCTCCTTCTCCTTCTCCTTCTCCTTCTCCTTCTCCTTCTCCTTCTCCTTCTCCTTCTCCTTCTCCTTCTCCTTCTCCTTCTCCTTCTCCTTCTCCTTCTCCTTCTCCTTCTCCTTCTCCTTCTCCTTCTCCTTCTCCTTCTCCTTCTCCTTCTCCTTCTCCTTCTCCTTCTCCTTCTCCTTCTCCTTCTCCTTCTCCTTCTCCTTCTCCTTCTCCTTCTCCTTCTCCTTCTCCTTCTCCTTCTCCTTCTCCTTCTCCTTCTCCTTCTCCTTCTCCTTCTCCTTCTCCTTCTCCTTCTCCTTCTCCTTCTCCTTCTCCTTCTCCTTCTCCTTCTCCTTCTCCTTCTCCTTCTCCTTCTCCTTCTCCTTCTCCTTCTCCTTCTCCTTCTCCTTCTCCTTCTCCTTCTCCTTCTCCTTCTCCTTCTCCTTCTCCTTCTCCTTCTCCTTCTCCTTCTCCTTCTCCTTCTCCTTCTCCTTCTCCTTCTCCTTCTCCTTCTCCTTCTCCTTCTCCTTCTCCTTCTCCTTCTCCTTCTCCTCCATGGGTTTGGGTGGTTTTGCGTAATTGGATAAAAAGTCCCCATTGCAGATCATGGGTGGTTGGTTATTGGGTTAAAGGTAAAAATAATTTAGGTGTCATTTCTTAATTGGACAGTTTATCCTTAAAAAGCCTCACAGAGAGAGAGACAGAGCGTGTGAGAGTCAAGTGCTGCAGAACTCAGGGTTTGTGGGACTGACAGAGATAAGAACTGACAAACATCTGAGTCTGAACAAGAAATACCATCTCACGATTTAACCCCAACCTTGGCAGAAAAGAAGCACAGAATCAACACTTGGTGGTGCCCTGTGTGAGGATGGAAGTCACAACCTGCAGATTCTGAGCCCTGGGAGGGCAAGTGGGTCCCCAGGGAGCCAAGGCTTCCTTGGAGGGCCTGGAGCTCCTTAAAGGACAGTGTCCCTTAGTCGTGGGAGTGGCTGCTGGTGCTGAGGGGGCCTTTGGAGAGGCTGTGGGGATGTTTGGAGTCTGCCCAAAGCTCTGGGGACAGCAGGAGGCTGTGGCTCAGGGAGCTGGTAATTATTGATGATGAGGATGATGAAGATGATTTTCAGTGGGAGGTGAGTGAGAACCTTCACTGCTCTCTCAGGCCAGTGCTCCACAGGCTGCAGGATCTGCTCTGCTCCCAGATGGATCCTCCTGGATCCCTGGCAATGTCCAGGCCTGGGAGTAGCCTGGGATACTGCAAGGTGTACCTGCCATGGCAGGGGTGGAACACCATGGGTTTAGGGTCCCTTCCAAGCCAACCCTCCCTCTGAGCTGCAGGGGTGCTTGAAGGCCCAGAATCCTTCCAGGTGTTGGGACTTTGCCCTGGGCAGCTCTGGCTCCCTGCCTGTGCCAAAGGCACCTTGTGCTCCATGGATTTTCCCTGTTTCCTCTGGAGCTGAGATTCCAACGAACTCTCAGCAGCAGACAGGGAGAAGGGGGACCCTTGCCTCGCCCCCCAAAACAGCCCAAATTCCAGCTGCACCCCTGCTCCAAGGAAAAACCCCAGCTGCTGTTTGCACTCAGGGCCTGGTATTTTGGGAAGGATGAAAGTTGGACAAGAATGTCTTCCCTTAGTCGTGGGTTGCAAGGTGTATTTTTGAATGTAGAGTCTGATGAAGGAATAGAGATGGAAGCAAGTTTTGATATAGAAGAAAAGAATTGCTGGGCCAGTCTTACTGGATAACCAAGGAGGCACAGGCTGTGTTAGTTAGAAGGGGTTTTTATGGCTTAGAGCAAAGGATAAACCCACCCCAAACAAGAAGATGTTTTTACCAAGCAGAAAGCACAGGCAAACAAGTCAGCAAATGTGGCAAGTAGAAAAAAGGTCTCAGAATTTTCCACTGCAAGAAAACTGAAAAACAACTTCTAGCTTAAACTGGAATGTACTGCCTTTTAGTGATTGGAGAACAGTGACATGAATATGGTAATTACAGTAGTTATGATAGGCTATAGGTAATAGTTAAGGTATAGATTGGTTCTGCTGTATGAAGATGCTCAGCAAAGAAAAGTAAATAATGCATTGTAACCAAAAGAAAAGTGTATAATGCATTGTAACCAAACCCAAAGGGTCTCCAGGCCTGCCTGCAGCTGGAGCTGACAGCTGTAGGCACAGCTCTGTCACCCACGACTCTGGACTGCTGGAACACCTTGGATGGAATAAACTGCATTTTGGAGAGCTGCCTGGAGCCCCACATCCCCCATTCAGGCTCTTACACTGGAGGTCACCCAGCCCTGGGATGAGCCAGCCTGGTCCCTGTGTCCCCTTCCCTCCCTGCCCTTCCCCAGCCCTGGAATTTGCTGGATTTTCTGAGGCTGCTGCTCCCCCTCCCCCTGTGCTGCTGCAGTTTTTCCCTCTGGGATGGTTCTATTTTGTCACTGTTTTTATAAAAGTGTCACGGGCTCACACGCTCACAGTGACACTTGAGGCAGTTATTGCCCAAGTGTTTAAAGTGTTCTGAGGTGCTTTTGGGTGCCAACAAAATTTAGTTGACAACATAATAATAAATCCAGCTCCAGCAACACTTTTAATGAACATAAAAGGTCCGACTGATTCCTTTGCCTCCTGCTTCATCCCCATATCTCTCTCCTCACTGCTTTGTTCCATACTAAAGACACAATTTATGGGATCTGAAGGATGTTATGAAGATTGTGCAGAATCAGAATGTAAGGGTGTATATGAGATAATAGAGAAATTAGAATAATGTAATTTATAAGATTTCCATCTCTATCATGGCAAAAAGGAGAGTGAATTTTTGGAGCTTTTTAAGACTTTGAACTATGGTACAAAAATCCAATAAAAACTTGGATGGATTAATTTACAGCAAAGCTCCCACACCCCATTCTGGGAATGAAAATTCCTGATGGGATCATTAATTACCTGCATGGTTTCTGTAAAATCGCCTCACTCTGAGAGAATTGGAGTCAAAGTTCCTGTTGTTTGTTGGGGTTTGGACTGTGCAGAACAGCTTTAAGATGGAATAATTTTCCCAACCCAGTCTCTAATCTTCCCATCAGAGATAAAAAATCCAGAGTCCTCTGTTTAAATTCCCCCCTGGAGAATGGGAGAGGAAGCGGAGTGGTCCCAGCTGAGGAGTGCCATAAATGTCCTGTAAGATATTCGATGTCACTATGGACATGGAAACCACACAGCTCCAAAGGTATCACCTTGAAGCTCTTGGAATTCCATCTCCAAAATCCAGGAGAACACAAAGCTTTGTAGATTTACTTTACAGTGTGATTAATGACTTTGGGAGTAAGTCCTGAAGTTTGATTCTCCAGATAGAAGAATATTAAAAATACTGATTTATTGTGGCTTCTCAGCTGAACTTTGCTCAGGTTGTGCCCACTCAGCCTGGGAGCTTTGGGGCTGTGCTGGGACTTGTTCCTGTCCAGGACTTGGGGGAAAAAAATCAGCTTTTTGTAACGTTTGAAGATTTTAAAACCATAAAAGAAACCTGGGAGCCATCAGCCCCAGGGTGTCAGTGAAACCCAGCTGGAGGCACAAGGACAGCAGCTCTGATTCCTCCAATAAATAAATAAACTTTCCTTGCCTTGGAAAGAAGACAGAAAAAGCCAAGTAGGGCCTAAATCAGTGTCACTGCTTCAATCTGCTCGGGGCTGTGTCCTCAGCTGATGCCACTTAGAGGCCTGTACACCCAGATTAAGCTGCAGTAATTGAAGAGGAGGATCTTTAATTAAGCAGAAAATCATGATCATAAAGCTGTTCCTATGGACCTCTTTTATCTGAGCCCTGTCTGAGCATGTGAGGGTGCCCCAGGAAGTCCCAGGCCCTAAATTAAAAACTCCAATTAGCCCTTCTAATGAGCTTTAAACAACCTTGTAAAAAATCCTTCCCCAATCAGCACCTTTTGTTCTCAAAGTGCCTCACGTCGGTCACATCGGGGTTGGGTTTGAGCCTCTCCTGGCCCAGCAGCTTCTGCAGCACCTCTGGCTCTCCTGGAGGTGGAAAATGTTTTTTTTCCAGGGTTAATCCCTGCAGCTGCTCCCTGGCTCCCCTCAGCAGCGTTCTCCTGGTGGAGATTGCATTGTCCTCATGGATTGTCCTCTGTGCCCCAGAGCAGCCTTTGCTCCCTCCTGGTTCCCCAGGAGCCTCCCTCAGCCTGGGCTGAGCCTCTCCTGAGCTTCTCAGCCAGGTCTGGGGAGGCCCTGGAGCAAAATCCCTCCCTCTGGGATGGAGAAATCCCAGACTGGGGTGGGGAGAGAACAATCGCCCAGCATGGGCACCTGCAGGTGCCACCATGGGGGTGAGGCTGGAGCTGGGGCAGCCTGACCAGCCTGGCACTGGACTGGGAGGATGCCTGGACAGCCCAAATTTGGCAGGTTTGGAGCTCTTCTCCTCCCCTTTGCTGCATTTCTGGGGTCTCCCTGTGGGTAGGAGAGGTTTGTTCTGGAAGTAGAGGGATGTGGCCCTGCTGAAATGCCACAGGGATTTAGTGCCACCAGCACAGTATCCCAGGGCTCTTCTCCTGCCATAAACCACAGCAGCACCAACAGCTTTTTAGGGGCTGAAAAAAAAAGAATGGATGGAGCTGTTACAGCAAACGGCAAATTAAAATATCAGCTCTCAAAGGGCTCCTTATTTTCCCTGTTCCCTTTGAATTACTTTTCATTTTACTCTTTATTCCCCTACATCAGATGATGGCCTGGTCAGCCTGCAGCAGGTGACAGCCACACCTGGGCCCTGGAGGGACTGCTGCAGGGGGAGCTTTATTTCACCCATTATCAACAAAGAGCTTTATTTTCCCAGCACATCACCCTTAATCTGGATGTAGGCAGGGGATTGCAAAAAAATAAACCAAAATTAAAGTGTAAGAAGCTGCTGGGGTGTGATAATGAATGAGATACTGCTGACCCCTGAGCTTTCTCTCTCTTCTGGATAATTACAGAGGAATAACTGTATAAATCTTGCTTGGATTTCCTGCCCCGTTTGCTCGTGGAAATGGATGGCTCTGTGTGTTTTGTCTGCAGGCTGGAGGATTGTTTTAATTTAAATACAGCTTTGCAGTGCTTTGCTGTAGCAAGTGGAATTAAAAAGGAAAAGAACTTAGGAAGGAGTGGAGAGTGAAGCTTTTCCTGAGCTGGGCTGCTCAGCTCAGCAGCTGCTGGGCCTGCTCTGAGCCCCCTGTGCTGCTCAAAGGCAGCTCCTGCCAGAGGCTTTGGGATTTCCCTCTTAAAATCCAAGGAATGGTGTGGAGAGGGCATTAAGGATCATCCCATCCACCCCCGCCATGGCAGTGAGAGGAACAGTGGATTTCTCTTTCCAAACCAGCTGTGGGTCTGCTGGGAGATAAAACCAGCACAGAGAGAGAAAAGAAACAATGGGAAGGATTCCACTGATTGATGAATGGAAAAAGATATTTACCTTTACAAATAAACTGTAGGTTTGCTGATAAATGAAATTTGACATTGAAAGATGAAAGAAACAATGGAGAAGAAAAACCCCTAAATTCCATAAGAATTAAAAATTAAAAGAAGGGTTATACATTAGAGGGGAATCTTTGGGATCAGGTGTTCTGGGAAGTCTGAACCTCTCAAGTACCTCAGAAATGGGGAAAGAGAGAAGGGAAATGCAGCTGGGAAATTGGGATAAAAAGGAGGCTGTGTCCTCCAAAAATTGGAGAGACCCCAGGGGAATGCCCCATGGCCTCTGCCTTTATTGCAATAACGTAAAAGGGCTCCTCTGTCTCATTTTTGGACATAAACCTCTGGTGTTTGTGGATTAATTTTCCTGACAGCAGGGACCCCTCCCACTGTCCCAGGCTGCCACAGCCCTGTCCAGGCTGGCCTTGGGCCCTGCAGGGGTGGAGCAGCCCCAGCTCTCCTGTCCCATTCATTCCTTACAGACAATTCTGGGCACTTTGACTGCACATTGCTGATTTTAAGGGAAGTTTGTGCTGGAGGAGCAGGACGGGGATTGGAGCACGTGTGAAAAACGCCAATCACTTGTTTTTAAATTTTAAAAGTTTAATAGTAATAAAATGGTTATGAAATTAGCAATATAATTAGAGTAATAAAAATTTTGGACAATTAGGATTAGGACAGTATGAGACAACAGAAACAAAGAGTTATGGACAATCTGGGTACCTCTTTCTGGGCAAAATAAGCCCGAAAAAGGACCCACATTAACAGAGGATTAACCCTTAAAAACAATAACCTGTTGCATATTCATACACCTCATACATGATGCATAAATTCCATTCAAACACAGGATTCTCTCTGGTCAGTGTCAGCTTCTGCCTCTGAATCCTGAGGGTGTCTTCAGGGCTGAGGAGGCAGGAAGAAGTTCATTTCTTCTGATAAGGGAACAATAAATTCTTTTTCTCTGAAAGATTGAGGCGTCCTATCCTGTAGCTGCTGTCTCAGTGTGAGCACCTCCGTCCTCTCTTTAAAAAAGTATCTCACATAGGATAGTTTCTATTTTAACATTATGTTATAACCTAAAATTATAACATGGCACTTAAGAAAGTTAATACAGCATCACTTTCTGACGTAACACATATAATATTCATTTGAATATTTGCGAAAAGCCAATCATAAAATACCCGTTTTTCACAGCATGGGAAGGCTGTGGGGCTGCTCCATCCCTGGAAGTGCCCAAGGCTGGGTTGGGCAGGGCTTGGAGCAGCCTGCTGGGGGAGGTGGCCCTGCCCAGGCACTGGGACCTTTGAAGGGTTCCCTCTGCTTTGATGAGGTTTTGGCAGCACAGCAGTGCCCGGGAATGAGGGATTTGGGTGGGCACAGATGGGATTTGCTGCTGGCTGTGGCTCTGAGCCTGCTCCAAGGCCCTCAGAGGGGTTTCTTTGCTCTCAGCTGCCTCCTCCAGGCTTTGGCACCCAGGACAAGCCCATGACCATAGCCCGACCCCAGCCCTGGGATCACCTTGGAATGCACCAAATCCCAGTGCAGGCTCTCAGCAGAGGGCTCCAATTCCCTGCATCTCCACACTCAGCACAGGCACACAAAATAAATCAGTGCTGCTCCCATTCTGAATGGAAAGTGCCTTAATGCAGTTGGAGGAACCACTTAGAATTTACACCTGGAACTCATTTAAATTTTTAAGGTGCTTAAAAGCCTGGCTCCCCAGCATTTGTGGCTGCTTCCCTCATCTGGGTGCTGATGCAGGAGAAGATTTTCCACAGGTTGGTTGGGAGAGGCTGCAGAAAGCCTGGTTGCTTTTGTGCTGCTGTCAGGTTTTATTCTCAATCGCTTTAGGGCCTTTTCTTGATTTTTGGAGTTTCAAGTTGCTCATTAAAACCAAATGAAGTGTTAATGTTTGTGGCCAATGCAGAGGAAAGCTCTGTGAGCATCCATATCCACTTGAAAGTGCTGGAAATCCCTAAAAGCAGGAGAGCACAATTTTTGAAGTGTTTGATTCTAAGCTCATTTCTTGATTGTGAGAAGCAAATCCAGGGTTTGTGAACACAGACACACAACCCCAAACGGGGCTTTTGAGCTGCCTCAAAGATGCAATTCCTAATTTCATGTTCTGAAGGGGCTGAGAAAATATTTTTTTAAAAACTCTCCATAATCCTTCCACATGTTTCTGTTTTCTGTAAAACTTCCCATCTAATCCATGTGGCTGGACCCTGCTGGATTCATCCCACTGGACCATAAAGCCAGGATCAGCCCCCACTGAGTGGTAACTGCAGCTGGCTGAGGGAGAATTCCATGGAGTCATGGGATGGTTTGGGTGGGAAGGGGATTTAAATCTCACCAGAGATTCACAGGGAACCTTCCCTCGTCTCAGGGAGCTCCAGGCTCCATCAGCCTGGCCTTGGGCACTCCCAGGGTCCAGGGGCAGCCACAATTTCTGCATTACAGGTCCCTCCTCGCTCCCAAAGCAGCAGCACAGAGGCTGCAAGTTCCCATTTCCCAACTGTCCTGGGTTAGGGCAAATCTGGGAGAAAACCTCCAACAGGGGCCCCTCCAGAACGCAAACCCACACGGCCCCTGCCCACACTCGTTCAGGAAGGATTCCTTGGGGAGAAGTGGAAAGAACCTGTTCATTTAACAGGCACAGCACCCCCAGCACACAAAATGAACAATACCAGGTGACACCACTCTGTCACTGCTCTGAAATGATGACAAATTCAGAAAGTCTCTCTTGGGGGTGCTCGCTCTGTTCTCAGTCCCTCCTGTGCTGGGGCAGCTCTGGGCCGCCGGCCCCAGCCACAAGGTGCAAACTCTCGGTGTTCCCAGGCCCCAGTGCGGAGCAGGTTCGAGTTGGTCCAAAAAGGGGAAAGGAGAAATGTGGAGGGATAGAATGTAAGAAAATAGTGCAGAAGGTAATCTCACCCCTGAGGAGTTGCAGCCGCACTAATCCCCAAAGGTTAGGAGCAGGCCTGCCCTTAATAGCCCACAGCTGTGTCCAATAAGGAGACGAGTGCTACAGAAGGGTGGGTTAGCTGGTTGAGGAGAGAGCTGGAGTTGTTGGCTGTGAAGGAGTCAATGCTGCGAGGAGCTGCCCATGAGAAATTGCAGAGAAGGTATGGGAGCTTTCACAGTACAATGACAACAGAGAAACAGTCCAGGGAAAATTTGGACTGCTTAGCTAAACTAATGAGCAGGAGCAAAAAGCAAGAGCAAAGCAGGAGCAAAGCAGAAGCAAGAGCAAAGTGAAAAACAAAGCACAAAGCAAAAGCAGCACCATGTACTGCCCTGTCTGTGTGTCCCGCCAGCCGTGGGGGAGCGGCGGAGAGCAAAACCAAAACAAAACATTCGCTCTTCAGAGCCAGTCATGAAGGCACAGAACATGATATCCAGCATGAACAGAACACAGGAATGGGGATACAGCATCATAACCTCACCCTAGGGCACCACCAAAATCTCACCTGCAGCTGGAACTGCAGCTGTGCCACATCCCCAGCCTGTCTGAGCTCACAGGGTCTCCATTCAGCACCTTGGAGGATGAGGCTGTGCTGGGATAGGGAAAAGCTGCTCTGATCCCTGAGGAAGCTGCAGTTCCCAGGTGACTGGGTGAAGAGCAGGTTTGGAAACACCTTTCCTACAGGACCTGCAAATGCTCTGTGGGTTCTGCCCTCCTCAGCTGTGTTTGCTCCGTGCTGGAGGAGAAAACTCCTGGAGGGGGGAGATCCAAGGAAGTTGTGGATGGCAGCAATGCCCAGGGATGGGAGCCCCAAGGAGCTGCACCTGAGCTGCTTTTCTGGGGAGAGAAAAGTAAAGGTAAAAATGCAGAGCCCAGGGAGGGGAACTTCTCCTGGTTTGCTGCTGAAGGTCCCCAGGCTGCAAAAATGCTCCTGTCTGCTCTGAGCCAGCAGCCTGGTGTGGTCCAAGGCCTGCTCCAGAGCTGTTCCTCCTCTTTCCATGTCACAGGCAGATCTGTCAGACCCAGCTGATTGTCTCCTTCTCTCTCCTTTCAGGAGGGTTGGTTATTAATTTATTTAATTTACATATTAAACAGCACAGGTGTTTATGCAGCCATGTCCTTGTCAGGACACCTCACCTGAGGACGAAGGTTACGTGTGAAGGGAAGAAAGCCAAAAATCTGTCTGGTGGAAAATCTCTCCCTCTCCCTAAAGCCTCCACACCCCTATATCCCCCTGGTAGCTGCTTCTTCCCCCAGGCTTGGTGCTGCCTCCTGGCCTGGAGCTGTTGCTCCCTGTGAGCAGCCAGCCAGGGAATGGAGCAGAGGAGCCTTGGCCCTGACCCTGGATTGATTCTCCAGCAGTTTGGGGCATTTGAGCCTTGGAAGGGGCAGCGTTGGCTCCCCAGTCAGAGCCTCTCAGTCCCCAGTGCTTCCAGCTCTGATGGATTCATCCTGAGGGGATGTGTCCCAGCTGCTCCATCAAATTGTCCTTCTCCTTCTCCCTGCATTTGGCTGTAATTTTTTGGAAATGGACACAAATCTGGTTCCTTTTGTTAGGAAAATTAATCCACAAACACCAGAAATTTATGTCCAAAAATGAGACAGAGGAGTCCATTTTGGCTTTATTGGAATAAAGGCAGAGGCCATGGGGCATTCCCCTGGGGTCTTTCCAATTTTTGGAGGATGCAGCCTCCTTTTTATCCCAATTTCCCAGCTGCATTTCCCTTCTCTCTTTCCCCATTTCTGAGGTACTTGAGAGGTTCAGACTTCCCAGAACACCTGATACCAAAGATTCCCCTCTAATGTATAACCCTCTCTTTTAACTTTTTATTCTTATGGAATGTAGGGTTTTTTCTTCCCCATTGTTTCTTTCATCTTTCAATGTCAAATTTCATTTATCAGCAAACCTAAAGTTTATTTGTAAAAGCAAATATCTTTTTTCATTCATCAATCAGTGGAATCCTTCCCATTGTTTCTTTTCTCTCTCTGTGCTGGTTTTATCCACTAGCAGACCCACAGCTGGTTTGGAAAGAGAAATCCACTGTTCCTCTCCCTTTGGCCCTGCTGGTGGGGAGGCCCTTCCTGCCCAGCTGCCTCCTGTGCCAGGGCAGAGCCATGAAATGTGGATTCTGCTGGAATTGTGGGCTCTGAGCTCTCTGTGGGCCGTGCTTCCAGCAGGATGTGTCCCTGCTGCCTGTGGGAGCTGGCTGTGGGTCCATGGCCTCCTCAGAGCACTGCCAGCCTGTGCCCCTTGGCTCTGCAGCTGAAGCTGCCAGAGAGGAGAATTTCTGTGTTTTCTCCAGCACCCAGAGACACAAAAAGCTCCTGGAGATTGGAAAGGGAAGGAGCATCTGCTTTGGAAGGATAATTCGGGAAGGTGGAGGGAGAAATCCACCTGCTGCAAGGTTCCCTGTGGGAGCTCTTCCATCTCCCAGTCAGATCTGGCATCTGATGGGGAGGGAGGCAGACCAGGCACAGGAATTATGTTGGAAACTCTGGGAACGCTGCCCTTTGTGAGTCTGGCACACAGTGGCAAGATGCTGCAGAACGAGGGCCTTCAAACCCTGCTGCCTGAGGCCAGCCCAGCAGAGCTGGAGCAGCTCTGGCCCCTGGGACTGGGGGGAGAGAGGATTTTCTGTGTCCTGGAGCAGCCCCCCCTCAGCCCCCTCAGGACAGGCACAGCCCCCGTGGCTTTGGAAACCTCCCCAGTGCTCCCAGCCAGGATTGCCTCCAATCCTCTGTGTCCCACTTCATCTCCCAGAATTCAGAGCTGAGACTTCCCTGACCTGGCTCTCTGTGTCTCGAAATGAGATTTTCTCCCCAGCAAGGGGAGAGTGAAATCCAGCTGATTTCCAGGTGGGATGGGACGGCTCTGACCTCCTGGGATTAAGGGATTGACCAATTTCTGGATAAATTCACTTCATCTTCCTTCCCCTCACCCCCTTTCACCTTTTTAAAAAAGCAAAGCTCTTGTGCTTAAGGAGAACTTTAAATCCATGTCTGTACTCAGTGCCCCCCTTGGCTTTGCTGTTTGTGATCCCAGACTGGGGCTGAGCTGGGAGGGAAGGGCAGGGCTGGCAGAAGTGCTGGGCTGGGATCAGAGCCGACCTTCCTGCCTGGGCAGGAGCCCCTGGATCAGGTCCCTGCTGTGCCCAGCACATCCTTCCTGCAGAAAAGGGTCCCACAGGGGCTCCTGGGGAGAGTGAGGGAGGCCCTGGGCGTCAGGACAGGCCCAGGATGTTGGAAATGTGATTTCTCCTGAGGAATGGGGAGCTCTGGGTGCTCCAGGTTCCCTCCCAGCCCTCAGACCAAGGCCAGTGTCTGCAGGGATTGGGCCCCTGCAGGAGCAGCCAGGAGCTCTGTCCATCCCATTACCTCCAATTAGCAGCAGTGGTTTAAGTCCCACATAAATTCATCTGATTGGATTTTGGAGCAGGGTTTATAATAAACAAGCCTGGCACTGTTTACAAGCCTCACTGCAATATAATTCCATTTTCCAGCATGAGCTGAGAGCTCCAGGAGGGGCTGGTCCAGTGGCAGCTTTATTGTGTTCAGCGGGGCCTAATGAATAGGGAGCAGCCTGTAAAAGGTTGTGTATTTTTATGTGTGCCCATGCAGGTGAGAGCTGTGCAGCAGGGAGGGCGCTGCCTTTGCTGCCCTGCACTGCCGGGGAGGAGGCAGCAGTGCCAAGGCTTGGCCTGAGGTGCTGTCCCTGGGAAGGACGAGAGGCAGGGCTGCCCCAGCCTGGCAGGGAGAGGCCGTGGGGAGGAGTTTGACCTTCAGGTCACCTTGGACCAATTCCAGCCCCTGGGTGACCCCCTGGACTCTTTCAGGTCTCCCTGGACCAATTCCAGCCCCCGGGTGACCCTTTAGATTCTTTCAGCTGCCTCTGAAAGAATCAGAGGCAGAAAGAATCCCCTTGGACCAATCCCAGCCCATTCAGGTCTCCCTGGACCAATTTCCCCCCAGGTGGCTCCGTGGGCTGTTGAGCTGAGCTGTGCTGCTGCTTCTCCATCCCAGAGGGTTTCCCGGCCCCCATCAGGTGTGGGGTGAAGCTCTGGGATGGACTCAGCCCCTGGCACCCCCTGATGTCCCCCCCAGTGGGACACAGCGCACAACCAGTTTCCCCAGTGTCACCAGTTTGGAGCAGAGCAGCCCAGTTTGGCCTTTGGCTCCCAAGGGAAGGGGTTGGTGAGCACAGCACGAGGGCACGATGAAACTGGACACACTTTGCATGTGTGTGTGGCTGGGAGCAATCCTGAATTCCCGGGGGAAAAGCTGTGACAGGAGAGAGGGATCTCAGAGCTGGCCCTGGCAGCCCCCAGAGGTGTTTCATTCCACTTTGAGCAGGCAGGAGAGAGCCCAGGGAGGGCAGAGCCCTGAGCAAACAGATGCTCAGGATTTCTGACAACCTTTGGAGAGGGGCTGGAGGAGCAGCAGATCCACAGCCAGGGATTCTACAGAAAATTCAAGCCGCAAATACAAACACACATGAAATGCTGCATGTGGGGTCTGTGCTGGAGAGCATTAATAATGAGGAGATGGAGGATCACAGAGGTTTCGTTCCTCAAGTGTTAAAATAAGAAGCAATTAAGGCTGTTGAAAGTTGCCATGGAGGCAGGAAGGAGGTGTTGGGTAAGGAGAGCTGGCTGCAGGCTCCCAGCACTGCTCCCACCCTTCCCTCCCCAGGGCTGGGGCAGGTCTGTGGCAGAGCTGGGGCAGCTCTGTGTGTCTGTGCTGGGTTTGGGGCTGCTGGGGTCACAGATGAGGGGTGGGAGCAGGGGAGGGGGTTGGGAGATGCCCCTTTCCCTCTGCCAGCCCCAGGGGTGTGGGGACAGCTCAGCTCCTTCCCCTGTCCCCAGCTGGGACCAGGCTCCCTCAGGGCTCCACCGCCCCGTCCATGTGGGTGAGCACAGAACTGCAGCCTGGCTCTGCTCCTTGTTGCTTTTCTCCTCTCTTCCCAGCGTTTTCGAGGCATTGGTTCCACTGGGTGGAGTTGGTGTTAATTAAAACGAGCTAATTGCCAAGGAGCTTCTGAAGAAGCAAGGCTTAGAGCTGGCCCGGGGGACAGGGAGGGAGGGGCTTTGAGAGCTGTGTAACCCTCAGATCCAGTTTTTGCTGTGTAATTCCTTCCCTGCCAAGCTGGGAATTGAGCAAATTGGCCTCGACCCTGCCTGGAAGCTCCTGGAGAGTTTCTGGGCAGTGGGAGCAGGGAGGTCACGTCTGAGGCAGAACAGCCTGTGCCTGATCCGGGGCTGAGCTCTGCAGCTCCTGAGCTGTCCCTGTGCCTGATCCAGGGCTGTTCCCTGAGCTCTGCAGCTCCTGGGCTGTCCCTGCAAGCTGGGCTGAGGCAGGAACTGCCGGTGCCTGATCCAGGGCTGTTCCCTGTGACGGTGTTCACAGGGGTCAGAGGATGAGGGAAGAGACGAGGAGCTGACTCCATGTTTCAGAAGGCTTGATTTATTATTTTATGATATATATTACATTAAAACTATACTAAAAGAATAGAAGAAAGGATTTCCTCAGAAAGCTAGCTAAGAATAGAATAAGAAAGAATGATAAAGGTTTGTGGCTCGGACTCTCTGTCTGAGCCAGCTGGACTGCGATTGGCCATTAATTAGAAACAACTAGCATAGGCTAATCAAAGATCGGCCTGTTGCATTCCACAGCAGCAGATAATCATTGTTTACATTTTGTTCCTGAGGCCTCTCAGCTTCTCAGGAGGAAAAATCCTAAGGAAAGGATTTTCCATAAAAGATGTCTGTGACAGTTCCCTGAGCTCTGCAGCTCCTGAGCTGTCCCTGCAGGCTGGGCTGAGGCAGTGCTGGCTGCTGGCACACAGCATCCATGCCCAGCAGCTCTCAGCCCCGGGGTTATCAGGAACTGGGGGGTCCCTGGGGCAGTTCTGTCCCCCAGCTCTGAGCAGGGCCCTGTGTGGGGCTGGCAGGCTGCTGTCACACATCTGGGGACAGGCTGGGCTGCAGGGCTGGCCCTGGTGCTGCCAGGGCTCTGCAGGGAGCTCCCCTCGTGAGCTGAGAGCCCCCAGAGCTCCTCCTGCCAGGCTCATCCCCCTCCAGTTCACGTTTAAAACTGAGCTTTGTAACTCCGGAGCCGAGGTGGGGGTGAGTGCCCTTCCAGGTGGGCACAGCTTTTGTGACCCTGCTCCTGGAAAATGGCTCCGTTTTCATCTCCAGTGCAGGAATCCCTTCCCAGCTCACCAAATCCTCCTTCTCCAGAGCTGGGTTTGCTTGGGGGCCATGAGGGAGAGGAGGCTCAGGGATGGGATGAATTTAAGCATCAGAGAATGGTTTGATTTCACCCCCTCCCACTGTGCCAGGTGCTCCCAGCCCCAATGCCCAGCCTGGCCTTGGGCACTGCCAGGGCTCCAGGGGCAGCCACAGCTGCTCTGGATATCTCCCCCCTGCCAGGGAAGGATTTCTCTGCAATATCCCATCCAGCCCTGCTCTCTGGCAGTTTGAAGCTGTTCCTGTCCCCCCCGGCCACTGTAAAAAGGCCATGCAGTGATTTCATCCCATTGAAATCCCAAGGAACATTTGCTTTTTCTCCTCTAAAGCTTTGCTGCTGTTCCCTGGGCTCCAGGGACACTCATGGCAGTAGTGATGTGTGGAGGAGGCCAAAATGACTAAAATTGGTAAAAATTGGCCCAAATAAGCAGTGCTGCTAGAAAAAAGCCTTCCTTAAGGGTACTGATTTTCAGAGGGGCCCTGTCTGAAGCTGTCTGGGCACCAAGCCCCAGCTGCAGGTCCTGTTTGCCCACAGAGCTGCCTGTTGTTCATGTGGCACAGAATTAAATGGGATCCCAGTGCTCCCAGTGCTCCCAGTGCTCCCAGCCCTCAAGGCTCACTGGATCCTAGGGATGGATCCCAGGGGATGGATCCTGCGGGGATGGATCCTGCGGGGATGGATCCTGGGGGATGGATCCAAGGGGATGGATCCTGGGGGATGGATCCCGGGGGATGGATCCCGGGGGATGGATCCCAGGGGATGGATTCCAGGGGATGGATTCCAGGGATGGATCCCAGAGAATGGATCCCAGGGATGGATCCCAAGGGATTGATTCCAGGGGGATGGATTCCAGTAAATGGATGTCAGTAAATGGATCCCAGGGGGTGGATTCCAGGGGATGGATCCCAGAGGTATGGATCCCAGGGGGATGGATGCCAGGGGGATGGATCCCAGGGGGTGGATTCCAGGGGATGGATCCCAGCCCTTCCCAGGCTCTGTGGGGATGGATCTGTGCCACTCTGTGCTGCCTCCCTGGGCTGGGCTGCCCAGCTCCAGCCACTCCAGCCGGGAATGTTTGCCAGGTCTCTGGGTCTGGGGGCGCTTTGGGGTCGGTTTCCTTTCCCCTCCCGTCTGAAGATGGCACTGCAGCATCTCTCAAGCCCCAGCCCCGGGATCAGCAGCTCTTCCAGCCCTGCTCCGAGGGGGCTGGCAGCAGGGACATCCCGAGCCGTGGGGAGCAGGGCTGGCTGCTGGGGCAGGAGCTCTGAGGGATTTGCAAGGAAGGAAAAAGCTGAGGCAGAGTGCAGCTAAAGCTGGAAACTGGGAATTCAGCTGAGGAGCTTCTTCCTCCTCCTCCCAACCCCTCGGTGCTCTGCTGGAGCACCTGATCCATGTTCGAGGCCAAATCCATCACGGGGCCAGCCTGGCTCCATTCCTCTGACTTTGCTGTTCTGGTGTCTCCTGCTCCCAACTCCCTGAAAATAAAACCAGGATCTGCTGGGAGAGTGGAAAAGGAAACTCGCCGAGGGTGAGATATTTTAAATGACCAGATTGCCAGGCTGCAGGCACTCACTGCCAGAGGGCAGGGCTGGCTGGGATCCTGTGGTTTGCAGCAGCCTTGGGTCAGTGTGTGCTGGGAGAGCCCCTGCCCCAGTTTCCCATTTCTCAGGGAAGATCTTTGATGCAGTCCCAGATTTTGTCTGAATGCCCCCAAAACTTTGTGCAGAACTGGCCCTGGGCCCTCCCCCCCCCCGAGATTACCCCAGCTCTCCGTGCAGTCTCTGGCCCCCTTTGAGGGGCTGGTGCTGGTGAACTCTTTGCCACCTCTTTGGTCCCCTGCCAGGACCTTCCCTGGGGTGCAGCTCCAACACCAGGAGCTCTGCACAGGCAGAAAATTGACATCAGCTTTTACCTTGAGCAACTCAGACTGAAACAAGGAGAGAAAAGAGGGCAAACACTGATTAAAACCAAACCTAACCTCTGCAGGAAAGGGGCATTGTGTGATCAGAGCCTCTCCTGCCACGCTCTGCTTCTCCAGCACAGAGCAAACAGTTCTGTCCTCGCTCGGGATGGAAGCAGCTGAACTGTGTGGCCTCAGCCTTGCAGAAATCGCTGCTTCATCCTGGGAGGAGCAGGCAATTCTCCTGGGAGGGGAAATCGCTCTGCCAACCACGCTTGGGGGACGGTGGGAGGGCTGGGATGGGCTCTGGCAGGATCAGGGGCTGCACTTGAGCACTGAATTCCCAGAGAAGTGTGACCTCAGGGACAGGTGGCAGCAGCTGGTGGGGTGGGACAGGGAGAAATGCCAAGGGATTTTTGCTCACAGGATGCATGGGATGGGAGTGTTCCCTCAGGGGACGAGTTGGGGGCATGGAATTCCTTGGGAATCTATCCCAGCTGGACATTTCTCTCTAAAGACTGTGTTTACTCTTCTCTAAATCTGCATTGGGGTGAGGCATACTTTATTTAGCACAGGGTGGATCCATTTCCAAAGGCACCTGTGAGATGGTGTGTCCCTTCTCCCATCCATCCGTTCATCCATCCATCCATCCCCCATCCATCCATCCATCCATCTATCCATCCATCCATCCATCTATCCATCCATCCATCCATCTATCCATCCATCCATCCATCTATCCATCCATCCATCCATCTATCCATCCATCCATCCATCTATCCATCCATCCATCCATCTATCCATCCATCCATCCATCTATCCATCCATCCATCCATCTATCCATCCATCCATCCATCTATCCATCCATCCATCCATCCATCCACCCATCCATCCATCCATCATCCATCCATTATCCATCCATCCATCCCTCTCCAGGAAGGCAGAGCATCCAGTTGATTTGTTTCTGGGAGCTGCCTGTGCAATCAGTGCCCAGTGCTGGCTCCAGAGGGATCAGGCAGATCACCGTCCCTCGGTTTGGTTTGGCACTGTCACCCTCAGTGTTTGTCTGTCCTTTCCACCCATCTGAGCTGCAGACATGACCTGGTGGTGGAATCTGAATTCCCATCCCGGCTCCTGGTTCCCATGGAGAGCCATCCCCAGCCATCCTCCTGGCCTGTTAGTGGGTATTTATCCCTGATGCTTTTCAGGGATGGCAGCCCTGGGGCAGAATTACGGCCTCAAGTGACCGAGTGAGAGCCACACAGAGATTTTGCACTGATAAAGGGACAAAGCCTGATTTTAAAGAGGCTCCTCTGCCTCATCCCAGCCATTTGTCTCCAGGAGTATTTTCCCTTAGACAGGGAAGGTGAGAAATTCACCTTCAAGAAATCACTGAAGGCTTTAAATCTGAGGCAGAGAAATGAGCTCTGCCTGCACTAAGCAGGGCCCTAAATCCTGGGGATCTCTGGGCCCTAAATCCTCTGAGCCCAGAGCCTCAGGCAGGCTGGGCTGTGGCTGATCCCGAGATCCAGGCTGATGGATCAGAGACCTCAGGGAAGGGGCCGTGTTTGTGTCTCTGGGGCTCCAGCACTGGGAATGGAAGTTTATTTATTTATTTAGCCTGGAAGAAACGGTTTTAACCAGGTTCCCACAACAGACTTAAAGCCAGAAAAGTGTCTCTGACTCAAGGTTCTGATCCGTTTGAGGTGTGGGTACCTCTGGGGGCACTTCTCCTGTCACTGTGAGCTCTGATAAATCAGAGTGTGCATAGAGCACACAGGCAAGGAATTTTTTTCCTTGTTTTGTTCTGTTAGGCAAACAAAGACCTCTGAAGCTTCCTCTAATGTTTGTGAATCGGAGATCAGTCCTTGGGCTGGGTTTTTTTGGGTAAACAAGTGGATGTGCTCTCTCACAGCCCGCAGCTCCAGGTTCAGACTCGTGCTGAGGGAACAGCCAGGGCTGATAAGACAGGTGGGGGATCTGCTCCTGGGGGGTTTTCTTGTGCACATCAGAGGTTTTCAGCCTGGATCACGCCTGTTCCTGGGGCAGGAGCCAGGACAGGGCTAGAGGGAGCCTGGATGTGCTGCTGGGCAGCCCGAGCCCTTCCCGGCCCTCAGGAAATCCTCGGCGCTTTCAAACGAGGCTGTTCCCGCAAAAGGGCCCCGTTGTGACAAATCTGCTCTTTCCAGCAGTCAGCTGTGTTATTTTAGAAGAATTAATTGGGAAAGCAGCTAATAAATGATGTGTGAGTCCCCCGAGCCCCCGGAGCAGCACTGCTGGGGTTCCTCACAGCCTTCCTGTGCCTGCCGTGCCCTGGCCAAGCCTTTCCTGCTCATTCCCATTAATTCTGGCTGCAGACAGGGCAGGATCATCAGTCAGCACATGGAGCAGGGCAGTGATTGATACCAGAGCCTGCTGGTGGTGTGTAACAGGCAGGAATTCCTCTCCTGCCCTCAGCTTCCCAAGCCATTGCTGCATTTGGCTCAGGCTCTGCCCTGTCTCCTTCCCATTAGTGCCACGTTCACTCTGCCCATCAGATCGCGTTCCACAGAGCAGAGGCAGTGCTGCCTGACTGGAAAATACATCCCTGGCTCAGGGTAAAAAGGAGAAAAGAGTGGAAGGCTGGGCCACGAGACTGTTCCCCCCGGAGTCAGGGAGCTCCTCCACAAAACCTGTAGGATATTGCTCCAAGGTTTGTTTGTTTGTGCCTCTATCTCGTGTTTTCTCTCCATATCTCTCTTTATTCACAACAGCCACGCCACAGAGACATCATATTCTCCCTCTTCCCTGATAGGATCTGCCAGCACAGGAATGTTCTCTGGCTGAGGAGGTTCCTGAGAAGCTCAGCACTAATATCAGAGGCCTGATACGGCAGCCAGAATAAAATTACATTTTTCTGGGAAGAAACATTGTTCTGCAAAGGAGTGCTTGAGTCAGGGCAGCCAGCAGGGAGATTAGATCTTGTCAGAGGACTCGACACATTCTGCTGATCACAGGGAAAGCCAAGACAACCAGGAAAGAGTCAAGAGAGGAGCAGCTGTGCCTAGAGAGCTCGGCATCGCTCAGGTGGAGCTGCTGCCAGGGCAGGGATGTTCTCCTGCTTTCCCCTGGGCAGAGGGGAGTCCAGCTCAGGGGAGGTTTGAGGGGCAGGAGCAGGACTTCAGGAAAAGCTGGGGCTGCCCTGCAGAGCCCTTGGATCCTGTGGGAGTTTCAAATCCAGGTCCTGGAAGGAGCTGAAGTTCTGTGCCATGGAGCATTGGCTGTGAGCTGGAGAGGGGCTGGAGGGACAGGGCACAAAGGGACAGGAGCCAGGGAATGGCTGCCAGTGCCAGAGGGCAGGGCTGGATGGGATCTTGGCCATTGGGAATTGTTCTCTGGCAGGGTGGGCAGGGGCTGGGCTGGAATTGCCAGAGCAGCTGTGGCTGCCCCTGGGGGTGGGTTGGGATCCATGGGATGGGATCCATGGGATAGGATGAGATGGGGTGGGATGGGATGGGATGGGGTGGGATTTAAGGCCCCTCCCAGCCCAGCCCGCTCCATGGTTCTGTGCTCAGTTCCAACCCAGAGCAGAAGGCCCAGGGGAGATCAAGGGTTCAGCTCAGGGTGCTGGGATCAGGAGGGAATTCCAGCAGGGCTGGAGGAGCTGGCTTGGGAAGGATCCTCCTGCAGTGAAGGAAACCTGGGGAACCTCTCAGTGCTTTTAGCACAAAATCCAATGAGAGATGCAAAAGCTGCTTTTGTGAGGTTTGCTGATTCTGCTGGGAATATTTCACAGAGCTGCGAGAGGGTAAAACTCACCTCTTAAATCTCATTTTTAAGGTTGAAAGCCTCTTCTCTCTTCACCACTTTTTATGGATATGAGGGTTAAATGAGCAGTGATTTGTCTTTACTTTGCCTTTTGCCAGCTTGGAACAGAGCAGTGATTTTCTGGCTGCAGGGGAAGGCTGCTCTTTATCCCTGTGAATTCATCCACTGTGGGGGAGATTCGGGAGAAAGGGGGGATCAGTAACTTTGCAATTCTGCACTGTTGGGATGATGAGACTTTTTCCTACATCTCAAGTTCAGCTGAGGCCTGAAAGTGAGATCAGTCAACTGGCTTCTGGCTCAAAAATAAAACCACCAAAAAACCAAAAAAGAAACCCTCTGAAAGGCCTGAAAGCAAATTCAGTTTATGCCTAAAATCTCTTCTATAAAAACACACAAAGATGATGTGATTTTTCATGATAAAATCACAGATTTTCCTGATCAAAGGGGAGGTTTATCAGGTGATGGCACTGGCAGAGCTGGGTGACAGCCTGACAGACCCTTCTGGGAGGTGAGTCTGTCCCTGTCCGTCCCCAGGAGGAGTCAGTGGTGGAATGTGGTCACCTGGAGACTGGGGGCACCTCACCCCTCACACTGCAGGAGGAGGTCCAGGACAGGGCTCCAGGGTCCCAGAAAAGGTTGTTTTTACCCAGAATACAAATGCTCCACCCCAAGAGCATCGGTGCTGTTTACTGCCCTTCCCGGGTTTAAATACCCCCAGTCAAAACCCAAAAAGTGAATTTACTTATGGAGAATAGTGACTGCTGCATCTGGAAACAAAGAAACCAGCAGCTCTGAGACAGCTCCGTCTGAGATGTAAGAAAAGCTGTTAAATATCCTCTTTAATGGGCCGGGGAGGAGGATGTGTCTCCTGACAGCTCCGGCAGGACCATTTCTGAGGGCAGTGAGCTGTGAAAGACTCGTGGTTGCTCCCATTTAGCTGCTCTGGAGAAACACGGAGCGAGCAGTTCCCTCTCCAAAGGTCACTCGAAGCCGGGAAAAGCGGCACAAATGGGACTCTGGGCACACACCTGCCCTGGGCTGTGCCTGCCCCTCATCCCCCTGCGGCCAGAGCAGCCCTCGGTGCCTCCGTGCTGCTGGCGCTGCCCACCCCGGCTGATTTATGGGCACAAATATCAGATTTTAATGACTGCAGAGCTGATAGGTTTTACCCCTGCTGGTCGTGCCCTGGGGAAGGAGGATCAGAGGGGAGAGGAATGTGCAGCTTTGCTCTGGCTGGTCCAGGAGAGCAAAGAACCCAAAGAGCAAAGCTAAAATCTTCTTTCAGTCCCTGCTGTGTCCCTTCTCTGCTGCTCCTCCTGTTTCCATCACTGTGACAGATGAGCAATGCCATGGCTGGCTCTCACCATTAAAAGGCAAATGTCCTGTATATGTGTCAGGAGAAGTTTTATAGATTTATAGTTGTGTTTTACCCCCTTGTGTTGTTCTCAGGGGTGCCCTGGGTTTGGGACATTTGGGAGGGTCACTCGTTACCATGGCAACAGCTGCCCCCCACTCAAGGTGTCAGGCAGTGATCTGCACCCCTGGGCAGGGAAGGAGGAGTCATGGACAGAACTTTGGGGGGGCAAAGGGTTAAAAGGTGAAACCTGCATGGTGTGGGTGAGCACATGGTGGGGAAATCCTCTGCTCCTGGAGCTGTGGTGTTTTCTATATTCAGTCCGCTGTTGTATTTCTGATAAGGTTTTAATAAACCTTTTACATTTTTTTGGAAGTGAGCAGGGTTTCTCACAAACACTGAGCCACAGAGTCAGGAGCAGCTGGGTCTTAACCTGGGAGCAGGAAGGCAGGGAGAGACCAGGAGCTGCTGCTGATGCCCTAAAGAGCCTAGAAATTGAACAATTCACTTTTCAGGTAATATTGGTGTAGGAGGTAATACAAAGGCTGCTCTTCATTGGAGGCCTCCAGGGGCAGACATGGAAAATGTCCACAAAATGCCCACCCCAACAGGGTGAACACAGTTTTATAAGTTTAGCAAATTTACATAAATGACAAAAATCACCAATTGGAGACATAGGAGGTGAGGTAATTTCACCCCTTCTAAATCCTCCTCTCTCAGATAGGAACTAAAATTGTTTATGAAAATGTGTCTTGAAGTGCTGATTTGGGGCCTTGGCTCCAAAGAACCAAGGCAGGACAGGGCCCTTGGGATGTGTTTCTGCCCAGGGAAAAGTACTGGGAAAAGAGCCATGGATACAGCAACAGCCACAGAGCTACAAACACATGTGTAAAAAATACAGAGAATATAGAAAGGAAAACAGCAAAAATCATTCGGCATCACGGCTTCCCAGGTGCAGAGGGGAAAGAAATTTTCCATGGAATGCCCTGGAGTGTGGCAGGAGGGATGCTGCAGAGCCCCAGGGGGAAAGCAGGAATGCTTTCAGCTGGGTTCAGGAAGTGTCCCTGGTTTAATGGTTCCTGGGGTGGGCTGCCAAATAAAATCCTGTGTAACTCAATGGCTGAGGCCAAGCTGAAGGTACCCCAGTGGAGGCAACGAGAAACATTTTCTCTTGGACTTGTTTCATTCCACTTTTTCTTAGTCAATTAACACCCCATTAATATGAACCAGGAGGAGCCTGACGGGCCCCTCTGCTTTCCCAGAGATGATCGGGAGCAAACGGTGCCGTTCATCTTCTTCCAAGGGGCACCAGATGCTTCCAGACCCAGAGCAGCACTGCTGGTTTGGGTTTTAAATGATTACACGCAATTTTAGAGGAATTTGCAGTGCAATTGGGGCTGGTTAATTAATGCTTTCAATGTCTAACTGGGTTTACGCTTTGGATCTGGTGCTGATGGGGGGGTTGAGCCCAGGATCTGTTCTGCAGAGGCAATGGGCACCTTCAGTGGCCAGGGTGAAACCAAGCCCGGCCAGAAAGGCCCCACTCAGACCTGCTGTGCTGCAAAAATGGGTTTGACAGCATTCAATTATTCAATTAATTTCTGGAGAAATGTGGTACAATGACTCCTCCCTCTCATGTGTATCCACGTGTCCCAGACTGCAAGGCAAGATGTATTCTATTTGCCATCTCTGTGGCAGTTGTCTCCTGTTCATGGGCAGTTTGCCTTATCTCTTCCACACCCACTCCTCCCTCCAGGGAGACACCTGCTGATAACAGCCATTGAATGTCCTGCATGGCTGATAAGAACTACAGCATCCCATTGGGAGATGGGAGCCCAGAGGGAGGAGCCAAGCATTCCTACCCGGATAGAATCTGGAGATTCTGGAACACCAGCACAGCTCCTGCACTGGATTGCCCAGAGGAACAGCAGCTGCCTCTTCCCCTGGATCTCCAGAGGCAGAGACTGCACCTTTCTCCAGGATCCCTGCTCCAGCAGAACCACCCCTGGCACTGCAGGAGGCCGGAGCCACAATTCCAATGGGACTGCTGCCAGCACCCTGACCCACAGGGTGTCAGCTTGGGTTCTGACTCTGCCAGTGTCGGTTTAGTTCACTGCAGTGTTTTTTTTTCCTTTTATTTTCTTCCCTAGTAAAGAACTGTTATTTCCTGCTCCCATATGTTTTGCCTGAGAGCCCCTTAATTTAAAATTCATAGCAATTTGCAGGGAGGGGGTTTGCATTTTCCATTTCAGGGGAGGCTCCTGCCTTCCTCAGCAGACACCTGGCTTTCCAAACCAAGACACCATGGAAGAGCTGTCCTTGTTTTATTGGGAATGGCAGTGCTGAGTTTTGTTCCAGCAATAACCTTGATGGGCAGAAACCTTCATACCTTTGTAATTCAAGGAAGATCTGCTGCAGTGTTTGTTTGGATGGGATTTCCTGGGCGAGGTTCCCCTCCTGTGCTGGTTTATTTAATGCAGTAACTCGAGTCTGGTCCGTGGCTCCAGTGAACCTTGTCAGGCTGGGCTGGATGAATCCCAGCTCAACCCCTCGGGCTGGTGTGGGCTGTGTGGCACAGACAGAGCACACTTCCACACCCAGCAGCTCCATGTGAGGCCTGAAAATGTGGGAAATCTCCCTAAGCGGCGTCAGGGCTGGAGCAGAGCCCAGGGTGGAGCAGTGTCTGGTGGCAGAGCCCATCCCTCAGTGGCCATGCAGGCACTGGAACCTGCAGCAATGCTCTCTGTTCATCTGCATCTTAACATAAGCAGCAAGATTTGGGAGGTTTTGGTGTTTATAGGGGAATTTATTTCCTTCTGAGAAGCCTCTTCTATGCCCATTCTGTAGGTTTGGTCCAGGCCCAGCTCTGGCTGGCTGTGAGCTTTAGTGCCACCCTTCCAGCAGTGACAACAGGCTGGAACAGCATTCCAGCCTCTGTGTTCCCTGAGACCCGGCTCTCCATCTCTCCCACCTCGCCCTCCCTCAGCCACTAAACCCTGCTCCTTCAGGGGCTCACAAGTGAAGGTGAATATTGAGCACCTTTTCCCACTCATTTGCCGAGCAATTAGCAGTGATAAATGAAGTCAGCAAAGACCCATCCTCTCTCCACACATGTCCTGTGGCTCCTTGAACTGCTGGAATCCTTCATCTGGAGCAGATTGTTGGGACATTTAGCAGAGCAGCAGCTGGAGGAGTCATCAGCAGGTGCATCCCATCTGTGACAGATGAGCCGTGGCTGACTCTCGCAATTAAAAGGCAAATATTATGAATATGTGTCAGGAGAAGTTTTATAGATTTATAGTTGTGTTTTACCCCCTTGTGTTGTTCTCAGGGGTGCCCTGGGTTTGGGACATTTGGGAGGGTCACTCGTTACCATGGCAACAGCTGCCCCCCACTCAAGGTGTCAGGCAGTGATCTGCACCCCTGGGCAGGGAAGGAGGAGTCATGGACAGAACTTTGGGGGGGCAAAGGGTTAAAAGGTGAAACCTGCATGGTGTGGGTGAGCACATGGTGGGGAACATCCTCTGCTCCTGGTGCTGTGATGTTTTCTATATTCAGTCTGCTGTTGTGTTTTTGATAAGGTTTTAATAAACCTTTTACATTTTTTGAAAGTGAGAATCATTTCTCACACATGTCCTTGTCCCAGAATGTCCTGGAATGTCTCAGGATGTCCCTGTGGTGATGCTGCAGCTCCAGCCCAGCTGTGGCTCCCTGTGCACCCAGGAAATGCGTGGAAACCAGCTGGAACATTCCCAAGTGCAGGTTCCAGCACCAAAACTCTCCCTAGGACATAAGGATGATGCTGAAACAGGGGGATCCCTATGGTGACACCCCCAAAATATGTTTGCCCTCAGTTTCCTGTTCAGAACTCAGTGTCTGAGCCCCCTGGCAACATCCAGGGAAAAGCAGGAGCTTAAGAACCCTCCAGGCAGGAGGAGTGCCAGGTTTGGTGGTGTGGGGAGGATCTCAGGATGTTTGGGTCATTGGTTTTGTGGCCACCCAAACAGCCCTGGTGTGACAGCTGGAGAACCCTCCTGAGAATTAAATCACTGAACTGCCCTGAGAACTGAGGCCAGGCTGGGGAGGAACTCAGAGGCTCTAATTTGGGATTTGGCAGGTGCTGGGGAAGGGTTCAGCCCAGCTGAGTGAGGCACCAGCACCGTGATGGCAAAGGGGTGTCCCAGCTGGTCCTGAAGCAGCAAATCCTGTACAAATGACCTGCTCATGCTCAGGAATGGCACCAGCCCAGCCTGAACTTCCCAGCTGGAAATGCCAGAGCTGAGAGGATGGGGCTGAGCACAGGGAGCTGGGGAGCTCTTGGGTTTCTGTGGTTGAAATGGCTCACGAGGTATTAGAAAGTCTCTTTTTTCCCAGCCCTGTAACCAAAGAAGAAGTCGGGATTCCTTGGTTTTGCTTTTCAAGGTTGTTTATTTTCTCTTATCCATTACATTCTTTCTCTGACCTGCTGAGGTCTGTCCAGCAGGTCGGGTTGTGGCACAGTGACTGCCCTTGGGGTGGTGTTAGCTTTTTATACTAAGAACTACGTGTGCTTTATTTACAATAACTTTCCAATACCTATCACCTATGTTAGACAGTCTGTCTCTACGCTAAACCAATCCAAAAGTGCCACTATCACAGAAGAAGATGGAGGGCAAGTAGAAGGAGAAAGACAGCACATGCCCAAATTCTTCCATCTTGCCTCTTGAACCCCCATTCTAAGACCCCAAAATTCTACTTTTTCACCAGGTGATAAATTCACTGTCATTCTACTCAAACTCTTGTGGCTTGTACATCTTCACACGAAGTTGGTAATTGTTTCCATGGGCTAAAATCAAAGGCACAGGTGGTTTTGACTCCGTGCCAAGGTCTCTGAGCCCCCTGCCAGGGTCTGGAATCACCCAGGGCAGCCACAGGAATGTCCTGGGTTCTGACAGGGAGCAGCAGTGCCTGCAGGCTCAGCTCCACAGGAACCCAGCACTGCCATTACCAATCCTGCTGCTCCTTGGAAAGGGAGGAACGGGATCAAACTGTCATTAGCTGAATTGGGCAGCAAATGCAGGATGAGAGCCCAGGCAGTTTTTAGTAGGTCAGCTATCTATTTAAAGTCATTTGAATTATCTCAGGATAATTGAAATCCAGTGTTCATTCATTGCTCTCGCTTTCGGGTCTTAAATGATTATATCCATAGCTCTGCCTCACATTTATCTGGTGGCCTCGGAGCCCTTCAGCTTTGCTGTCTGGAGCAGGTCATGGTGTTATTTTCCTTCAATTACACCGTGTGCAGTCCCAGCTCCTCCAGAGGCAATTGGCTTGGCCGGGTGACAGCTGGAAGGGAGCAGCTGCCTGGATGTCATCTGGGGCTGGACGTGCTCAGCCCTGCAGCTCCCCTCTCCTCCCTCAGTGACAGAACCCTGGGGGTGCTGCTCTCTCTCCCCAGGAAACAAAGAAATCCGTGCTGGGATTGCCTTCCCAAGGCACCATCAGCAGTGGCTTTCGAGGAAAACGGGCAGGGTTGGATGTTTGTGGTACTGGTCACTGGGACACAGGTTCTGACACTCAGGTTGCACCTGGAGGTTTTATTTCTCTGATGAGAGGACTGAAAGCAGCCACCATTTGATTTATTCCACAACAGGTGATTTGTGCCATAAACCACATTCAGTTTTTATTGGCAACTCCTGAAAGGGAGCAGTGAAGGAAAAGGAAGAAAATCAGCTCCTATCCCAATGAACTGCAGCTGGACAGGGGAGACATTCCCTGCACAGCCTCTGTGCCCCATCCCTGCAAATCCCCCTGTGCCCCATCCCTGGGCTTGGGCTGGGAACACAAACCCTGTGAGGAACCCCTGAGGGAGCTGGGGGTGCTCAGCCTGCAGAAAAGGAGACTCAGGGCTGCCCTCATCACTCTGCAGCCCCTGAAAGGTGCCTGTGCTCAGCTGGGGCTGGGCTCTGTCTCCAGGCACTGACAGAACCAGAGCACACAGCCTCGAGCTGCACCAAGGGAAATACAGGTTGGATAGCAGGAAAAGGATTTTTACGGAAACGGTGATAAAGTTCTGGAATGTTCTGCCCGGGGAGGTGGTGGAGTCCCCATCCCTGGGGGTGTTTAACAAAGCCTGGATGTGCCACTGGGTGCCAGGGTTGAGTTGAGCTGTTGGGGCTGGGTTGGACTCGATGGTCTTGAGGGTCTTGAAGGTCTCCTCCAACCCAGTGATTCTGGGAATTCTGGGAATGCTGGGAATCCCTGCAGAGTCCCCCTGTGCCCCACCCCTGCACAGCCCCTGGGCCACAGGGTGAAACATTTTCCTTTGGTGCCCCCAGGAATACCCAGAGCCACCTGCAGCAGTGGCACAGAGCAGCAGGTTCTCTCTGATCACTCAGTTCACCTCTTTTTCATGGGAGTTGTACATTCCAGGCCCAGCTTTGGGGCTGCTGCATCTTTAGAGGGTCCAAAGTGGAAAACCTCTGCTGCCAGAGTTGGGAATCCATTGGGGAGTGTCCGGAGTGTCCGGGGCTGCCCCCAGAGATGCTCAGCCCCACGAAGGGGCCCTGCTGCTGAGGGAGGAGCTGGGTTTTCACCAGCTGAGCACTCCTGGGGGCTGTAGGAGTGCTGGGGGTCCCAGCACAGGGTGGTGACAAATCCACCCCCCTCCCCACGGGGCTGCAGTGACAGTGGCAGGGACAGGGACAGGGACATGGCAGCAGGAGCTGGGAGGGAGAAGATGCTTTAGCTTCAATTTGTCTCACACAGTTTATGGAGAGGGAGGGGAAACACTTAAAAATGGATAGAGCGAGAGATTTCTCTTTTCTTCACTTTATTACACGAGCCTGTGCCATCAGGGAAATCTGTCACTTGTGCCATCAGGGGAATCTGTCACTTGTGCCATCAGGGGAATCTGTCACTTGGGCCATCCCTCTCCCTGTCACCCACAGCAGGGCCGGGAGGGAAGGAGGCAGCTGGGTGTGCAGACTGAGCTGCTGCAGGCTCAGGGCTGCCTTGGACTCCTCTCTCCTGTTTTTTGTTGGATTTGGTTTTTTTAGGAGCAGGGGGGGTTTGTTTGTTTGAGTCTGTTTGGTTCTTTTTTCCTGGAAGGGAAACTAGATAAAATGTTTTATTTGAATTTCTGCAGATGGAGATGATGTAACTCGGGCAAGATCTGTCACTCCATCCTCCGTCGTTCCCTTCTCCTGGAATGCCACGGAGATCTGGTGCTGCAGAAATTTTCCCAGCAGGCAGGACAGGGCAAGGGGATTTTATTCCTGAGCTGGAGGAGCTCCTCGTGCTCCTGAGGCTGGGGAAGATCCCTTTCCTCACAGCTTTCACTGGAGCTGATCCATAACTCTGGGGCAGTTTGTCCTCGGGTCCAGGGGTTCCTCGGCAGCACGAGGAGATATTTGCTACTTTTTGTTACCTTTTTTGTTACTTTTGGTTGCTTTTCGTTACTTTTGTTACATTATTACTTTTTCTTCCTTCAGGGCTTAGCGACGCAGATTCTACATCTATCTATATCTATATCTATATCTATATCTATATCTATATCTATATCTATATCTATGTCTATATCTGTATCTATATCACCTGTATCTATATCTATATCTATCTGTATCACCTATATCTGTATCTATATCTATATATCTATATCTGTATCTGCATCTGTAGTTTGTGTTAGGCCCGAACTTGGGCTCCTCCTGAGTCTGAAGTGTATCTGACAATGCAGGATGTGGCTGGAGGGAGCCTGCGCTGTCCCCAGCCGTCTGTCCATGGTGGGGATTGGTGTCTGTCTGTGGTGTTGGTTTGTGTCTGTCCGTGGCATCGATTTCTGTCTGTCCATGGTGTTGGTTTGTGTCTGTCAGTGTCGTGGGTTTGTGTCTGTCCGTGGTGTGGATTTCTGTCTGTCTGTGCTGTGCATTTGTGCCTGAGCTCAGTGTCCAGATTCCCTTTGAGGGCAGGAATGGGATAACGCCAAGGACAGAAACCATAGCTGAGAAAATGCCATTTGATGGAACTTTTGAGACCCCCTAGACCTCCGTTCCCTCTTCTCAGGTCTTTCCACCTTTGTAAATTCTTCTGGTGCCTAAAGCTTGGATGTGAGAGGGGAGGAGATGATTTCTGTGCTATGAAGAAGGGATGGATTGAGCGGGAGGGAGTCAGGGGTGTCCTGCTGTGCCAGTGCGGGGCATTTCCCCCAGGATCCCAGGGACAGGCTGAGCCACATGAGCCAGCCCAGGACTTCTGCTGGCCTTTGGGTCTGGATCTTTGGTTTGGTTTGATTTTCTTTAATGGAAGATTTAATAAGGACTCCAAAACCCCAGACAGAAAAAGGGGTTTTTTTCTGCTATTGCACAAGAAATGAGAAGGTTCATCCTTGAGTGGTTCAGGCTGTTGTGTTCCTTTTTCCAGCTGCTGGGACTATCTCTGTTTATGGGAAGCTTGAATCATGTGGAAGTGTTGTGAAATGTCTGTGTCTCTCTGCTCTCCCACGCTTCATTCATCCCAGGAGGGTTTGGGTTGGCAGGGACCTTAAAGATCCCCCCATCCCACCCCTGCCCTGGCAGGGACACCTCCCACTGTCCCAATGTCCAGCCTGGCCTTGGGCACTGCCAGGGCTCCAGGGGCAGCCACAGCTGCTCTGGCAATTCCAGCCCAGCCCCTGCCCACCCTGCCAGGGAACAATTCCCAATTGCCAAGATCCCATCCAGCCCTGCCCTCTGGCACTGGCAGCCATTCCCTGGCTCCTGTCCCTCCATTCTTGTCCCCAGTCCCTCTGCAGCTCTCCTGGAGCCCCTTCAGGCCCTGCAAGGGCTCTGAGCTCTGCCTGGAGCCTTCTCCTCTCCAGGGGAGCACCCCCAGCTCTCCCAGCCACAGACCACAGCACCATCTTCCAGAGCCTTGCTCTCCCTGCCCTTCCACATTTCCCATTTTTGTACTGAACAAAAGTGAAAAGCAGAGTGGGAAGCATTTGAAGTGCAGGTTGGAACTGCCAAATGATTCTCTGGGTGGGATCTGAGCCCCTCTGGTGCCCTGTGCCTCACAGGCTGGGTGACACCCTGGCATCTCCATGGTGACCTGGATGCAGCCTCACAGAGCAGAATTCTCATGAGCTGGGCAGGCAGGGCTGAGATCCAACTTCTCCCTACAACAAAGAAAAATGAAACACATCAAAATCGACTTTCATTCCAGAATAAAGGGAAAAACTGGTTGATTTGGTTTGGGGTTTTTTTTTGCTATTGATCTGGGGCGATGAAAAGCAAAGGATATTGTGGGGGTTCGTGTCACTGTGGTAATGACATCCACAGCCACTCAGAGATATCGATCCTTCCTGAAGGATTTCTGTGCTTCATCGCAGAGCTCCCAGTGCCCAGGGCTCATCAGGGCCTCAGCAGCCTTTGAAAGGCAGATTATCTCCAGGACTGCAGCAAGCTGTGGAATTTAGGAGGCAATTATTTTGATATGTAAATAAGGAGGGAGAAAGGTATCAGTTTTAAAACTCTATCAAGGCCAAAGATAAAAGAGGTTTCTCATCTACTCTCTAATAATTGTTACTTAAACAGTGCCCTTGGCATGGGATCCCTGGCTGTTTCCTTAACTAAGTGCAGGAAAAGCCACTTGTGCCATTCCCCTGAAGCAGGGAAGAAGGTCATGTAATTCACTCTGCAATGGCAAAAAGATGGTGGTGAAATCTCTGTGGAGTGCCCTTAATGACTTCACAGATTATTAATGAGCTACAGAGCTTCTCCAGCCCCATTCCTCAGGTTTAAATCCAGGCCCTGGCAGCAGCTGGAGAAAAACTCCAGGAAAAGGAGTTGATATGCTCAGCCCAGCTCCTGGAAGACAAAAAGCTGCACAAGAGTTGGCACTAATTAGGGCTGGGCTGAATTGTGAAATTCAGAGCCAGAGGGGCCAGGGAGTGAATTCCAGCTGTGCAGGGTGGGTCTGTCTGCACAGGGGTGGGGGCCCACCCGTGCCCTCACCTGAGCATCATCCTGGTCCCACCTGAGCATCATCCTGGTCCCACCCGTGCCCTCACCTGGAGCTCCCTGTGACCATCTCTGTCCCCTCTGTCACCCCCTCCTCAGAGCAGCACTGCCCTGGTGCTGTCAGTGGGTTGGGAAAGGGCAGGAAAAGGAACCTGGGCACAGCAGGGAGGGAGCCAGAGCAGGATTCACCCCCTGAGCCTGTTCTCTCCTGTCCTACCTGGAAATCCCTGCAAGGGCCATTCCTGTGCTTGGGAATGCCTGGGGGATCCCCTGGAGTGTCTTGGATCCTGCTCTGGGAGATTTCCCAGCCCTGACTCCCTCCTGGTGTGACAAATAATTCAGATGAGGAATAAAGTTCAGTCTTGTACAAGGAGTTTGTTTTGCCAGTGGCCCTGAATCCCTGAATCCCCAAATCCCTGAATCCCTGACTCCGTGTGGCTGGGCTCAGGCCAGCAGAGCTGGAAGGACACCAGGATGGATCTGCAGCACTGAGGTCCCTCAGGTGCTCCAGCCCCCCCTCCTCGGGGGTCCTTCTGTGTCCCCAGGGCTCAGTCACTCAGCTCTGCTGAAAAAAAAGCAGGCAGAGCCTGGGGCTCTGTAGGGATCCCATTTTTAGTGTCCTTCACCCAATTTTGGGGTGGTTTTTGGGATCTCCACTCACCTTTTGGGGTCCTGTTTTGGAATCCATTTTTGCCCCCCCTCCCCTTTTTGGGACCCCATTTTCCATCCATCATTCATCCATCCATCCATCATTCATCCATCCATCCATCATTCATCCATCCATCCATCATTCATCCATCCATCCATCATTCATCCATCCATCCATCATTCATCCATCCATCCATCATTCATCCATCCATCCATCATTCATCCATCCATCCATCATTCATCCATCCATCCATCATTCATCCATCCATCCATCATTCATCCATCCATCCATCATTCATCCATCCATCCATCCCTCCATCCATCATCCATCTCTTCTCTAAAAGCTGCTGCCCAGCTCGAGACTGGTCAGTGCAGCCACTCTGGGCCGGCAGTTCTGCTTTGGTCAGGAGATGGTCCCAGTTCCTCTTTCTCCATTCATCTGCTTTAATCCACCCTTGCAGGATTTTCAGTCACTGCTCCTTCACTCACTGCCCCACTTACTGAGAGGCAGAATCTCAGCTCAGGCTCACCCAGCAGGGCTTGGATTCCAGCTGGGGGAGAAGGGGACTGATGGCCAGGTCAGGGGAAAATCCCTTGGGCAAGGGAGGTTCCTGGCTGGCAGGGGCACACAAATGTCCCTCAGCCTGCAGAAATCAGAGCCAGGCTCCTGGGAAGCTCCGGGATTGTTGGGAAATCAGAATGTTCAACAGCACTTGCAGCTTCTTCCAGCTTGACCTTT
>NW_005054428.1:660641-661991 GCF_000277835.1 Geospiza fortis | reverse complement strand
TGCTGAACTGAAGCCTCCCCAAGTGAAATATCTTCTCTGAGCCCTTTATGGACTGTGGAAAGGAGCAGGATCCACACCTGGGGAATGGATCCTGCCTGGGAGGGGTGGGAGGTGACTCTGGGGTGGCACAGGAGTCCTGCTCGTGCTCGGGGTTAATCCCGCACTGACATTATTTATCAGCATCAGCTCAGTCCAGCTGGGGCTGGTGCTGGACAGAGATTTCCCTGGGAGCTCGTTCTGGGCAGGCAGCAATATCAGCTCCTGCAGGGTGAGCTGTTAGTGCAGGGCTGCAGCCCCCATCCTGCCTGGGTATTTCTCACTTCCACTTGAATTCTGCTGAAGTTTACCCTGGGTTTCTGTGATTTTATGTCCTGGCTTGCAGGCTGACTTATTAAAGAAGACTCCTGGAGAGGTTGGGATGTTGGAATCATGGTCTTGCAGGGTTTTCTTCTCTTTTGCCTCAATCCAGACCTCCCGCTCTCACCGGTAAATGTGCAGCTCCTTCCTCCCTGCAGCTCCTTTGGGGCTTTGGCACGGGTCAGTGGAGCATTAAAAAATACAAATACAGCTGTAATATTGGGATTTTGGAAAGCTCCATCCTGGCTGGGAAGGAGGAGCTGAGGGTGGGATCAGCTCCTGGGGTGGCGACCCAGTCTGGGTCTGTGCTCTGGTGAAGTTCTGGGCAGGCTGAACTTGGGATGAATTTTGGATTGAGCAGCTTTACAAGCAAATGGGATCCAGGATAGATCCAGGATGGGATCCAGGATAACACAGAGCTATCCAGCCATGGAGAGTGGAGCAAGGCTCTGTTAGTGACGTAACAGTGTCTTAAATAAAATAATTCATTTTCAAAAAGCCCTGGAAGAAAGGATTGCTTTGCTTTGCTTCTGAAGGGAAGGGAAGGGAAGGGAAGGGAAGGGAAGGGAAGGGAAGGGAAGGGAAGGGAAGGGAAGGGAAGGGAAGGGAAGGGAAGGGAAGGGAAGGGAAGGGAAGGGAACCAGATTTTCCTACCGATGTCCCATAGATCCAGGCTGGCTGTGCTCTTTCCCAGCCTCAGTTCCCCCTTTTTCCAGCACTTTGTTGTGTCTGTTTGGACTGAAACATGTCCAGAGCAGAGACAGAGGGGGCTGGAAGGGCCAGTGCTGCCCTGGTCTGGCTGGGGGCATGGAAATGGTTCTGAACTCAATCCATCCAAATTCCAGGGCCTGAAGGGGCTCCAGGAGAGCTGCAGAGGGACTGGGGACAAGGATGGAGGGACAGGAGCCAGGGAATGGCTGGCAGTGCCAGAGGGCAGGGCTGGATGGGATCTTGGCAATTGGGAATTGTTCCCTGGCAGGGTGGGCAGGGGCT
>NW_005054428.1:653344-660597 GCF_000277835.1 Geospiza fortis | reverse complement strand
AAGGCCAGGCTGGGCATTGGGGGTGGCAGCACCTGGCACAGGGGGAGCTGTCCCTGCCATGGCAGGGGTGGGATGGGATGGGATGGGATGGGATGGGATGGGATGGGCTTTCAGGTCCCTTCCAACACAAATCCCTCTGGGATTCCCGGATCTCAGCTGTGCTGCTCTCAGCCCTGTTCTCCTGGCAATGATTCCCTGTTTCCCTCAGAGCTGTCCCAGCTCAGAAATCAACCCTGGGGCACAGCATTCATCTCATTTGGAGTGATTAATGCCCCAAAGCTGCAAATAATGCCCAGGGGTGTGGGAACTCTGCACATCACTCCGGATGTGAGGAGTCCCCCGAGACCACGTCGAGAGCCGAAACCCCGTCAGGGGGCTCGGAGATCTTGGCATGATGCCCAGAACACTTGGTGGCTGGATTTCGATCCTGCAAATGAATTGCCAGTTTGGTATGAGGGCTGGAAGGTGTCACAGGTTTAAAGGGTGTTTTTATAAGGTGTACACAGGGTGAAAATATAAGGTTTAAAAAATTTTGTATAAAGGTAATGGGGACAAGATGGAGGGAACAGGGCGTGTCTCATCCTTCTTCCTTCTTCTTCTTGTTCTCCATCTTCTGCTGTGATGTTGGCACTTGGGGATTGGTTTAGAATAGACGTGCACTGTCTAACATGGGTGATAGGTATTGGAAAGTAAAGGTAAATATGATATACGTGATTTGTAGTATAAAAGATGACGCAGCCTTGGGAGCGGTCGGAGAGCGTTGTGGCTGCCTTGCTGGTCAGACCTCTGTCTGCCAGGGAGAAAATTTTGTAGATAAGACTTAATAAACAACCTGAAGACCGAACAGCAAAGAGTCCAGTCTCATTCTTCAGAGCCTGGAGTCGCTCCCTGGACCACCCAACTCACCTCGGGGGCAGAGAACAAGCAGCCGACCCCGAGACAGGGGAAGCAGGGAAGAAATCCTGTCTGTAATTGAAAATAACACCCAAGGGCTTTGCTGGAAAAGCTCCCTGTCCTTGTGTCCGCACAGGCAGGATTGCAAAGGGCAGATACCCACAGCCCATGGACTGACTGCCCAGGGAGCAGCTCTGGCTGCTGTTCCATCCCACAGTGACCATCTCCTACACCTGCTTTCACCAGCTGCTCACTCAGGTACCTTTGGGCTTGGGGAAGTTCCTGGAGAACTGGGAAATGGAGGTGTCTGGGCAGTGCAGGAGAAGGAGCCGGGTCTGGAGCATCAGGTGGTTGCCTTGGCAGTGGCAGCGAGCGCGGAACGCTGGGTCCGGTCCTCACCATCTGCACCAATAATCAAGGCTTCATTAGAAACCCGGATTTGTTGTAAATTAGAACATGTAATTAGAAAATGTGTCTGCTAATTGAGTCCCTTTGATGTAGTTCTCAAGATGTGTTGCTGATCCCACACAGAGCGGGTTTTTAATGCCTTTTATTTATCCACATTTCCCCCATTTATTGTTATTTGCAGCTCAAACTCTTTGCTGATCAGAAATATTCCAAAATTCATCGTGCAAAGAGCAGTGTCATTGGGGCTATTTATAAACACGGAGCTGGCACAAAATGCCATTCAGCAAATTCCTTTTTTTAGGTTGCTTCTCTCCACACCCCCTCCCCGCTCCTTTTTCCCTTTCCTTTATGTTTCCAACTACAAAACAAGAAGTTTCTATTTCCGCCGTGCGAGCTGCAGGCAGCGAGCGGGGATACTGCAGTAGGTGGCACTCCTCCCTCTCCCTCAGCTCCACCAGGTTTCGCCTCCCTGGAGCTGATGCCTCTCAGGGGGTGGGAATGTGATGCCTTGAACTCCTGTGCTCGCCCAGCACCCCTCAGCCTGCTCGGAGAAGTCCAAGGTGTAGAACCCAAGTGCAGGGCTCATTCCTGCCTGGAATGATGTCACCTGAGCTCCCTGCAGGTCTCATTGGAGCTGGTGGCCTTTGGTCCTGGCTCAGGAAGGCACCACGTGCTCAGCTTGGGTGGGAAGTGGCCTCACCAAGCTCTGTCTGGGCTATTCCTGCTCCTGCCAAAGGGGTTGGAGCTTCTTGAGGAAGGGAGTACTGCAGGCATGCAAAAAAAAAATCTTATTACCCTTATGTAAGCTGAAGGAATTAATTAAATAAATGCACAAAAATATCCTCTGAGGAAAACAGAACAGCCAGCCCAGATCTCAATTTCCTGAAATTGGCTCCAGCACCAAGTGGGGCCTTTCCAAGGCTTTACTCCTTGTAGGAAGCATCCCCAGAGAGGGGAGAGGGAGGAAGTTTAACCCCTGAGGCTCTGCTCTCCCTCTCTGCTGGGGCGGCAGCTTCATTCTCTGGATTCCTGGAGATGAAGGGATGAAGGAGGGAGGAATGAGCCCCAAAGGGATTTTGCAGAGGGAGGTTGGATCAGCAGGAGGGATCCACAACCCCTGCCTGCTCCATGTGGGCTGAGAGCACAGCAAAGCTTCTCCTGGGATTGCTCCATGAGCCCAGCGAGGAGCTGAAGGGACCCCCACGACCACCCCAACCTGCCAGGAGCCTCTGCAGCACAAACAGAACCCAAGGAGCTGCTCCTCGTCCCTGGGAACAAGGGATTGCTGTCCTGGGTGTTTGCCCATCCCTGGGGCTGCAGAGCCTCTCCAGCAGAGGAGCAGAGGAGCCTTTCTGGAGGGAGCAGAGTGGGAATGATGATCCTGCAGTGCAGGATCTCGGATCAGAGAACACCTCCCTGTGCCCTGGGAACCCTCAAACCCAGCTCAGCCCCACAGGACTGGCTCAGGATTTGGGTCCCAGTGAAGGAAATGCTGCTGTTCCCAAAGCCCAGTGTGCCACCAGGCTGGAATCAGGAATCGGGAATTGCTGCAGACACGGGAGCACAGCAGAGGAGTTTAGTGCTCCTAATAAAAAAATCTAATTCCCCTAATCTGGAGGAAACACTAAAAGCTACATGCTACCAATTATTTCCTTCTAGTTTTAATTTACAGCAATCAGTTATAATGGATGAAATTAATTCTCAGTTTAATTCTGTTGGCTGTGTGCTTAGAATCCCATTTTTTCCCATCTCCCCTTTTCCCAGCTGGAAATTCGCTGCATTCAGCTCCAGTGGTGCTGCTTAGGGAGGAACATTGGCCCTAATTGTTTACAACCATCCCAACCTTTGGTGTAATTCCCCATTGGCTGAAGCTTTGGGGGGGTTGACTCACATTAGCTCTGCCTTCCTGTTCAAACCCAAGGTTTTAACATTAAAATTATGAACGTCAACATCTGTGTCTTCCATCCATGGATGCCTGGGTCCATCTCTGAGCCTGGGCTCTCTCTGGCTGTAGAGAAGCCTGTGGGGGTCTCCTCAGTTACCCCAGTTAGAGTCTAGAACTGGTCAGAAACCCTGCACGGAGTGAGGAGCATCATTCACCTCCTCCCTCTGATGGGATCCAGGATAGATCCATGGTTCCCTTCATCATCTCTGATGGTTCCCTGTTTATTGCACTAAGGGGTTTCTTTAGTTGCTGTTTCTGCACTGGGTGTTTGGCAATTTGCACGGATCACATGGTTTGTCCCATTGCCCCCTTTCCCCCCTAAGCCCCACTGGCAGTGGTTTGTCCCAGGTTTCCTCCTCCCCTCGCCCCCTCCTCACTGGTATCCCATTGGCTGTGGTCCTCTTCCTCCACCCCCCATTCCCTGAGTTTAAATGTCTCCCACCATGAGGCATTCCCTCTCTTTTCCCTGTGGGACATCACCTTGACCCCAGGTGACTCCTGTCAAGGAACAGAGTAGGACTTTGGTCCCAAGAGGAAAGAGCACCTCGAGCCTTTTACTTTTGTCCTTGTAAAGGCTTTGAGGGGTGAGGGTCCAGAGCTAGCTGGATTGGACCCTCAAAGGCCCCAGAGAGATCAGCCTTTACAGTTCTCCTTCATCTCTGATGGTTCACCTTTGTTCCTCTTCATCCCTCTGATCATTCATTTTCTCCCATTGATGGTTCACCCTCATCCATCTGATGGTTTGCCTTCATCTCTGAGGGTTCACCTCATCCCTCTGGTGGTTCTCCTCCATCCCTGAAGGTTCTCCTCCATCCCTCTGCTGGTTCACTTTCATCTCACAGCTCGGCTGGGGACAGGCACAGCGAGGAGGGTCCAATGGGGGCTGTGAGAATGGGGAGGGTCTGGAGCATCTCCCTGCCCAGGGGAGGCTGAAGGAGCTCCAGGGTCCTGGTGAGTCCCTTCCAGCTCAGGAAATTCTGATTCCAAACCCTCAGTGCTGGCTCAGAGCCCGGCCAGATCCAGTCCCCTGAGCCCTTGTGGGCATGGGAGCATTGGCTGGACTCATCCCCATTTCCCCAGGATGTTGTCATTGCAGAGAACTGGAGCAAAGTTCAGGCAGAGTCAGAGCGCTGGTATTTTTACACCCAGCCTCTCGCCCGCTCCTTTTGACACCTCTTTTCCTTTGGAAAGGGTATTTTTGCCTGGCAAGTGCTAACGGATTACATCAGCCCGGCCGGCTCAGCCCGACACCCCGCAGCCAAAGCTGCCGTGTGAGGCTTGTGTTCCCTGCAACGCTGAATGAAACCAGTGTGAAAACAGAGACCTCTGGGCACGGCAAACCCCGCTCAGCTCCAACAACAAAGAGCTCCGGAGGAGCTGTTAGCACAGCCCCGTTCCCATCGCTGTTATCAGCGCTCCATCTGATCCGCGGGGAGCAGGAATCCTCCTCCTCTGGAATGCCCCCGAGTTAAACCCAAGCAGCACACGCTGCTTTTATCTGCTCCGAGTGACTGAGCTGCTTGTACTCCGGTGAGGATGCAGAGATCCTTTTGGGGCTCAGGGAGCTCTGGAGCTGATGCACGGCACTGCCCAGATCAGCTGTGCTTTCAAGTGGTGCCACACACAATGGCAACGGATGGAACCTTTTATTTCCCACAATAAAATACCAGACACATTTGGTTTCAAGTGCCAGGAAGCTCCTGGATTATGCACTGGATCCTAGGAGATGCCCAGGTCTGGAGCCAGTCTCAAATCTCCCTTCCTCTCTTTTTCCCCACTTCCCAAGACAGGTTTGATGCATGGGAAGCCCTCTGGAATGGGGCTGTGACTGCGCAGAGCCTCGTGGGGAATGAATGGTTAATGGGAACAATGCAGATGTAATGAGGGAGTTAGAAGAGCTTTATTTATGGGCTCCACATTAAAGTGATATCACAGCATTAAATCTTCCCCCCATTAGTGCTGGAGTGGGAGCGGGAGTGAGGCAATCACGGCAAATCTCCCCGTCGGTCTCTGAAGAGCCGGGAAATTCACGCTGGAGGTGCAGCCCTCCCCCAGCTGGGCTGGGACAGGCGGCCAGGGCTGCGTTAGAGCCCAGGGAGCTCCTTGGAGAGACACGCGATGTGTCTGGCCCCGCAGAGGGTACCCCACACCTTCCCCCCGCTCAGGGAAAGGCACTTGCAGTGGGGAGCTGACCTGCCCAGAGCACCGGGGACATTTCTGAGCTGGGACCTTCTGAGAGGGAGAAAAGCACAGATCTGGTGCTGTGGGAGTGTTTCAGTGTTCTCTGGGCTTGCTGTGTCTGTGCTCGCCATGGGGAAGGGGACAAGGGGACAGCAGCCTCCCTCTGAGCTGAGGTGCTGCCCGGCCAGGGCTTCCAGACAACAGGAATCACTTTGGGAATGTGAAGTAATCCCTGGCTTTGGAATTCCTTTCCAGAATTTGGAATTCCTTAAACCCTACCACAGCCAGGGGTGCATGAGAAGGACCATGTAATTTATCTACAGCCACACATCACTGATAGCTTTTATTAAACTCGAAGCAGAAATCTTTTCCATTTTCTATTTGCCAAAAAGCTCTAGACATCCTTTGTGGTTCAGTTTTCCCAAGTTTTTTCAGAGCTGTCAACAGAAAGCAAAGATCATCAGCCCTGTAACTCCAGAGGTTCCAGTGCAGGGTTTGCTTTCTGCTAAACGCCTCTTCAAATATTCATCTGAAATTAATGGGGAATGGATTTCCGTGATGTGATGTGAGACAATAAACCCAGATGTTCGCTCTGCAGCAGCGACTCCACTGCAGGGATGTGAAGCCCTGAGTTCATTTTGGCTGCCTTTGCTCCTCAGAGCTGCAGGGACAGTTCATTGTGGCTGCTGCCTTCAACTCCCTTTGAACTTCGGAAGCAGAAATGAACTGTTCTGATCTGAAAGCCAATGGAAAAGAGGCTGGAAAGGGACTTTGGACAAGAAAGAATGGCTCCCAGTGCCAGAGGGCAGGGCTGGATGGGATCTTGGCAATTGGGAATTGTTCCCTGGCAGGGTGGGCAGGGGCTGGGCTGGAATTGCCAGAGCAGCTGTGGCTGCCCCTGGAGCCCTGGCAGTGCCCAAGGCCAGGCTGGGCATTGGGGCTGGCAGCACCTGGCACAGTGGGAGCTGTCCCTGCCGTGGGATGGAATTTAAGGTCCCTTCCAGCCCAAACCATTCCAGGATTCTGTGATGGGTCAGAGCTTCTTTGCTGTGCAGGTGGGGAAACTGAGGCACGTCCCTCTGGAAACACTGGAGCTGAGCCCTGCCTGCTCTCCCTGTGCCCTGCAGAGCCACAAACGGCTCTTCCAGAGGCTGCAGAGGAGCTGTGCCAGCCCCTCTGTGTCACTCGGTGTCCAGCTCAGCCCGGTGTGTCACAGCCACGCTTTGATTGTCACCTCCTCCCACGGGGCAGGGCAGGGACAGCAGGGCTGGGGCGGGATCGCGGCAGGGCTGGCTCAGGAGCGGCTCCGGAGGGGGAACAGGCAGAACAGAGCAGGGACAGAGGCAGAGGCAGAACAGAACAGAGCAGAGCATGGGCAGAGCAGGGGTAGAGAAGGGGTAGAGCAGGGGCAGAGGTAGAGGCAGGGGCAGAGGCAGAGGCAGAGGAACAGGCAGAGGCAGGGGCTGAGCAGAGGAAGGCTCGCTGTGCGCCCGCAGTGACACGAAGTGTGACACGGAATTAGCGGGGATTATGCGGCATCAGCGGCCCCCGACAGAAGGACACTAATCGCCCTCTCCCACATCAAAGCCTCTCATCGACGCCTAAGCGCCTTAAGAGTGTTCCACTTTATCAAATGAAAATAATGACGCTGTGTTTTTCGTTCCCTTGAAGGGGGAGATGCCCCAGGAGCTCCGGCTCCCTCTGCCCGCAGTGCCCGGGCCCGGGAAAGGCTCGGGAATGCCGCTGGCACAGGCGAGCCCCATCCCCGCCCCTGAGCCCATCTGAGCCATGTCCTGCCGGGCAGCGGGGGCCCCGCCCCATCCTC
>NW_005054428.1:646045-652718 GCF_000277835.1 Geospiza fortis | reverse complement strand
CCAGCCCGATCCTGGCACAGCCCGATCCTGGCACAGCCTGATCCTGGGCACTGCCTGATCCTGGGCACAGCCTGATCCTGGCACGGCCTGATCCTGGCACGGCCTGTTCCTGGCACGGCCCGATCCTGGGCACAGCCCAGTTCTGGGCACCGCCCGATCCTGGGCACAGCCCGATCCTGGGCACAGCCTGGTGGGCACAGCCCCATCCTGGCACAGCCCAATCCTGGGTACAGCCTGGCAGGCAAACCGACCCTGGGCACAGCCCAATCCTGGCACAGCCCAATTCTGGGCACAGCCCGATCCTGGCACAGCCCGATCCTGGCACAGCCCGGCGGGCTCCGACACTTCTGAGATGATTTGATGGAGTAAAAACTCCCCTTTTTTGCTGCAAAACACTGAGTGCCTGATTGATACCTTGAGCAAACCCATCCTTCTCCTGCTAAGTGGCTTGTGCTGGCTGTGTTCAGGAAGAGTTTGATGTGTCCCCTTGGAAAGTGCTAAAATGAAACTTTTCCATTTTCCAGCCTGCAGCGGCCTTGCTTAGAATTCACCATTATTTTTATGATCACTTTTGAAAGTGCTCAGGCTGGAAGTAAAACTTTCCCTTGGGTCTGCAATTACATTTTTTCATCCAATTTCCCAAAGAAAAAGTTGGGGGTTTTTGGGTTTTTTGGGTTTTTTTAAAACCTAGTTTAACAGAATCTTTGATTTTGTATTTTAAATTATGCAGCTTTACCAAAGAGCATTGAAACCAATTATTCAAACAGGTCTCTGCTTTCTCCTATGCTAAAGGACAAATCCTGCCCTTGCAGGGAACAGCAGCTCCAGGAAGGGGAGGTTGAGCTTTGCAAACCTGGGGGAGCAAATGAGCCCTGGTGGCTCAACCTTTAAAGCTGTCAGATGGTTCTTCTATCCTTGGCTGCTTCAGGTCCATCAGCCTGGGGAGGAGAAGAATCCAGGGAGAGCTCAGAGCCCTGGCAGGGCCTGAAGGGGCTCCAGGAGAGCTGCAGAGGGACTGGGGACAAGGATGGAGGGACAGGAGCCAGGGAATGGCTGCCAGTGCCCGAGGGCAGGGCTGGATGGGATCTTGGCAATTGGGAATTGTTCCCTGGCAGGGTGGGCAGGGGCTGGGCTGGAATTGCCAGAGCAGCTGGGGCTGCCCCTGGAGCCCTGGCAGTGCCCAAGGCCAGGCTGGGCATTGGGGCTGGAGCGCCTGGCACAGTGGGAGGTGTCCCTGCCATGGCAGGGGGGGCACTGGAGGGGGTTAAGGTCCCTTCCAGCCCAGCCCAGTGTGGGACTCTGAGTTCCCCCCGTGTTCCCCAGGTCCCTCTGGTTCCCACAGGAGCTCTCCAGTTTGGATTTCCCTGCTCTCCCCAGGCCTTTGCCAGGGCAGGGGCTGCACTTCCACTGCTCCCAGTCCCAGCCAGGTGTGTTCAGAGCAGCCCTGGGCAGTCACTGCCCTGCTCAGGGGCTGTTATTTAGTCAAACCCAAACTCTTTTATTAAGCAAATTGCTCCCAGGGCCTGCAGAGATCCGCAGCTTTGTCAGCTCCACACAATCACACACCCAGAGAAAATGAGAGCTGAGATAGAAATCTGTAGTTTCATCTTGAAATAATGACTTTTTCAATGTCTAAATCTTGTTTTCCTGAGCCAGCCCAGCCCCTGTCTAGACGTGCTGGTTCTGTTGTTCCTTCCTGAGCAGCCAGGCCAACTTTGGCACGGTGGCAATGCTGTGACCTCCCTGCGCTGTCCCATCCCTTGCCAGCCAAAGTCACATTTCTGCTGGGTGGCCCTGGCCCCTCCCGAGTTTGGGTTTTCACAAACGATCATTATCTCTGCTGTCCTGCCATGCTGAGCAGCCTGATCTCGGCATGTCACATGTCATTAGCTTTAAAGTCACTTAGCAAAGACATTTTGTCTGCAGCTGGGTGGATCTGTCTGGTCTGTGCCATTTGTTTTCAGCTCTGAGGCTGTAAGATCTTCATGTCATGGCTCTGTGCCTCAGTTTACCTTTCTCCCCTCCTCATTTCATGGAAGAACCTGATTTTTATTCTAATTTTGCTGTGTTTCATTTTGCTGTATTTAATTCTAATTTTCCAGGTAGCAGTGCAGCTCTTGGCAGGTGTTTGAGCCTCTGCAGAGGAGCAAAACCCCCACGTGTGCAAACCCTGGGCCCAGGAGTGTGGGAGGCTCTGCTGCCTGGCACTCCTGCCCTGCTGGAGATTCCTCCTGGGAATTCAGACATCCCTGCCCTCCCCTCCTCCATGCCCTGGCCCTCAGGTTGTTGGTTGTTAATTGCTGCCCCGAGATGTGCAGGATGTCTCTGCTTCGGCCTGCACGGCTGAAGAACGAGTCTGGACTCTTCAGTTTTCAGTCTTGAGGTTGTTTATTAATTCTTATCTATAAAATTTTCTTTCTGCCCAGCCGAGGTCTGCTCAGCAGGGCAGCCACAGGCACTCTGACCGCCCCTGAGGCGGTGTTGTCCTTTTATCCTACAAACTATTATAACATATTTACACTTAATTCCCAATACCTATCACCTATGTTAGACAGTGCGCTTCTACTCTAAACCAATCCCAAAGTGCCAGCATCACAGCAGAAAATGGAGAACAAGAAGAAGAAGAAGAAAGGCTGGAAACGCCCAAGTTCCTCCATCTTGTCCCCCTAACCCCCATACCAAAAATCCTAAAATCTACATTTCCACCCCGTGATAATTTTATTATTATACTATTCAAACCTCTGTGACTTTCAGGTCCTCATACAAAGCTGGTAACTTGTTCCAGGGGTCAAAATCAAATCCCCAGGTGTTCTGGGCTGTGTGCCAGGGTCTCCGAGCCCCCTGATGGGGTCCTCAGCAACTCTGGACACCCGGAGGGATGTGCTGAGCTCCGACACTGGTGCAGGGCTCTGGGAAGGGTGACTTCATTAACTCTTGTAGAAGGCACCTGAGGTGGAAAATCCTTTATGAGCACATGGTTTGGATGATGGGGAGGAGCTGTCTCAGCGGCTCAGAGCTCCCCTGGACCTGTCTGTCGCTCACATATTTTATGAAAAATCCCTTTGCCAGGATCTTTTCTCCTGAGAAGCTGAGAAGCTTCAGCTTCTCCATGTTTTGCTACTTTGGAATGTGATTTGGAGGATTGTTTACCCAGCATGTGAATTGTTTTTACTTGATGACCAATGACAGCCACCTGTGTCGAGGCTGTGAGCAGTCACAGGTTTTTATTATCATTCCTTTCCTTTTCTAGCCTTCTGATGTCTCCTTTCTTTCTTTAGTATAGTTTTAATATATAATTTTCTTTTAATATAATATATATCATAAAATAATAAATCAGCCTTCTGAAACACGGAGTCAAGGGTCTCATCTCTTCCCTCGTCCTGGAGGTGACACCACAGCTGCAACACCTCCAGTGTGGCTCTGAGCAGGGGCTGAGCTCCCCCAGAGCCCCCTGGGCCAGGCCTGGCTCAGACAGACCCCAGGGAGAGCCCAGCAGGAGATTTGTCCATGGAGGAACTGGGGTAAATCATTGACTCCAACAACCCTTCCATCCATCCATCCATCCATCCATCCATCCATCCATCCATCCATCCATCCATCCATCCATCCATCCATCCATCCATTCCAGCCTGGTGACACTGCTGGGACCTGAGCCCCTGCGGGGACTGGGGGAAAAAAGGGGAATGGTTTTCCCTTATAAAAAAGGGAGAAATGGTTTTCCCTTATAAAAAAGGAGGAATGGTTTTCCCTTATAAAAAAGGGAGAAATGGTTTTCTCTTATAATAAAAGGGAGAAAGGGTTTTCCCTTATAAAAAAAGAGGGAAATGGTTTTCCCTCCCAGTTATAACACCCCCACTCCTGAGCTCTGTGCTGGTCACCACACGTGGCTCAGGGCAAATAAAAAAAGACTGTCCATGTGCCCATCCATGTCCCCATCCATGTCCCCATCCATGGTCCCCAGTGTCCCTGTGGAAGGGCTGGAGGGACTGAGAGGTAACAGATGGAGCTGGCAGCCCTCACTGCAACCCCAGGGACCCCCGAGCTGCCCCGCAGGGCATCCAGCAGCTCCTGCTGCTGCTGCTGCTGCCTGTGGGGACTGACAGCCTGGCCAGGGACACGGTGGGCAGTCACTGCTGTGGGTGGGGAACAGTCCATGTGTCCCTACAGTCCACATGTCCAGCACAGTCCGTGTGTCCAGCACAGTCCGTGTGTCCAGCACAGTCCATGTGTCCCTACAATCTGTGTCCCCCTGCAGTCCATCTGTCTGGCACAGTCTGTGTGTCCCCATAGTCCGTGTGTCCAGCACAGTCTGTGTGTCCAGTACAGTCTGTGTGTCCAGCACAGTCCGTGTGTCCAGCACAGTCTGTGTGTCCAGTACAGTCCACGTGTCCCCACAGTCCATGTGATCAGCACAGTCCGTGTGTCTGGCACAGTCCGTGTGTCTGGCACAGTCCATGTGTCCCCATGATCCCTGTGTCCAGCACAGTCTGTGTGTCCAGCACAGTCTGTGTGTCCGGCACTGTCCGTGTGTCCCCACAGTCCATGTGATCAGCACAGTCCGTGTGTCCCCATGATCCGTGTGTCTGGCACAATCTGTGTGTCCCTTTGCCAGTGGCTGCTGAAGCCACTGTGGGTCTGGCACTCGGTGCCACGCTGGGTCAGGGGCAGGCCTGGCACACGGCTGGCACACTGGGTCACAGGCAGGGCTGGCACTCGGTGCCGCGCTGGCTCAGCCTCTCCGTCACCCTCGCAGTGCCCTTGGCAGTGTCAGTGTCTGGCACTGAAACACCCACGCTGTGTCTGCCAGGCTGAGGAGCCCTGGGCAGCCCCGGTGCCCCCAGGGTCTGTCCCCTCTCCTGACACAGAGATGTCCCTGCTCCCAGACAGAACTTGGCCGCCTTTTGGGAAAGGCGTTTTCTGAGATGAAAATGCCATTTTGGGGAAGGTGGGGAAAGCCCCGGAGCTGTGCAGGGTGATGGAGGGGGGCACAGGGAGTATGGCTGGCACTCGGGGCGGGAGCGGGGTGCCCCCAGGGTCTGTCCCCTCTCCTGACACAGAGATGTCCCTGCTCCCAGACAGAACTTGGCCGCCTTTTGGGAAAGGCATTTTCTGAGATGAAAATGCCATTTTGGGGAAGGTGGGGAAAGCCCTGGTGCCGTGCAGGGTGATGGAGGGGGCACAGGGAGTATGGCTGGCACTGGAGGGGGCACAGGGAGCAGGGCTGGCACTGGAGCTGTGCAGGGTGATGGAGGGGGCGCAGAGCAGGGCTGGCCCTGGGCTGGGCTGGAAGGGGAGCTCAAGGACAAGGACAGCCTGCAAGAGCGGAACTGGCCCAGACAGGCCAGCAGCAGTGCTGGCAGCAGGCTCAGCAGGCTCCCGTGCCTCTGATGCATTTTCACACCGACTTTTTGCATTCTGTTCGTGTTTCTTTCTATTTCTACACCTGGATCGTGGCCAGAATGAAAAAGAAGAAGGGCAGACAGAAAACTTAGTGCTTTTCAATTAAACAGGAAGCTCTTTGCCATTGTAAGCGAGCTTATTTAGACATTAAATCAAAATCAAATGCTTGCACTATCAGTGCTGCTCACAGGCTGATAATTAATGATGGCTCTCCCCAGCGCAAACCCTCGGTGTTCTGTCAGCACCACTGTAAGCTTTGATCGAAAGCTTTTTAAGTAGTTTCAGAAGCTGGATCTGTAAAATAAAAATAACCCAGAGTGGTAATTCTCTGCCCAAGAAATAAATAATAAAGGCTCGGAGTGTTTAAGTGTTGGCTGTCAGCTCATCAGCAATGTCAGCATCACAGGCTGAGGGAGCAGAGAGGGAAGGAAGGGGTTTCTAGGCACTTAGGTGGGGACTCTCTTACATCCCTCTGCCAGCAGGAAGGAGTTTCAAGGCTGATGTGAATTATTTCTGCCTTTTCTGCACCCTCTGTGGTGGAAAGGGATCTCAGTGCCCGTGAAAATCAGGCTCAGTTGTTATGGAAATACATAAACCCACCCCAGGCAGAGCTGCCCATCCCCGGCTGGGAGCTGAGGGGATGAGGCAGGGAGGGATGAAGAGGAAGGGAGGCAGAGCTGCTCTCAGGGTGTGCATCAGCCCCTGCTGGGCCAAGACCCCAGGGTCGGGTCCCACCAGGGCAGCCAGAAGTGACCTGGGCACCTCCGGGGCCGGAGGCACAGCCTGGGGGGGCAGGGGGAGCTGCTGGGAGCAGGAGGGCTGCAGGAAGGTCAGGAGCCTCAAACTGGGCTGTGGCTCAAGGGTCTCCCCTCAGCACCCACCGCTCACCTTCCTGACAGGGTTTGCACTGGCCCCGTTCCCAGCCAGGCCTTTTCTCCATGCCTCTTCCCCCACTCCCCTCAGGAGCACACAGAGCCCTGTGCTGTCCCACTGGAATCCCACCTGAGCATGGTGAGCCTCCCTCTCCATCCCACCCACCTCAGCACGGGATGGAGGAGCCTCCCCCACCCCTGGTCCCTCTCCCCCCTGCTGAAGGAGCCTTCTCCTGCCTCCTGTGTCATCCTCGGAGCAGGGCCACCAGCACGGCTCCCCTGGCTGCCAGGGCCACCAGCAGGGCTCCTCTGGCTGCCAGGGCCATGAGCAGGGCTCCCCTGGCTGCCAGGGCCATGAGCAGGGCTCCTTTAGCTGCCAGGGCCACCAGCCCAGCTCCCCC
>NW_005054428.1:639083-645978 GCF_000277835.1 Geospiza fortis | reverse complement strand
GGGCCACGGGCAGGCCTCCTCTGGCTGCCAGGGCCATGAGCAGGGCTCCCCTGGCTGCCAGGGCCATGAGCAGGGCTCCTTTAGCTGCCAGGGCCACCAGCACAGCTCCCCTGGCTGCCAGGGCCATGACCAGGGCTCCCCTGGCTGCCTGGCACTGCTGGGGCACTCACACCTCGTTATTTCTGTCTGAACTGGGAGCTGCTTCCCCCGCTGCCCTCAGGGCTGGGGACTCCACCTCCCAGTTCCAGTGCCTGGCCACCCTCTCAGGGAAGACATTTCCCCCAATGTCCAATTTAACCCTCCCTGGTGCAACTGGAGGGCCTTTCCTCCTGTCCTGCCCCTTGTTCCCCGGGGTTTTCCTGCTCTTCAGGTGTCACATGTCCCACCTGCCATGCAGGACAGGCTGGGGGGCTCAAGCCTCCCCAAAAGGAGCCAGGAGTGCCATGCCCGGGGGTGCAGGAGCATGACTGAGTCATTAAGAGCAATTTTGAGTAATTAAGAGCAGCTTCTCACGTGCCAGTCTCCACATCCCCCAGGGAAACAATCCCAGGGTGACACAGAGCAGCCCAGAGGCCCCGGTCACCATCACCCCGCTGAGATTTGCTGCTACTCCTCCTCTCCGGACTCAAACTGGGTTGAAATCTCTGGAAATGGTTAGAAAAGCATCTTGGGGCAATCTGAGCACGAGGATCATGGCATGAGGAGTTTGTCACGTTCCCCAGGCTGCCGGGAAGGGTTGCTGGGGGAGCCCAGAGCCCTGGACGCCGGGGAAGGGACAGCTTGGATGCTGCTCCTGCCGCGTCCTCAGCGAGGGATTTGGGCACTCGGGAGTCTGGAGCGCACGGAATGGGGAAACTGGGACTTGTGTGGAGCACTGGAGGGACAAGAGGCTTGGATTTGTCATCTCCAAGGGCTGTAATCATGGTAATTAACGGTGTTTGTAGGTCCTGGGCTGGCTGCAATAAGATTTTACACAGCGCATCTTCCACAGAACGATTTCCATTACTGGGAGCAGATAAAAACTGACACGGGCTCAGGGTGACTGGGGAAATCAATAAACAATAAAACTTAGCATGAAAACAAATAAATTAACCCAATCAGAAGAGACACTGAGAGCCCATCAGACTTGTTAGACAGATGAAGTCAAGTGTCACTCCCAGGGCTGAGCAATTGCTCCGGCACACACGCCAGGCTCCCTTTGAGGATGATTTCTCAGCCTCTTTAGGACTGAGCTTGTTTCCATCTGCCAAACTCAGTCTGAATCAAGCAGGAGGAGACAGACAGGCTCCAAAATACCTCATCTCCCTGGAAGGGGTTTCTGTGCTCTGCTCTCCTCAGTGGCTGGACAGAGGCTGAGGCCCTTTGGGGCTGGATGTGCTGCGCCCTGAGCCCAGCTCTGCTGGCAGGAACCCAGGGTGAGCTGGGATGAGCCCCTTGGGATGAGTCCCTGCCTCCAGTGGGACTGGGAGCCAGCCTGGATGAGGGATTCACTAATTAAAGTGCTCTCATATAATTGCAGGTGAATCAGAGAATCAGGGAATGGGGAATGGTTTGGGTTAGAAGGGACCTTAAATCCCACCCAGTGCCACCCCAGGGACACCTCCCACTGTGCCAGGTGCTGCCAGCCCCAATGCCCAGCCTGGCCTTGGGCACTGCCAGGGCTCCAGGGGCAGCCACAGCTGCTCTGGCAATTCCAGCCCAGCCCCTGCCCACCCTGCCAGGGAACAATTCCCAATTGCCAAGATCCCATCCAGCCCTGCCCTCTGGCACTGGCAGCCATTCCCTGGCTCCTGTCCCTCCATCCTTGTCCCCAGTCCCTCTGCAGCTCTCCTGGAGCCCCTTCAGGCCCTGCAAGGGCTCTGAGCTCTGCCTGGAGCCTTCTCCTCCCCAGGGGAGCACCCCCAGCTCTCCCAGCCTTTTCTCACAGGAAACACCTGATTTAACTTCACCTCTGGCTCATTTCCCACACAAACCCGGATCAGTCCCTGCACAAAGCTGTGAATTTCCTCTGCTTGGCCTCCTCAGTCCAGCCCCCCTCAGGTGGCACCTCCAGCCCCCTCTGGTCCCGATCCCTCCCCACACAGCCGGGCTGGGACCCTCCCCTCCCATCCTATCACGTTTACATGAATAATTCCATTGCAGCTGGACTGTGCCCGCCAGGCTGTGCCAGGTGCTGCTCTCACGCAGGGAACAGTCTCAGGCACTTTCCAGTAGCATGAGAAATCATTTTTTATTGCCCATAATTATGTGTTTCTAGCTAAATTAATCACTGGGGTAGATCTGGGTTTGGTACAACAGAACTGCACCAGGCTGAGCTTGACCCGCTGGCTTTGCATGAGCTCAGCCTAATGATGTTAATTATGGGGGAAGGGAGGAATGATCCAGGGGTTAACAGGGCTGGGGCTCTGCAGCAGAGCTGGCTGGAAAAACAGCAAAAATATTTGGGGGTTGGCTTGACAAGAATTGTGTTTCCTGCAGCTTTTTTAATTTATAAAAATTTAAAACAAAACTGGAATAAAAACAGTTCCAGCCCAGACGAAGATTTGCTTAGCTGGGGGGAGTTGTGGAGCCTCTGCTGTTCAGTTGTTGAGGAAAACACTGAGCAATAAAATCCCATTTCCAGAGGAAATGTCCCGGTGTTGTGATGGGGAATTGGCAGTGGGGGAGGAACCCCGAGCTGGAGGGGAGGAAGCAGCTCTGGCTCCCGAGGTTTCCCAGAATGAAGTGAGAGGAACACTGGATTTGTATTTCCAAACCAGCTGTGGGTCTGCTGGTAGGCAAAACCAGCACTGAGAGATAAAAGAAACAATGGGGAAGAAAAACCCAAAATTCCATACGAATTAAAAATTAAAGGGAGGGTTGTACATTAGAGGGGAATCTTTGGGATCAGGTGCTCTGGGAAGTCTGAACCTCTCAAGTACCTCAGAAATGGGGAAAGAGAGAAGGGAAATGCAACTGGGAAATTGGGATAAAAAGGAGGCTGCGTCCTCCAAAAATTGGACACACCCCAGCGGAATGCCCCATGGCCTCTGCCTTTACTAGAATGAAGTAAAAGGGCTCCTCTGTCTCATTTTTGGACATAAACCTCTGGTGTTTGTGGATTCATTTTCCTGACAGAGGGAATCTGGGCTTCCCAGCAGGAGCAGCTGGGCCCAGCTGGGCTGGGCTGGGGTCACCTCCAGCCTCGCCTGTCCCAGGCTCCCCTGGAGCTGCTTTGGCTCCAGACCTCGAGGAGGGGCCTTCCCAAGAGGAGTGCCAGGGAAAAAGAAGTGAAAATCCCTGGTTTTCACCAGTGGGTGGATAATCCATGAAGTGTTTCTGTCTAATCTGAGGCTTTATTTAGATCCATTTGTCTGGATTTTGAACTTTTTATCCTTACTTGTTTTTTGTCTTAATAAGTTCAATTATGTTTTTAATTGGAAAATCAGCTTTAACAGCAAAGCAGAGCTTTAAATCAAGAGAATGTTGAAAGAGGAAATTTCAGACTTCAGAACTTTCTGAACACTTAAAATTCCATATAAATCAAAATGGACTTTTTCCTTTGAAAACTTCTGGCTCCAGCACGTCAGCATTTCTCCATGGGGGAAAAGATGAGGGAATTTCCTGGGCAATTTCCCAATATTTCTGGTACCTGCAGTAGCTGTTTAAAACCCTTTCACATCCTTTCACCCTCCCACACAGACTGCTGAGAAATAAATCCTTTGGAAATGGAAATCAGGCTTGAAGTAAACAGATTAGTAATGGTTATTTGGTAACACTTTATTAATTAAATGTCCTAAATACATTTAAACCTAGGCATTTAATTTAGATTTATTGGGATAATTTAGATTTATAAGAATCGTTATTATACCTTAAGTACAGTAAATGCCAATTGATTTTTATAGACAATATTTACTGAGGTGTAACCACAGTGCAAAATTTAATTATCTCCATGCTCAGTTAAAAGGACAGGACAGAGGGTTCAGCCCCAGGACTGCTGGAGGTGCCAGGGCTGGAGCTGCTCCTGCTGCTCCAACCTCAGAGCGCCGAGCTCTGCCCTGTCCTGTGCTTCCAGATCCTTCCCAGGAGTGCCAAGAGCTCCACAGGCACTTCTTCATAGGAAAATCTTCTACCTCATGGTTCACCTGGAGAGGAGAAGGCTCCAGGCAGAGCTCAGAGCCCTGGCAGGGCCTGAAGGGGCTCCAGGAGAGCTGCAGAGGGACTGGGGACAAGGATGGAGGGACAGGAGCCAGGGAATGGCTGCCAGTGCCAGAGGGCAGGGCTGGATGGGATCTTGGCAATTGGGAATTGTTCCCTGGCAGGGTGGGCAGGGGCTGGGCTGGAATTGCCAGAGCAGCTGTGGCTGCCCCTGGAGCCCTGGCAGTGCCCAAGGCCAGGCTGGGCATTGGGGCTGGCAGCACCTGGCACAGTGGGAGGTGTCCCTGCCGTGGCAGGGGTGGGGTTTAACATGAGCTGAGCTGATCTTTAAGGTCCCTTCTAACCCCTCTGACCTGGCCCAGCTCTGATTTGTCATTCTGGGGCTGCTGCCAGGGAAGGAGCCACATTAACAAATCTCCAGACTGGGAGGAAAATCTTCCAGTCACTCTGGGTACTTCCCCCACCCATGAATTGTTGATCTTCTGTTCCAAAGGATGTTTTATTTTGCATTTTTTTTCTTTACACCCTTTTCCCTGTGAGCAGCATTGATTTTCCTGTGTAGGGTCACTAAGTCAGGCTGGGTTTACCTTGGTGCTGCTGACCAGGGCTGGCCAGAGGAGCAGAGCAGCCAGGAGAGCAGAGCACACAATTCCCAAACCCCTGATCCAGGAGAGCAGAGCACACAATTCCCAAACCCCTGAACCAGGAGAGCAGAGCACACAATTCCCAAACCCCTGAACCAGGAGAGCAGGACACACAATTCCCAAACCCCTGAACCAGGAGAGCAGGACACACAATTCCCAAACTCCTGCTGTTCACCCACAGCTTCTGAAGCAAAGTAAAGCCCATCCCAAACAACCAAAGCTGCCTTTTCCCATCCTGGGAGCTGCAGCAGGATCACTGCCTGGCAGGATGGGAATGCCACTGGTGCAGAGATCTCTCACTGCTTCGTTCTGCAGAAGTTTTGGCAGATGTTTGATGCAGGGGCTGTTTGGGGAGGTTCATGTTCCAGCAGCTTTGCTTTGAGACTGGAGCAGGAACGAGCCCAGAATGCCAAGCAGAGCCCAGCCAGGCTCACCTGTGCTCGTGTGAGCCCCACAAATCACCTCAGGCACTCCAGCAAGTTCACAAACCCTCAGGAAACGTCAAACAAACCCGGGCTGGGGCTCCAGCGTGGATGCAGAGTTCTCATAGGAAATAATTCCCAGCGAGCAGCTCAGAGAGCAAGATAATGATTCCTGAAGTGAAAATAACACAGAGCAGGGGGATTATGTGGGATAAACACATTTTTATGCAGTTATGCTGAAGACTTTGCTGTTGGAACCTTGCAATGTCAGTTTGCCCTCTCTGATCTGAGTCCCCACATTTTTCTCTGTCTCACACCCAAGTCACCAAAAGCCTCCAACTCTCACCAAAATTAACCCCAAGTGCTTTAAACCCTCTGCACATCCCAGCCCATGCTCTGTGTCCTGGATTTACCTCTTCCAGGTGCAATATTCCACCTCTTCCAGGTGAAAAGTGATCTGCTGCTGCACAGGGATCTCGGGGCTGAATGAAATCCACGTCAGCTGCCAGGGCTGAGCAGATGGACGTGAGGGAGGGATGTTGTGTGTGGGGAATCTGGCAGACAGAGGAGCTGGTCCTGTTGAATCAGTCATTGAGATAATCGGGATATGGCTATTTCTGGGAGGAGCAGCTTCTCTGTGTGTGCTGTGGCTCTGTTTGTATGGACACAGGAACACAGGAGCTGAGTCACTGCCCAGCGGGACCTGGGGAGGCTGTTTGAAGGAGCCTTTGAGCCCTGGAATTGCCAGGCTCTGTGAATTGGGATAGAGCCACAGCTGAGGTGGAATTGAGGAGGGAGCAAAGCTTGGTGCCCACACCACCAGCAGCCCCTGGAGCGGAGCTCTGCCTCCTGTGCAAACAGGATAACAGGGCTGCAGAGGGGAATCGCAAAATGCTTCCTCTGCATGAGCTCCGGCCATGAAGCTGAACATTTTACTGAAGCCTTTGGAAATCCAGAGGGGTTTGGTGGCTGTGGCCTGGGTGGCACAAAGAAAATCCAAGGGCAGGTTTAGAATAGAGATCAGGACACAGGTTCTGGCTTCTACAGGGCTGGATGGGATCTTGGCAATTGGGAATTGTTCCCTGGCAGGGTGGGCAGGGGCTGGGCTGGAATTGCCAGAGCAGCTGTGGCTGCCCCTGGAGCCCTGGCAGTGCCCAAGGCCAGGCTGGGCATTGGGGCTGGCAGCACCTGGCACAGCGGGAGGTGTCCCTGCCATGGCAGGGGGGGCACTGGGTGGGATTTAAGGTCCCTTCCCACCCAAACCATTCTGGGATCTTAAGGGTACCAAGCACTGGGCCCAGCCCTGTGCTGACACCAATCCACTGCCCCCCTTCCTGTGGGTACAAACAGCAAAATTGGTGCTTGAACAGGGCCACAGCCTGCAAATTCCTGTGGAGAATGACCAGACAGAAGAATAAAGGGAGACAAATCTCCTGATGCACACAAATATTGTGTGAAAATGCAGACGGTTCTGTTGGTGAGCGTGCGAGGAGCACGGAGCACGGGGAACATGTTCCAAGTGTCAAATGGATTATACTCCAGCGCCCTTATTGTTTCATATAATTCTCATCTAATGTCACCCCTGGCAACAATAACACAATATTCGCTTTGATGGAGCCTCGCTGAATATTTTTAAGCAACGAGGAGATTGCTAGGGGGAGGAGGGGCAGGCGGGGCGGGGGGGGCGGAGGA
>NW_005054428.1:618400-638944 GCF_000277835.1 Geospiza fortis | reverse complement strand
TGGGAGCAAAGCCATCCAAGGAGCTCGGGGAGAGCAGAGGCAGGGACGTGGAGGGGGAAAAATAATCTCAATTTCTGCAGGCTGGGCAGAGCTGTCACTGGCAAGGTCAGGCCAAAGGGAGCTGATTCCGTGGGAAGGGAGGAGAAAATGACTGCAAAGGTGGAAAGTGCCAAGAGGCAGCGTGGGCTCATCCTCCCTGATTTGATTACTTTCCTGACCCAGAGGTTTCCATGAAGGTGATTCATGGACCCAGCAGCCAGAGCCCAAGGCCTGGGCTCCCTCCTGCTACCAGGAGAATTCCTGGGTGAGGACAGCAGCCCCAGGGACCAGGGGGCACAGGGAAAGCTCAGCTCCCCTCCTCAGCATGGTGACCTCCAGCTGGCTCAATGGATAACTCTGCTGGAATCCCCCTTGGAGCACATCCCCTGCACGGGGGCACTCACTCAGAGCCCCCCGTGATGCCCTGGGTGATGCCCTGTTGGGATGGTGTTCACAGGGGTTCTTGGATGAGGGAGAAGACTCCACGTTTCAGAAGGCTTGATTTATTATTTTATGATGTATATTACATTAAAACTATACTAAAACAATAGAAGAAAGGATTTCATCAGAAGGCTAGCTAAGAACAGGAAAAGAAAGAATGATAACAAAGGCTTGTGGCTCGGCTCTCTGTCCGAGCCAGCTGACTGTGATTGGCCATTAATTAGAAACAACCACATGAGACCAATCCCAGATGCACCTGTTGCATTCCACAGCAGCAGATAATCAATGTTTACATGTTGTTCCTGAGGCCTCTCAGCTTCTCAGGAGGAAAAATCCTAAGGAAAGGATTTCCCCTCAAAGATGTTTGTGACACCCTGTCCCTGCCCTTGGTGTGCTGCAGGTTCCACCCTCCTGCCCCTTGTTCTGCTCCTGCCCTGTGCCCAGCCCCAGGGACTGCACCAATCCCTTCATTCCTACATCAATATTTTTCCTTGGGAATCCCTCAGAGGAAAATAATATCAACAGAACTGATTGCCATTTCCTGTGTGGCTGCCTGAGTAACGGGAACCAGATGATGTTTATCTTTAAAAAATATGAAAATGCCAGTAAAAAAGTAATTAAAAAAATAAAAATTCACCTCCCGGTATTTTCCTGTTGCAGCTGGAGAAATAACAGGGGCATGCCACATCTGCCTGTTCAAATCCAGCAAAAAAAAAAAGGGCTTTCTTCCAGGAATCAGGGAAGGTACAACCTCCCTGGCCCTGTTTCAAAGTGGAACTCCTGATTTTCAGCACATAACTCAATTTTAGGCATTTCTGTGGAATGAGCTTAATAAATGAAGAGCTTGTGAACGTTCCTGCTGGGAGCACAGGTCAGGGCTCCCAGGGCTTAGCTGTGCCCTTTGCCAGGCTGAGCTGGAGGGGAGGTGTATTACTGGGGACAATGGTGTAACTCAGTTCTGTTTGGCGAGATCACAGCTATTTACACAGATTGACACAGATTTACACAAATTTACACACTTCTGGAGTTCCTTCATCCACACCAACAGCACCAGCAGAGATTAAAATAAGGTGGGAAAACCTCACTAAAATCCCATTTTAAGCTCTCTGACAGGACAGAGTGTAGCTCTGGGAATGGATGTGCATGTTGGACACTGAGGGAATTTATTCTTGTCCCCTGCAAAGAGGAAATTTCATCCCATGAATATCAGAGCGTTTCTATCTGACCAGATGTCAAGCTCAGAGAACTCTTTCCAACCTCCTCCTTTCCCAGCTCCACTGCTTCCCAAAGTTTCCAACCCTCAGGCTGTATTTATTACTGATTGATCCCTTTCATCATTCCTGGGGGTTTATTTGCTTTGTGTCTTTGAATTCTGTAAGCAAAATCCTCTTGTTTTCTCTTTCTCTCATTTTCAGCCCCTATAGCAAATCAAAGGCAACTCCGATGTTGGTGAGGGACACAGAATGATGCATCTGACTCCATGGATATCAGAAGGCTAATTAATTACTTTATTATACTATATTATTCTATACATCTAAAAGTGAATCTGCCAAGCACTCAACCCTGCGCACAACTGCACAGAATCTCATGACTGTCCCCCCACAGTCCCCACACACACACACACACACACACCAGGCCCTGACAGGCCAAGGAACCAAAACACCATCACTGTGGCTAAACATTCTCCATGTTGCATTCTGCCTTTGCACAACATAGGCACAGCAAATGATAAGAATTGTGTTTTCTTTCTCTGATGTTCTGAGAATGTGACCCAGAAATATCCTTGGGAAGAATTGTGCCTTGCTTTTCTCTGTGAAGAGAAATGTGGCTACAGGCCCCAGTTATAAAAGAAAGACTCATCAAGTGCTTGGAACTTGGAAATGGAATGGCCAAATTACAGCCCAGGCGCAGAAACCCAGGGCACCGGGAATATTTCTCTGTCTGCTCTGGGGTGCCCTGACCCCCAGGAGAGCTCTGACTTTGATCCTCATCCATGGAGAAAGTTTCCCAGACTTCAAAATGGACCAGAGTCCACAAAAGTGTGAAATAGGTTATAGAGACCAGTGTAGGTGTATCACTTGGTGAGAAATTGATGTTCTGGGAATTTTAGTATGCTGTGGATGGAGGCAAGATGGAGGGCACAGGGTGCTGTCCTGGGTTTCTTTGTCATGATTCTTCTTCCTTCTTCTTCTTCATGGGTTTGGGTGGCATTTTGTAATTGGGAGGGGAAATCCGCATTGCAGAAGGATTAGTTATTGGGTTAAAAGGGAAAATAATCTAGGTGTCAGTTCTTAATTGGATAGTTTAGTTTTAAAAGACCTTGTAACAAGAGATTGTTGGCCATTTTGTGCTTTTCCAGTTCCTGAGTCTGGGGTGGACAGCACACAAAACTCTAGATAAGATAACAATAAACAAGAACCTGAAGACCAAAAAGATCCAGTGTGTCTCTCTTTCCTGACACAAAACCGCTCCAGGAGGGTCTCCCCCGACAGGGGAGCCCCCTGGGAGAGCCCAGACTGAGATCCAGAAGTCGAGAAATCAGCAACAGGTACCCAACACCCAGGGGTGCCCATCAGAAATAAGGAAATCAGGGCATTTCTGTGGCGTGGGGAAGCTGAGCCCAGCATTGCCAGAGCCTGGTTTGAGCCCTCAGCCCTGGCTTCGTCCAGGGCAATCCCCGCACACCTGAGGGTGTTCTCCAGCTCCAACCAGCATTCTGTGAGCCCTCAGCTCGCTGGGAAAAGCCAATCCATGCCTTGTGCTGGTGCCGTGACAGGAGCGATGTTTGAAATGCTGCTGCTCAAAGGGAGATGGAGAGTGAGGGGCTGGTCTGGACTCCTCTTCCCTAACCCCAGCAGTTCGTGTCTGTCCCCTGAGCTGGGTGATCCCTCTGTCCTTGCAAAGCAACAGATGAGCCCAAAGTGCTGGGGAGGAATTGGCAGTCCCTGGGCAGACTTCACATTCTATAAACCCCATCTGGGCTTTTCTGCAAGGGCTTTGTGACCCACCCCAGGAGAGGCTGAGGGAGCTGGGAAGGGGCTCAGCCTGGAGCAAAGGAGGCTCAGGGGGCCCTTGTGGCTCTGCACAGCTCCTGCCAGGAGGGGACAGCCGGGGGGGTCGGGCTGTGCTCCAGGAACAGGGACAGGAGCAGAGGGAACGGCCTCAGGCTGGGCCAGGGCAGCTCAGGGTGGGCACAGCAGTAATTTCCCCATGGAAAGGGGGCTCAGGCCTTGGCAGGGGCTGCCCAGGGAGGTTTGCAGTGCCCATCCCTGGAGGTGTCCCAGCAATTCCTGGAGGTGGCACTCAGAGCTCTGGGCTGGGGACAAGGTGGGCATTGGGCACAGTTTGGACTCGGTGATCCTGGAAATCCCTCCCAGCTTTGATGTTTCTCTGGTTCTGTGACCAGAAGGGTTTATTTCAGTGATGGCCCAGATTTGAGGAATGATTTTCTCCTGGTAAAGGCCCTGTGGGAACAGAAAGGCTCAGCCAGGTGAAGTGAGGAGGTGTTGAAGATTGCAATGCAAGATGTTTTCTATTACCATCTGTAGGGCAGATTATCTTTTGTCAAGTGGGCAGTTTGCTTTATCTCTCTTTTTGACTGACCACATTCATACGTCCCTGGGAGGGGACATCTGCTGATAACAGACTATTGAATGTCTCTGCATGGCTGATAAGAACTATAACATCCCATTGGGAGATGTGAGCCCAGAGGGAGGAGCCAAGCATTCCTACCCAGATATAACCCAGAGGTTTTGAGACACCAGCACGGCTTTCTCCATGGGATTCCCCAGAGGAACAGCAGCTGCCTCTTCTTCCACTGGATCTTCAGAGGAAGAATACATCCTTCTCTACAGGACCCCCTTGCTCCAGCAGAACCACCCCTGACACTGCAGGAGGGCTGAGCCACAATTCCAATGGGACTGCTGCCAGCACCCTGACCCACAGGGTGTCAGGTTGGGTTCTGACCCTGTCAGTGTTGTTCTAGTGGACTGCGTTGTTTATTTTTTTTTCTTTTCCCTATTAAAGAACTGTTATTTCCTGCTCCCATATTTTTGCCTGAGAGCCCCTTAATTTAAAATTTATAGCAATTCGGAGGGCTGTGGAGGGTTTACATTCTCCATTTCCAGGGGATGCTCCTGCCTGCCTTAGCAGACTCCTGTCTTTCCAAACCAAGAGAGGAGGACACAGGGGATTGGTACTGCCCTGCTGGGGCTCCACATCTCCAGGTCAGGATCTCTCCATGTGGGACCACGGGGCTCCAGGAGCTCCAGGAGCTCTGCAGGGACCCTCCAGCCCTCAGCTCACCCTCCCCAGGCAGCTCCAGCACCCACAGCACCCACAGCAGCAGTGAGAAAGTTTCTTTCAGACGCTGGAAGAACAGAAGGGGCTCGGGCAGGGACATCTCCAGTGAAACATCCCCACTGATAAAGGGTCTGCCTGGGTTGGGTGAGGAGATAAATCCCTTTCATTCACACTCATTAAGGCTTGGCCATTTTAACGCTGTTTTCCATAGAAATGGATGAATTCTAATCCTTTGCTGGTGTGTTATCCAAAACTCCACATGTACTCTGCTCCTGTTTACCTGCTGGGTTCTGTTGTTCCAGGGAATGGCTGCTCTGAACTCCTTTTCTGGGGAAAAGCCCTCATGGTTACCCCTGGCCCTGCAGGAGGACACAGGGAGCTGCTGGGAATGGCCCAGGAGAGGTGTCCCAGGGGACTTCTCCTTTGGGAACTGCCTTTGGATGAGACAGGCTGACATCCCAAGGAAAAGGTGTTTTTTCTTCCCAGTGTCTGAAACGGCTTCTGTGATAAGAAGAAAATTAATTAGGAGGGAGATTATGAAAGGACTCTTGTGCCAGTACCAGAGCAGTGTCCAGTGGGGACACTGGTTGGTTCAGTTCCCAGAAAACTCTTGTGTTTTGCTTCTGGAGCTGTGAAAGGCTGGAAATGCACCATTGTTGCCCTAAATATTCATTCATTCCCGACCTCAGCAACGCTGGTGGAGCCTTGTCTACCCTGAGCTGAATTTTTAGGAGGCTGAACACAAAGGTTCAGCGCCAAGATTGAGATCAACATTTCTTTCCAAGCCTGGGAGGTGGGAGCCAGGGATTAACTCTGGATAACAAGCTCTGGAATTAGATTGGGACTCATTTAAGAGAAATGATCAACAGAACAACCCGCTCCTGAAACATCTGACATTTTCTGGGAGGGGAAATGAGCTGACCTGTCTTGTGAAGGATCTGAAAATGAGATGATTTGTGTGGTTGTGAAGGATCTGTCAGTGCCCCATGGGGATACACAGACTATTTTCCTTTGTGGATATATTTGGTTTTGCCAGTAGAATGGGAGTAAATTCCAGCCAAGTCTCCCATTTTGTCTGAGACTTTTTTCTGCCTTGTGCATTTTCACCTGGACTTTCCCAAATTTGGTATCAAAAGCTGCTAAATGACAGCCCTGAAGGTCTGGGCTCACCTTGTACAAGTTGGAGACATAAATTTCAGGCCAGGGAATGCTGGGGGCAATGGAGCAGAAGGCCAGAAGATGTCCCAGGAATTATTCAGATGATTATTTAGGTATTTCCCCCATGGCTGGGGTCACTCATAGAGTAATTCCTAGGCTGCAGCACATCAGTCTCCTCTTTGGCCAAGGTGTGCAAGGTCAGAAGGACAAAATTCACTCTTGTGTCCTGTGCAAGGAGGGAGGAAATGTTGGGATCTTGCCAGAATATTTCTGTGATCTGGGTGTTATAAATCCAAGGATTTCCCTCCATGCTGGAGCCCATTCCTCTCTCTGAGCCAGACCTGCAGGGGTTTAGGAGGTTTGGAATTGTCCATGGAGGACAGAGGGCTGAGGCTGAGCTGCTTGGTGATTTGCCTGTCAAATGGGAATCCACAGTGCTGGTCTCCACAGGTTTTTCCTGGAATTGTGGTGGATGTTGGGAATCCAAGTGTCTCAATACCCTCAGGGTTGTCACCTTGTGCTTTTCTTTGACCTGACCAGAACTTCAAAGTAGCAAAAAGCTCAGAGCTGTGAATTTGGGTCAGACTCTGCAGGTTCAGCTGATCCATTGGGAATATGGGAAGGGTTTGGAGCAGAGGTGCCCTGAGCTGAGAGCTGAGAGCACACCTGGTCTGGGGCAGTTCCATCCCTGGATAAATCCCTGTGACTGCTGAAACCATCCCCAAACCTCCTCGTGCAGTGTCCTGTGTCAGGATTTGCTGTAACCCAGGTTGGAATTCTCCAACATTTCCAGCTTTTCACCCTTTTTCAGCCAAGAACAGGGATTAGGAGCTGGACTTAAAAGCTCTGCTTGGTTTTCTCCAGCTTTAGTTGATTGTGCAGAAAAAGGCCCAAATCTTCAAGGCTCTGCTCAGCCTCTGGAAAACAGTTTTATTGTGGGCTGATCATTTCCTTCTCTCACCACAGCATCATTCCAGCAGCGCGTGGACACGAGATGTGGCAAACAAGAGACCTGGGTGTGAGTTTTGTGCAGGTCCCCATGAGCTCCCAGGAGCTCTCCAGGATAGGAGGGGCCTGGACCTGATGGATCCAGGAAGGCAAGAGAGACAGAAATGTCCTGGATGGTTCCATAATTTGATGTTTCCAAGGCCAGAGCAGAGGGCAAACAGAAACATCCAGCAGTTCTTGCCAGCTCTGGATTTTCCAGAGGTTTTTGCAGCCCTGGGTGTAATTCCCTGAATTCCAGGAATGCAGAGCAGGCCCTGGGATCCCCATGCTGACACTGAGGGTTGTTTGCAAACCCCTGCTGGATTCCAAACGTTTGCTGCAATAAAGAAAATCAGGTTATCCCCAGTCAGGACTGGCTGTGCCTCCCTGGCTGACTGCAGCCCCTGGCTGGGCAGGCACAGGGATGTGGTGTCCTTGGACTGGGATGCACAGTAAATACCAGCCCATATTAGCACAGGCACCAATGCCTATTAAGCCACAGGCTAAATTTGGGATTTTTATGTTGCAATAAATCTTGCTTCTCTACAGAGCCTGGGCAAACCTTAAATCAAAGGCTTTCTCCTCTCCCCTCTCGTCAGTTATTGATTGGGGCATTATCCACGAGGAGAACACGCCATAACCGTGATGGATCTGCCCGGTTCTGGCACTAATCCTGGGATAAGTGTGTGCTCTGCTGCCCACCCTTGGCTGGGCTCCATTCCAGAGGCTGCTCCTCTGGCCCATCCTGATTGAAGGATGGGAGCAGAGTGATGGATGAGGATTTTCCAGACGACTTTCTGCCCAGGTAGCTGGCACCCCCCACAGCGGGCAAATCTCACCCCTCTCCCAAAATAATGCTCCTCTGGGCAAAAACATCACTGGGAAAAGAGAAGGAAGGGAGGTGGAGAGGAGGAGTAGATAAAGAGGTGTAAACAAGAAGAGCTGCCAGGTCAGAATTCCAAAGACAGAGCCCTCAAACAAGAGACAGGAGCTCTGGAGGGTCAGAGAGGTCTCTGTGCAAATGTGGGGTGCAGCAAAGGGGTAAAACTGTTCCCCAAATGCCCTAGCAATCCTAGTGCTTTGGGATCAGCATCACCCATGGATTTATACATCTCTTTTCCTGCTGTCCCTCACAGGTAAATGTCCAGGATCTCACTTCACTTCTGTTCCAAATCCTTCTCCCCCCTTCCTGCTGCGGGCAGCACCCAAAAATCCCCTCCAATGTTTTGTTGAGGGAGACTGGGGAAGAAAATAATTTCTCTGCCCTGTCTATTTTTGCCATGTTAAACACCAGAAAGAAATGCCATTATGAATATACCCTAATTCAGACTCATCCCTGAGCAGATTTCACTTTGGTGGGATAAATTTATCCCCGTCAGATTTCAGAGCTGGCCGCGACTGGGACCTAATGAATCCAACCAGCTCAGGATAACAATAATTTCTACAAATCTGCTTATCTGGGCTAAATGTTTATCCCTTTAGCTGCAAACCTCTTGATCCCAAATCATTGTTATAAAACATAAGCAGAGAGTGTCTGCACGAGGCTGTAATTGAAAGGCACTTATTTGCTCAGCTGCTCGGCACAATGGCAGGGATTGGAGTGTGTTACCTCCAGATCCCCCGCTTGATTCATTCCTGCAGAACAGCGCAGGGGAGGCTCTAAAATCGCTCCTGGTGAAGAAAGCCGCTGCAGGTAGTGGCTGAAAGGCGTGTGGGGAGGTGGCACAGGAGCACCCCTGTGATGAGACGCTGCTGCAGGGCAAACACCGGCTCTGAGTGCAGGATAAACCCCGGGGGCAGGAGAGAGGGGCAGAGAACAGAGCTGGGAAACGGCACCGGGAGCAAAACTGCTCGGGCTGCTCCACTGCCTGAGCTGGGAGCAACGGAGACAAATGCTGATTATGGGCTGTAATTAATCTGCTGGGGCTGCCTCAAAGCACTTCTGGCTTCAATTGCAGAGTGTGGAGTGCGAGGATGGATGGGGCTGAGGGAGTGGGAGCACATTGCCCTCCTGGTCTGGGCCTGCGCAGTCCCACAGAGCTCCCGAGGGATGAAGGAAAGGGAATTCTGCAAGGGGGACCTGCTCGCCTGCACTGTGGGAAAACCTCTGTGGCAATGCCGGCATCATAAAACAACCACAGAAGGGTTTGGGGTGGCAGGGACCTTAAATCCCACCCAGTGCCACCCCTGCCATGGCAGGGGCACCTCCCCCTGTGCCAGGTGCTGCCAGCCCCAATGCCCAGCCTGGCCTTGGGCACTGCCAGGGCTCCAGGGGCAGCCACAGCTGCTCTGGCAATTCCAGCCCAGCCCCTGCCCACCCTGCCAGGGAACAATTCCCAATTGCCAAGATCCCATCCAGCCCTGCCCTCTGGCACTGGCAGCCATTCCCTGGCTCCTGTCCCTCCATCCTTGTCCCCAGTCCCTCTCCATTTTTCCTGTGGCTCCTTCAGGCACTGCAAGCCCCAAATAAGGTGACCCAAAGCCTTTTCTTCTCCAGGTTGAACAATCCCAGTTCTCTCAGGCTTTCCTTGTGGGACAGTGTCCTGCAGCCCCTCAGTGTGACCCTTCCTCTGTCATCCCAAACAGTGACTGCAGCTCTCCCTGAGCCCCAGAGAAGGAGGGGGTGTGGAGGAACCAGTTCAGTGCAGGGCCAGCTCCAGCAGCATGGGGACTGCAGGGTCACCCCTCACCACGGGAATGCAGCAGCTCAAGAGGAGATTTCTCCCTGGGAACGGGGGTCTGTGAGTGCCTGGAATGGCCCCAGGCTGGCCCTGCTGCCAGCCTGGCCATTCCCAGCCTGCTGCACCCTGGGAGCAGGAGGGCCAGCAGTGGCAGATGGCCCAGCATTTACCATTATTTCAGGTACACTGGACCTTGGTTATTTCCAGCTCCAGAACCCCGCAGTGAAACCTTGGCTCTCGCCCGTGTGTCGCTTGGCAATTTGTCTCCATCCCATATTGCTTCAGTAGCGTTCAGATAAACAAATTAAGGGAGGAGAAAGCAACAAATGCAGCTTAAGACTAATTCCCCTCCACCCCCTCAATCACTGAGGGCCTTGAAGAGTGTTCAGAGCCAAATTACACTTCAGTGCACAGGATTTAATTTGCATCTGCCAACTTCAGAAGGGGATTTAGTCAGACAGGGCATTTGCATGCCATAAAAGGAGCTGATCTCTAATTAAACTAATATCATGTTTGAGTTTCTGCAGCGATAACGGGGAAGACAAAACGTGCAGGTCTTGGCAGGGGGAAGGAGCAGGCTGGGAGCACAGGAGGGGAACAGCTCCTCTAAAACCTGCCAGACACAGAGGGGGCATTTCAGGGTGGTGGGAGGGTCCTGTGCTAGAGAGAGAAATAATTCCCTGGTACTTCCAGAGCCTCTGCAGCACTTCTGCAGCGTTTACACCCAGGAAATGCACCCAGGTGTTGGGAAGCTCCCTCAGCAGAGCCTGACAGCACCAATTCCTGGCAGGAGCAGGATGATTTCCTGGAAAAAAAAATTTAAATCCCTTCTCTTCTACATGATCTGGCATTTCTGGGAACATGGAGTCAAATCAGCTTTCTAATTTTACTCTCCAGCCTTGATTAAGACAGAGCTTGGGGTATGTCCAGGGCTTTCAGCAGTCACTGAGTGAGAGGGAGGTGAGGGCTTGCCATGAATCCAATAATTCCTGGTGTTTTTCCACATCCCAGCATTCCCAGGCCCAGCCCTGGAAGGATGCTGAGGAGTCTGACAGCCAGAATCCATTGAACAAGTACACAAAACATCAAACAACTAAACAGAGATCTGTTTCAGAATTGTCTTTGGCTCTGCTGGATCGATTTTGGTTTTTAACAATTCCTGCTAAGAGGAAACTTCCAGGGCAGCTCAGCCACAGGAGACAGCCAGATTACTTAGCTGCCATCAAAGAGTCAGGGAAATCAGTAAACTCTGGCAATTATTGCCACAGATTAATGGATTTTAGGGCCAGGGAGGAACACATTCCAACACTGAGTCTGATTTCCTGCCCTCCAACGTCCCCGAGCGATTCTTTTCCTGAGCCCGGGTTTGAAGCAGGAGGAGCCTTTGAGGGGGACACCCCCCGTTGATGCAGAGACACCCAGGACAGAGCAGAGCCTCACCCCTGTGAGCCCAGCAGGGAGAAACCCCTGCCTGCCTCAAAGCTGCCCATTTGTGTCTGCTTTAGTTCTTCCAAAGTTCATCTCCGAGCTGCGGCGGCAGCTGGGCCTGGAGTCACACACGGATGTGACAGGGATCCTGCTCCTCCCTGGGAACCTGGGGCTGCCCCATCCCTGGGAGTGCCCATGGCTGGAGCTTTTTTATGCTTTCCATACCCCAAACCTCCAGTTTCTCATAGGAAGGCCAGCTCTGGGTTAATTTTCAGATCATTTTTCATTTATTTCCCACTCAGGTGGGCCTGGCTTGCAGCACTTCCCCAAGCAAACATCCCCTGGCACCTCTCTCCCAGGAAACAGCCACACGTGGATCAAACCTTGTTTATTTTCTCCCTGGTGACTCAGGGCTTGCATATGCCACCGTGTGTGGCATTTCCCACTCCTCAAAGAAGCCAACTCCCACATGACATTAAAGCTTGGCTGCGGAGGAGTTTAGTGTTTCAAAGATGGAAGGACCCAAGCAAAATATCCTTTGGACAGAACTAAAGCATTAGGGAACTTTTCAAGGTGAGGGGATTTGTGTGCTCGGGTTCTGAGCTCTGGTCCAGCAATCTCCAGCTGGGCTAATCCCTGCAAAGATAAAAGCACCCGCTGGTCCTGCAGGGGAAAACAAGTTCTCCCCTGGCAGAATAGAGCCCTTAACAACCCCCTGAGTAATCAAAGCCTCCCAAACCCTATAAACAAGGTTTGATCCACGTGTGTCTGTTTCCTGGGAGAGACCTGCCAGGGGATGTTTGCTTGGGTAAGTGTTCCAAACCCTTGGGGTTTGTGTTTCCTGAGCTGTCAGAGCAGCAGTGGGGTGGTGTGACCTTGCAGGGCAGAGGCCACCCCTCCCCAGGTGACCTCACCTTCCCTGGGACCTCGGGAAGTTCCTGGATCCCATTGCCTCATCCCTGTGGGAAAGGAGGGTGCTCTCCCTGATGCCTTAAGTTTGAGCTTTCATATTTTCCAGATTCTGTCCTGCATTAGTGTGTAACTCTGAACTTCACATAAAGTGTCAGCAAGTTCTCCTCACAGTTCAGTCAGAACAATCCTTTTCCAGCCCCAGAACCAAGGACACCGCTGCAGCTTCAGGCCCAATAAGTGCAAACAAGAGCGAACTGAGGAGAGCAAACTGGGAGGATGGGACTGTAATTGGACAATTAACCCCAATATGGAAATGGACCAAAACTTATAGAAGTGTGAAAACTTGTGACCCACCATCCATCTTGGGTGTATCCTCGGCCAGGCTCTTGTACTGCCCAAGGTGTGTCCTTTGAAGGAAGCCTTTTAATAAATCCCTACTTTATTCCTTTAACACTGTCCAGCCTCTGCTCTAGGCAGCCTCTCAAGGCATCATCCCCGCGCCTGCTCTAAGGAAAAAAGGAGTTTGAGCAGAGCATTTTCAGTCTCTCAAAGACAAACAGACCCTAAAGCCCCTCCTGGCTCCCCCACCTTGGACTTGCAGCTCAAACCCCCCAGACCAAACCACAAATGTCACCCAGAGCAGAGCCCAAACTACAAAACCCTTCCCTTGTTTTTTAGCTCCCCAAACATCCCATGGGTTTTGAAAAGGGGAGGGGAAATCCCATTGTTATGGTGCCACAGCCAAGCTCCCAGGTGGGTTTTCCTTGCTAAATAAATCAATCAAAGGGAATCTGATCCTGGCTCAGTGAGCCTTCAAAATCACCCAAATACACAAAGTTCCTAAAGAGCAAGCGGGATAAAAAGGCAACTCCTCCACATGTTCCACCTGCTCAGGCTCCTGCTCCACAGGCTGGGGCTGCTGTCGGGGATTACAACGCAGCTGGAGCTCACAGAAGGAGCAGGGCACGTGGAGGGGAGGGAAATACCTGTACCAGTCCAATTAACACCAATGAGCTGGGGCTGGGCTCCGGGAACAGGCAAAGGAGGGGCACTGGAGGGATGAAGGGCAGGGCTGGAGGGCTTTGTGCTCCCTCTTAGAGTCAGGAAGCTGCAAACGCCATGGGCAGCAGAGGGGATCACAGCCAGGGAATGCTTCAGGTTGGAAAAGACCTTTGATGTTGGATTATGGATTTTTTTACTTAAAGATGGAGTAACTGAGAGGTGTTTTAAAAACTTTTGTTTTATTTTTAGTCTTATGTGAGGGGTGAGATAATATAAATGTTATAATTCATGTTATTATGATTAGAAGGTAACTATTTTTAATTACAATACATTGTAAGGCATTGAGAATTTTCTACAAATCTATTTTCAACACTTTGAGGTCATCGAGTCCAACCATGGACCAGCAGCACCACCATGGTCACCCCTAAGGCAGGTCCTGAGTGCCACAGCACACTCAGCAGTGGTCACTCCACCCTGCTCCAATGCCTGGCCACCCTTTCCATGAAGGAATATTCCTGTTATCTCCCCTAAACCTCCCCTGCTGTGGCTTGAGGCCATTCCCTCTCATCCTGGCACCCTGGGATGCTGCATCCAGCCCAGGATCCCCCTCCAACCCCTCCAGAGGCTCAGTGGTTCACAGGACGGGGGCACTGAGGTGCTGGAGGATGGACCTGAGCTGCTGGGCCAGCCCAGAGCACGAGGGAGCAGCAGGGCTCAGGTTCCTCACCCCATAAACACAGAGCTCTGCACCAGAGCTGGGCACTCTGAGCTCCCTCAGCGTGGGGGAGAAGAGCCCAGAGCCTCTGGGGTGTGACACCTCACCTGTCCCTGGCTGGGGATGTGACACCTCACCTGTCCCTGGCTGGGGATGTGCCACCTCACCTTCCCTGGCTGGGGATGTGACACCTCACCTGTCCCATGTCAGGGGATGTGACACCTCACCTGTCCCTTGCTGGCTGCCAGGTGAGTCCCAGCCCAGGGGGGACACCAGGCATCTGCTGGCACCTGCAGCTGCCCCAGACCCTGCCAGACCTTGGACAACGCTCCAGGGGCTGATTCTCCACCAGGAATGGGAGATGGGGGCAGTGCCCTGATCCAGAGCGGGGCTGGGGATGGGAGCAGGAGGGGCTGGCAGCACAGCCTGGGGCTGGACAGGGGCTGGGCAGGAGCAGTGGGGACAGCAGGGACCCACCCAGCACTGGCAGCACATGGATTTCTGCAGGGAAAGGGGAGGAGGCAGGAGCTGGGACAGGAGGGGCATTCCCAACAGGAGATGGATTCCAAACAGAATTCCCAACAGAGAGGGATTCCTGACAGGAGATGGATTCCTGACAGGAGATGGATTCCCAATAGGAGATGGATTCCCAGACAGGAGATGGATTCCTGACAGGAGAGGGACTCCCTGACAGGCTCATTTGATGCCCTTGCCTTGCTGGGATCTGTCCAGCAGAGCTTGAAAGGTTTGGGAAATGGACATTTCTGGTGGTCTAGAGAGGAGCAGCAAAGGTCATATTCAATTCCTAAAATTCCTGGCCAGGTGGCCTCACACCAGCCTTGACTCCCAAGGAACAAAGCCCAGATGTTTCATTTTCTGCAGGATCAGCTCAGTTATTACCCCAACCTCAGCTTTACTCCACCAAAATCCATGACTTCCAGTGGATTTATTTAAAAAGCAAAGGAAGAATCAGGAGGAACTCATCCAATGTGCTGCCTTCCATCCCTGGGCTCATCCCCTCTGAAGGAGACCTCACCAGCCCTTTATTGATTAACAACCAGCAGGATCAGGTCTCCTTTTCATGCGGAAAATATCAAAATTAGGGCTTTCACTGCTGATTGTGTTATCTCCAATTAACTGCGCTGATATGATTTGTTCTCCCACAGTCTTTGTTGCATAACTAATCACAGCCAATAAATATAAACACAAAAATAATTAGCTGGAATCAGCTCGCCGCCCATGCCAGGCACAGCCCGGCGGCAGCAGGGAGGACATGCGCTCTTCCTGACATGATTCCAGCTAATTTTTCCTTCATTTTGGATTTTATTTCCTGCTTTGGGTGGAGGCAGGGGCTGAAGGTGCCTCTGAAGGGCTGCAGCCATGGTAACACACTCAGACACGGGATATTGGCTCTCCAGGTGATTCGGGGATTAATTCCGTGTCACTTCTGTTTATCGGCTTGTTCCAGGAGATCCCAACATTCTGACATTCCCCCAGCAGATGTCTGGGAATTAATGAAGTAGAGAGAGGAGTCTCCAGCAAGGGCTTTGACCTGCATGGGGGGAGGATGAGCAGAGACCCTGGCTCTGCTCCTTGTCCTTCAGAGCACTGAAGGTGCCACCCCAAGGACTCAGGTGGTGCCACCAGCCTGGGAGTGGCACTGCTGGGGACAGGATGTTGCTCCTGTGAGCTGCTCCCAAACCAAGCTGGGATGGGCTGGCTCAGGAGCACCTTGGAGGAAAGGGATGGCAGGACTGAAGGATTGTGCAAATCCACCAATTTCCGTGCCATTTGCTGTAGGAAGTGGAATTGTTTCATCTCAGTGCTGTCCTAAATCTGTTGTATCAAGACAGTAAATCTGCAGGTTTTTTTCCCTGTGTTCTTGTTGTGCTTCATTTCTCTGGATCAATTTTATTATCCCATAATTCACATTGTCTCACCCTTCACATTTCATATTACAATGTTTAGCATCATCAAAAGAACATTTTTACTCCATTAGAATGAGAAGGTTTGAAATTTCTGGTGGTCTAGAGAGGAGCAGAAAAGGTCATATTCTAACTCAAATTCCTAAAATTGAGCTTAGGTGATAGAGCTGTGTTGAAACAAACTCTCTCAATGTCCAAGATGGAAAATACTCCCAGTTCCTGACTTACTGTTCTTTTATTAGTAGTATTAGTATTAGCATTAGCATTAGTATTAGTATTTATTAGTATTAGTATTAGTATTAGTATTAGTATTAGTATTAGTATTAGTATTAGTATTAGTATTAGTATTAGTATTGCCCTTCACAACTCCCTGACAGGAGGGTGCAGCCAAGTGGGGATTGGCCTCTGCACCAGGGAAAAACAGGACAAGAGGAAGAGGCCTCAGGTTGTTCCAGGGGAGGTTTAGGTTGGATATTAGGGAAAATTTCTTCCTGGAAAGGGTGGTCAGGCAGGGCTGGAGTCCCCATCTCTGGGGGGATTCAAGAGCCGTGTGGATGTGGCACTTGGGGACATGGCCAGTGCTGGCCTTGGCAGTTGGACTCAGTGACTGATCCCAGAGGGCTTTTCCAACCTTTCCAATGATCCTCTCATTCCATGATTATTCAGGATTTTCTCTTCCCTGGACCAGCAGTTCCACTGGGAAGTGGCACCATTTCCCCACAAATGGAGACTCCATTTCCAAAGCAGTTTGTTTGTCTGGGATTTTGTAGGGCAGCATCAGGAAGGTTTGGGAACGGATCCCTGGGATCTCCCACATTCCCTGTCCTGGACAGTGCCATTCCCACTTGGCACTTGGCAGGATTTGACAAAGCTCTTTTTATTTTCCTTTTTTTGCTGGAGAACCTTCATTTTCCATCATTTTCCCATCTGGCAGTGAGAACCTGGATAACACAGGCACAGAGAGTTCAGGGGGTCTGCTGACCCCAGGGCTTTCAGAGGATCCACTCAGGATCCTTCCAACCCCAAATCCTTTGGGCAGCACCCAAAACAGACAAGGAATCCTGCTCCCTCCCAGACCCCACCTCTCCATCTGGAATATCCCACATGTCCCCAAAATCCTGCTCTCCAGCCCCTCAGATTATGGGCAGGTTTAAAAATGTGAAGTCATCAGAGCTTTTGAGATGTTTCTCTCAAAATTTCCTGCATGCAAATACATGCAAATAGATGTAAATAGGGAGGCACTGCCTCAGCCAGGTTATTAAAGGAGCTGCTGCTCCTAAGAGGATTTTCCTAAGAAAGCTAAAGATCCCCCAACAGCCATTAGAGCCCAGCTCCTGTAAATCACACTAAATGCAGGGCTCTTATCCCTGACAGAGCCTGCACAGGGATGGAGCAGGGGCTGAGGCTGCTTCTGCACCTTCCTCTCCCGTCCCTTCTCCGTTCCTGCAGCGATCTGGGGGTGCCCTGCTCCAGCTGAGGGTGGGAAGGAGCAGCCCTGGCTGGGCCCTGCAGGGGCTCTCCAGGAGCTGCTGGGAGTGGGGGCTGTGCCTGGGGCTCCTCACAGCTGGGGAAAACCAGCCAGGACCTGCTGCTCTGGGGCAGCTTCATCCTCCAAAACCATCCCAGCAGTTAAAATTCCCATCAGCTATAGCAATCCACCAGTTAAACAATCTAACCACTTAAACCACCCACCAGTTAAACCATCCACCAGTTAAACCAATCCACCAGTTAACCATCTAACCACTTAAACATCCACCAGTTAAACATTCTAACCAGTTAAACCATCCACCAGTTAAACATCTAACCAGTTAAACCATCCATCACTTAAACCATCCACCAGTTAAACAATCTAACCACTTAAACCACCCACCAGTTAAACCATCCACCAGTTAAACATCTAACCACTCAAACATCCACCAGTTAAATATTCTAACCAGTTAAACCATCCACCAGTTAAACCATCGAACCAGTTAACCATCTAACCACTTAAACCAATCCACCAGTTAACCATCTAACCAATTAAAACATCCACCAGTTAAACCATCCATCACTTAAACCATCCACCAGTTAAACCATCTAACCACTTAAACATCCACCAGTTAAACATTCTAACCAGTTAAACCATCCACCAGTTAAACCATCAAACCAGCTAAACCAGTTACACCATCCCAGCAGTTCCCTGAACCCTGCACAGGGTCAAGTCATTGAAGAGTTTTCTCCCTCCCCTCAAAATATTGTTTATTTCTTGTTCCTGGAGAAAAGCAAGCACTGAAAAATGGTCACTCAGGCCTTGGGAATGCTCCCATTTGGGGATGCCCCTATCTGACAGCACTGGTGCCATCTCCCTCCCAGACTGGGACTCTCCAGCAGAGCCCCACACGTTGCTGTGCAGGGCTTTTGTGGCTCAGCTGATCCTGGAAGTGGCTCAGTTCTGCTCACAAAGGTTTGTCCTTGAGTTTTCTGCTCCAGCACTCAGGAGCCTCCTGCCTTTCAAAGCTTGGCAGGATTCACTGACACACCAGGAGCTTAACACGATTACCCCAACTTCCACTCCCCTTCCTTAGACCTCACTCCCAGGGGCTATTTGTAATTTGCAGTTGGAGTTTATTCACTGTCTTTGAACAAAGAAATTTGATTTTTTTTCTTTTAGTCTCCTCTTAAATCCTGACAGGTTTAAAAAAAAAAAGAATTAAAAACTCTAAATGCTTTCATGAGAAGCTAAAATTTCTCACGGAAAAGGAAATCCTTTTGGCAAGCTGAACAGCAGAATTATATCAGAGCTGAAGGAAAAATAAATCTTTGACCTGTTTTTGTAATTGTTGCTAATTCATTGTTATTTTTATCATCACTGTTCGTGACAGGGCCCCATTGCAGCGGGCTCTACCCCAGCACAGAACATCACCAGCAGTGAAACCAGGTGACAGTGTCCTGCAGGATTGCTCCAGCAGCGCCTGACCTGGGCCTGGAGTCCTGCTGGATCCTTCAGTGAAAGTCCTCTGCTCCATCAGGGAAAAATATCTTTAATTGCCACGTGGGATGAGGCTGCTCGGCCTTTGGTGGCTCCTCTGAAGGATGATTTCAGTGGCCACGTCTGCAGCAGCAGAGCCCTGATGTGAACACAACTGCTCCCTCTCGGTGCACTGAGCATTAATTAAGGGAGCCAAGCAATGCCCACTTTTGTCAGAGAGCAGGAAACCTAACGAGGCTCCCAGGTAATGAGTGCCTCTCACACGTACAGCAGCTCCCTGAAATAATGAGCTTTGGAAACAATCTGGAGGTGCTGCCTGGATATGGATGCTGGAAATTCGCTGACCCTGTTGCAGGCAGGTCGTGCTTTTCACAGAGCATCTCCCCTTCAGTCTGGGCTCCCTCTTATCAGCCCAGGATTGCAGCAGTGCAGAGCAGCCCCAGGAGCACAGAAATCCTGCCTGGCTCTGCTGCCAGGAGCCAGAACCTTCTCCTGAGCCTTGATCCTTGGTGGGGTCCTGTAGGATAAATCCCAGCCTGGTTCTTACCCCTGTGTGTCCAGAGAGAGTCTGAGTGTCTTCAGGCATGGAGGCTCCACAACATCCCTGGGCAATTTGTGTCAGCACCTGGTGACCCCCACAGCCAGAAATTGTTCCCTGATGTCCAGAGGGACCCTCCTGTGCTCAGTGTGTGACCAGCCCCTTGTCCTGTCCCTGGCCACCACTGGCAAGAGCCTGGCTCTGTCCTCCCTGCAGGTGTGGATGGACAGGGATGAGGCCCCTGGAGCCTTCTCTTCTCCTTCTGAGCAGTCCCAGCTCTCCCAGCCCTTCCTCAGAGCAGAGACGCTCCAGCCCGCGGGGTTTGGAGAGTCCCTGTTGTGTGCAGGGTGGGATTGTGGCTCTGCACTGCTCAGGATCACTCACAAATGATCCTTGAGGTAAAAGTGGCCCCAGTTCCCTGAGGGTTCTCCCCTGTCCCACTGGGCCAGCTCCATGTGGCACAGGGACTTCAGCTCTGTGTGCAGCCCTCACATCCTCAGCCCTGGAGGCCACATCACACTGAAGGTTCTTCCTCCCCGTTTTCCAGGGGAAAGGCTGGAAAAGTCCTGTTTGCCCATTTCCCACCATGGACCAAAGCACTGCTCAGCTGCTCAGGGCCTGAAAACCCCGAGGTCCTCATTCAGCCCTGCAGGGACCATTCCTGAGGCACTGGATGAGATGGTCCTGAGGGCCCTTCCACCTCAGGATTTCCTGTGACCTGGGATTTAGGAGAGCAATCCTGGGGGCAGCTCTGGCCCCTCAGGATAAGGACATGGAGGGGCTGGAGCGAGTCCAGGGCAGGGAACAGAGCAGGGAAAGGACTGGGGAATTCCTGAGGGAGCTGGGAAGGGGCTCAGCCTGGAGCAAAGGAGGCTCAGGGGGCCCTTGTGGCTCTGCACAGCTCCTGCCAGGAGGGGACAGCCGGGGGGGTCGGGCTGTGCTCCAGGAACAGGGACAGGAGCAGAGGGAACGGCCTCAGGCTGGGCCAGGGCAGGCTCAGGGTAAAATTGGAAAAATTCTTCCTGGAAAGGGCTGTCCAGGCAGGGCAGTGGTGGATCCCCATCCCTGGAGGGATTTAACAGCCCTGTGCCTGTGGCACTTGGGGACAGGGGCAGTGCTGGCCTTGGCAGGGCTGGGTTAAGGTTGAACTCTGATCTCAGAGGGCTTTTCCAGCCTGGCCAATTCCATGAGCCCAGAAATCACAGGATGTGTGAGCCCTGTTCTTTCCCTGGAAATTCTTCCTGGAAAGGGCTGTCCAGGCAGGGCAGTGGCGGATCCCCATCCCTGGAGGGATTTAAAAGGACGGATGTGGTACTGGGGACATGGGTTAGGGGTGATTTTGGCAGTGCTGGGTTAAAGGTTGGATTCTTTGATCTTGGCGGGTCTTTCCAACATTATTGACTCTGTAATTCCACAAAAAATGTCCCTCCCAGCAGCAGGGCTGGAGC